>NC_087252.1:24444493-24781993 GCF_037042905.1 Lytechinus pictus | reverse complement strand
AATTTTACGTATTCTTTTTTATCTAAAGGCACATTATCAATTTTTATATCTTGTGTAAAATTTTCATTTCTATGAGATGATTGTAAATGCATTATATGAGTTTTACTTATGTTAAGAGATAACTTATTACATTTAAACCATGATGAAACTTTATTCAATTCTAAATTCATTATATTTATTAATTCTGGTAAGTTCTTGTGAGATAACAAAATATTAGTATCATCGGCGAATAAGATGAAAGAAAGAATGGAAGATGAATTTACTATATCATTAATGTATATTAAAAATAACAAAGGTCCCAGAATAGAACCCTGCGGGACGCCGCAATTGATAAACGATACAGGAGATTTAACATCATTGATAAAAACGTATTGTTAAGATAACTCTTAATCCATGACCAAGCAATGCCCCTTATCCCGTAATTATACAACTTATGAAGTAAAATACCATGGTCAATGGTATCGAAAGCTTTACTTAGGTCCATAAATAAAGCAATGGTGTGATTCTTTTTTGAAAGTGAGTTTACAACTTTGTACAGCAATTTGGTTATTGCGAAATCGGTAGAGAAATTTTTTCTGAATCCAAACTGGGCTGGTGTAATAATCTTATTAAATGACAAAAAGGAATCCAATCTTTTGTAAACAATTCTTTCTAATATTTTTTATATGCATGGTAAGAGGGAAATAGGCCGATAATTTGTAACTTGAGTAGGATCATCTTTTTTAATAAATCGGGATTTATTATTTTCAATAGCTCAGGAAAGCATCCAGTTGAGAGTGATAAGTTAAAAATATGTTCCAATGGAGAAACAATACATGTTACAATTTAACGTCTTTAAAAGAAATTGACAAAATTCTGAGCCTCCCCGTTTATGATCCTTCAGGCCCTGTGTCTTTCTTTATGACTAATACTGATAAACCATCTTTCTGTATAATTTTTTTTTTTTTAATCCCCTCGAAAAATACATTGACATACAACTTTGCTCTTTGATTGATACTTAACACGAATTGCATCAAAATCGAAATCGAAATCTATCACACCGCGTATACAGTATTAAATATTTCAGTACAAGCTCGCCGTATAAGTGCGACCAACCAATGACTTTTAATCCAATCCGAAGAACTGTGTAAAATAGATACGCCACTTACCTGCACGAAGCTATTCCTGATCTTCCGGATTCCTACAGCAGCCGTTAAGGATAGAAAGCCACTGAGTTTCTTGACTGAAACACACTTTACCTTACCATCGTATTAGATCAAGAAACTCCTTGGTGATCTCAAGGTTCAAAGTCAAAGATATCAAGTACTCTGTTGCTTAAAGTAAGATAATCTCTCAAAGATTATCTATTTACTTGATTAGATAACCGTTGGTAGCGACAGACTTGTTGCAAATTATGTTCTTACCTTGATTTGAACGTGTAGATGTTTTCTGTTTGCCCATCTATCTCAAGGAACTCCACGATCAGATTCGAAACAGAACAGAAAATAGGCGTATTAGTTTTGGTTTCCCCGGCATATCGTCTTTGATTTATGTATTCATCTTCCTCTTCCCTCATCGTGCTTGAACATTAATACCGTATTCCTCTGGTTTGGGTTGAAAAAAAGTGAATTAACCAAATGTTGATAAAAACTAAATCATTTTTAGCAAATCGTAGTAGTATTTAACTTTTAATATGTGTTTATTATAACTTCTGAAGGTTTCCATGGCGAAGAAGAACAGTATACATGGTGTAGTAGGTTTCACGATACACCATGTTCTTTCTGGGGCAAGTGTTGGTCCTGAAAAGGACCACCCAAACTCGACGATTCGACAAGTGTGTTCTTGAATGTGTGTTTATTATATGAGTGGGTTTTTATTAATCCATCGTTGGGATATGAAAGAGTACTCGAGGATCTCTTACAGCGCGTATCATGAAAAGTTTACCTTAAAAAAATTCCTGGCAGTTGAAAAATTTACAAAATAGTGATTTTTTCACATATATTTCAGGGCTTTATTGTGGATGGGGCCAGATGACCGCCTGGGTGTTTTTTTTTTTCTTTCTCTCTCTCTCTCAATTTAATTACTGGAGTGACATTACCTACACCTCTCTAACTCTATATACTCTTTCCTTTACTCTCCTCTTATTTTTTTTTTATTTCCTTCTTTTTCCTTCTACCTTTTCACTTACTGAAAAATAATATGGGGCGGTATTCCCCTGCCCCCCCCCGTAGCACTGTCCCTGCTGTTAGAGAGTTCCATTAGAATTTCGGATGGGCTGTTCGTGTGTCGGCCCTATAGAGGTGGGTAAAAGCCTCTATGGTGTCGCATCTTAAATTTCTGTTGGCTCCCTCTTTAGTTACCCTTTTTCAAATAATTTTATTCACATAATCGTCGCCGGATGATTTGACGTCACATGCGCATTCCTTTGCATAAGTCCTACTTACGAAAGAAACTTGCTCGTATAATCTGGAGAGATTGAAGAGCGACTACTACTACTATTACTACTATACTACTACTACTACTACTACTACTACTACTACTACTACTACTACTACTACTACTACTACTACTTCTACTACTACTACTACTTTTACTACTACTATTACTACTACTACTACTACTACTACTTCTGCTGCTGCTGCTGCTGCTGCTACTACTACTACTACTACTACTATACTACTGCTACTACTACTACTACCACTATCTTTACTACATTAATACACATTGAAATAACCGCCCCCTCACTCACAATATAAAACCTATATAGTCACGAATCATTGACCAATACATTCGAAATTCTAACTTGACTCGATTCTTTAGTCAAATGAAATTGAGCTAATACTGCATAATATATACCGGATCAAAGATAAAAATTATGCATACATGTACCATGTGGAAGATTTTTATTTCTCTGAAACAGTGTCAATTTTAAGCGGTGTGAATTGTTTGTCCCGGTGGTCTCAGTTTCCTCGTCACGTTGTTTGACTAGAATCTGGTCAATATATGACTACAATATTGTCAGTTTGACTAGGATCGCGTCAATTTGATGAGGATAGTCTAATTCGACTATTAAAGTCCATCATATTAATTTGGCAATATCCATGAATCGCTATGATCAACAATCAATTTCACTATGATTGCTTGACTAGAATCAAGTAAATTTGACAATGAAAATGTTATTTTGACCGGTACTCCTTTTTCGAGGATCGTATCAATATCGAAAATTTGACAATAATGACGAAAATTTTAAAATAATCCATTCTCGTGTCAGCACGGGTCAGGCCGACTCTGATCTTACATCAAATGAAAGTGAAATTTGTTCTAATATACACTGATAAATGAAGTTTGAAAGTACGTATCCAGTTAGATAAAGATAAAAAGTATTCTAATACAATAACTACCCATACATAACAGCTTTCCCCTATATTATTTGTTTATCATAATTTGCGATTTCGTGTTATATTCCTTCTCTATTTTCCCTCTTTCCTGGCCTCTTATACCAAAAAAATATCATCCAACCTTTTAAATGTAGGTCTGAAGCCACAGGATTAAACGTTCCCCATAGATGGGGACCCCGACCACACGCAACGCCCCTTGATGCTTGGTCGCCCTTGCGCAAAAGTATAGGTCTTTACAAATGCCCATTATGATTGTGTAATTTTTTTTAAAATAAAATCGAGGGGGTTTTCAGCGCTATTCAGCCTATTCTAAAAAATGTTAAATCTTGATATACGACGTTTTACCAATTCAGTGACGGTGACACTGAAATGCGTTTGGAGGATTAATCTCTCACACATCGAGTATGAAATTATATAAATTCTTGTCTCAGTCATCAAAGGTCATGGTGATTTACATCAGAGCAAAGCGTCCTATCACACCATGAACCACAGTTGAAAAAAATGACGATAATGTTGAAGGTCACATCTTCAGGTCATTGTCCACGTCTTTCCTCCCTCTGATAAAGATTTTTGAATACCCTTTTATTCATTAATTAATTCATATATTTATTCATTTATTTATTTTCTTATTTATTTTTTAATTATCATTATCATTATAATTATTTTTTCTTATATTTTATTTTTTATTCTATTTATTTATTTATTTATTTATTCATTATCATCTTCTTTTTTTTTTGGGGGGGGTCCCGATTCTCATGTTATCGATGACAGGGTTTTCCTTTAATATTGAAACACTACACCGGAGGCTGTACAACAAGGAAAGGCCTCATGTGACTGAGGATCCTGGATTGCTTTTGGGGCCTATAGATATGTACTTGAATCCTTGATCGGTCTTCGGTCATATATGGGTTGTAAGCCCTCGTTTGTATATGGGCCTAAATATCTCTGGCGTACAGATGGGGGCTCGGAAGATGCCCCCCCCCCCCAAAAAAAAAAAAAAAAAAAAAATCACGACCAAGCAATATTATGTCAAAATGTAACAAAATTTTTGATTCTTTTTGTAATAAAGATGGCGAAATTTTTGCTCGCTCGCAACTTTTCCTAAATTTTACACAATACACCATATTTAGCCCCCTCAATTATGCCTATTTGGCTCATTATGCCACTGATAAATATATAATTTATGATTACTGTTTTTCTAGTGACTGTGTTCGAATTCCACCATAACTTAGCTACGTCCTTTGGCAAGGCGACAATCCACACTTTGCCACTCTCCAGCCAGGTGTTAAAATGGATACCCGGTAGCCTTTGTAGTACATGTAGTATGCCTAGCAATTGAGTCTTGGAACTGAGTCTTGTTGGAATGCTTCCCAGGGATCCTATGACCGGGATAATAATATATCTGTAAAGCGCTTCGAGACGTCGCGGCGTCTCTAACCGCGTCGCTCCGACGTATTAAGCGCTTTTCGCTTAACTAATATTATCATTTAAATCCTCGTTCCTTCGATTTAACATACTTTTTTAGGGTGTGCTCTTGCTGCTGCTTTGAGTGGATGTAAACAAGGGCGGAAATCTTTCCCCAAAGGTAGGGGGACCAGGGGCTGGAAAATTTGACAAGCAAAAAAAAAAAGGGTTAACACCCAAAAAGTAAGGTCATCTCGTCCAAAATACATGTTTTATTTCGATTTTGAATGTTGTATTTCTTTCCATCATAAAATACCAAAAATAGTAGGGGGACATTTGATATTGTGTCTCGACTACTATTTTGGGTAGGGGGACGCGTCCACCTGTTCCCCCTGGGATTTCCGCCTCTGGATGCAAAAGAGGCAAGAATTGGGGGAAGGGTGACGAGAAAGGAAGGCAAGGGGGAAGGAAAACCCCTACAGGGGAATCTAACCCAAATAAAACCTTTTCAGGGGAAAAAAATGAGACAAGTTGATAGGTGAAAGTTTGAACAATATCCGACAAACAGTAAGAAAGTTTGAATTTTCAAAAGTCATAATATTTTATATAATCTCTACACCTATAGAGAATTGGCCTCATATGTCATAGTGATGTAGGGCAAGGACGGTCCGGCAAGGCCTACTGTTCCATGCACTCCTATACGGGGGGGGCAGTCAAATATATTGCTGTACACATGCATGACCCAAAGAACGTTTAAAGGGGCTCTTTTTCAGTTTTGGACGAGGGTCGCGCGTGCACTCGTTAAGGGTGTCAAAAACACAGATTTTCAAGGAAAAGGGTGGTTTTGAAGGACTGGTCAATGGTCAATAGCGGGGTCAAACGTATTTAGGGTATTTTATCCAAAGCTTTTTTTAAGACTAGCCAAACGGGTTCAGGGTATGTTTTTTCCCCCAAGCCTTTTCCCCGGGGTCATATTCTGGTGACAACTTGTTTAGGGGCCAAAATTTGTAAATAAAGCCCGAGAAAAAATTGTGTAGGGTGTTATTTTGCACACAGAGAAAAAAAAATCTTTTAGGAGGTGTTTGGAAATAATTTGGTCACGCATGTGTACCAAATACATTTGACTACCCCCCCCCCCCGGACATAAAACGGCTTAAAAGTCTTTTAAAAAAAGTTTTACTTCATATTTCACAAAACAAAAGTCACACTTGGTGATCGTGCATTTGCAGTTGCTGCCCCCAAACTATGGAACAGCCTGCCAATTGATATAAGAAGCTCACCATCCTTGGCTCTCTTCAAATCAAAATTAAAAACATATCTCTTTAGTTAAGAAAATATGCTGTGTAGACATAAGTAAAAAGAGCTCTGAACAAGCGCAGCTGAATATATCCATATAAAAGCTGCGCTATATAAATTAATGCTTATTATTATTATTATTATTATTATTATTATTTTTCTTTCATGAGGACATATAACAATATACTACCTGGATTACTGCCCCGGGGAATGAGTATATACTTGGGAGAAAACCGCAAATCCCTGATAATAAGTATAGACCTACATTTGACCTATAACTTCAGTGCCTATAGGTTGTCCTTGTCCTTGTCATACCCAGTTGCCAATTTGAAATCTACCTAGTCTTAGAGATCTCAATTTTAAAGCATAACTCTCTTTTTTTCTCTCTCTTTCACCCATAACAGGGGCATTTATTTTCAACAAAAATTCATTTCATATACACATCGTTTTTAGACAAAACTCATAGATACATTTCCAAAGCAACAGGCAAATTATACATTTCTTTCTTTCTTCTTTTCCTCAGAATCTTATTGATATCTAATCTTAATTTCAATTCTTAGAGAAAAGTAAACCATAATTTATTTTCTCTTTCTTCTTTTCTATGTAAGTTTCTAAAAATTAACATCTTATAAACACTCCAAAGTGCTATTGTTATAATATCATCAATCTTCTTTTCTTTGTAAGTTTTCAACAAAATATCAACATGAAAACAAAGGTCTACGTCATACACATTTTTAATCATTATGAATAACTTATAAAAGAAATGCCTATTCAAACTACAATACAAAAAAGCATGTATCAAATCTTCTTTGATATTACAAGCTTCACATTTATCATCATTGTCCAATTGCCATAGAAACAACATCCTGTAACAGCGTGTAAACGCAGTGCAAGATAAACCAAAAGCCGATTCTCCATCGGCTTTTGGTTCTGAACCAAAAGCCGATCAGGTGTAAACACGTTAATCTGTAAAGTGCTTCGAGATGTCGCGGCGTCTCTGAGCGCGTCGTTCCGACGTAAAAGCGCTTAATTAATATTATTATTATGTCAATCCTCGTTCCTTCGATTTAACATACTTTTGGAGTGTGTGCTCTTGCTGCTGCTTTAAGTGGATGTAAACAAGGGCGGAAATCTCTCCCCAAAGGCAGGGGGACCAGGGGCTGGAAAATTTGACAAGCAAAAAAAAAAAGAAAAAAAAGGGTTATCACCCAAAAAGTAAGGTCATCTCGTCCAAAATACATGTTTTATTTCGATTTTGAATGTTGTATTTCTTTCCATCATAAAATACCAAAAATAGTAGGGGGACATTTGATATTGTGTCTCGACTACTATTTTGGGTAGGGGGACGCGTCCCCCTGTTCCCCCTGGGATTTCCGCCTATGGATGCAAAAGATGCAAGGAATGGGGGAGGATGACGAAACAGGAAGGCAAAGGGTGAGGAAACCACTAAAGGGGAATCCAACCCAAATGAAACCTTGTTTTTGTTATGAGATGGAAAAGAAAAATCAGACAAGTTGATAGGTGAAAGTTTGAACAATATCCGACAGACAATAAGAAAGTTATTATTTTTTTAAAGTCATAGATATTTTTTATAATCTCTACACCAAAAGAGAATTGACCGCATATGTGATGTCATCGTGATGTAGGGCAAGGATGGTCCGGCAAGGCCTACTCGTCCATGAACTCCAATATATAAAACGGCTTGAATGTCGTTCTGAAAAATGTTTACTTCAAATTATATTTTTATTTCATGAGGACATATAACAATATAATACCTGGGTTATATATTTAGATTACTGCCCCGGGGAATGAGTATATGCTTGAGAGAAAACCGCAAATCCCTGATAATGAGTAGGCCTACGTTTGACCTATAAGTTCAGTGCCTATGGGTTGTCCTTGCCCTTGTCATAATAGACGAGTTCGTAGTTACTTAATGGACAATTTTGGTCAAATGACCTTTAATTTCTTTCATTATGAAAGGCAGATTTCAAAGCAAGATATTACGTAAGCATGCCTTACATAGCAGTATGAAGAAAGTGAATAGACCAGGTGACTAGAATAGCACACCAATGAACACTCTATGAAGGAATTGTTACATTTCTACTTTGAATGCATTTTATAGCATGTTGTACAATGTACTTGGCAAACTGTGAAAACCAGATGTTCGTGGACGCGTTGTTGTTGTTTTTGTGGATATAAATGCAAAACACAATGCAAAATTATCTATGAATAATCAAGACATCAAAGTTGGTGCTTATCTCATTGAATTTTAAACAACCATGTCACTTTAGTACCAATGACCTTCCTCTGATCATGCGCAGAGACGAACTACGAACTGGCTATTTGACTTACCCAGTTGCCAATTTGAAATCTACATAGTCTTAGAGATCTCAATTTTAAAGCAGCCATAACTTTCTTGATTTGATTTATTATTGCTTGTCCGATTTCTTCCTAACTTTCACCATTATGTTCTCCTTTCAACACAACATTTTATAACCAAGATGAATCCCTATCATTTCAATGCCACCCAAAGAAGCCATCGGCGTAGAGGGTGGATGTCGTGCCATTTGAACCCTATTTCACACTGTATTCCACACTGTGAGGCGTTGTATTCTTTCCTACATGGACACAACAGGCAAACAAAAAATTGTATAGGCCTCTACATAAAAAATAATAATCATATCACAATAACAACTTTCGGGTTTTTCAACAACAAAAAAAAAAACTTTCGGGTTTTTCCCTTTCAATCCCGCATTAGGAATGCCGTTATTGTTAAAATATAATAGGCTTTGTATAACGAATATTTTTGATCGCTTTTAAATGCACTTGGGGGTGAAGCGTGAGGAGTGGTTCGATTCATGTTAGCACAAAGGCCATCCCACTTCGATATAATAGCTTTTCATGCTATAGTTGCCAGCAGGTATATACCTATTTACCATGTGCGTCATGCAGGACAAGTTATTGAAAACACATAAGCGTTACTTTTAATAGGTAGGTGCCTGGTAAACCAAGTACCGTTAATTCAACCTAAAAAAAAAAGAGTTTTTTTAAATCAATAGCTGAGTGTTGCTATGTTCTGGGCGTTGTGGCGTTGTGGCGTGCGCCTGTAATCCAAGCTATGTGGGGAAGTTACAAATTGATGCAGAGGTTCGAGCCCCGGTCACGTCTTTCGGATGGTGACGTTGAAGGTCGGTCCCAGACGTAAATAATCATATCTGATTGATCCACATCTGACAAAACTCAAATACACACACACGGTCATGGCCGTACACAGATTTGTTTTTCTGGGGAGGGGGGGGGGGGGCATGACGCGTAAAAATGTTTGCATGACGAAAACCTTTCATTTGAGAACACTATACCCCAGTTTCCCTCAATCAATCCTCTTCTCCAAGTACGACAAACCATAACTGCCCCAAGCAAGCAATTTAAGTATCAAAACACCCGTTTCTTGACCTCGGTCCGAAGATAACACAACCAGCCCGAGCAAAGCATGCCGTCATTTTAATTCACTTACTTTCCTTATTTCGAGGTCGATTTTCTTCGTTCGAAATTGAAAATGGACTAACATTGGATTTCTGAATACAATATGCCTTTGAAAACGTGATTAAATATCGAATACAATAATTTCATTCCGAAGGTCCTACTACAGGCAGAGAAGTCTTACGTAATAGCACAGCTGTTGTTTATCATTTCGTCCTTGGCTCAAGGCTCATAATCTGGCCTGTGGAGGTAAAATTGAGACAGCGGGGATTACCTGGCCTAGCGGGGTTGATCAGGCGGGTGTTTCATAAAGCTGTTCGTAAATAAAGAGCGACTGGTGATCCTGCATCTTGCGGTAAATGGTACACACCATTGGCGATGATCTAGCGTGCGAGAAAGGATCACCAGTCGTTCTTATAGTCGCTCTTAACTTACGAGCAGCTTTATGAAACGGCCCCCTGGGCTTGGAAATGGTTTTGGGATTTACAAACGCAAAATGGGGTATAGAACCGCAGTTTGCAATCTGAACTGCGGTCTTTCCCCAAACGGGGGTTTGACGTAATGGAAAGTCGAAAGCCTGCGAGCGAAGCGACCGAGCTTATCACTGGGGCGCTATTGCATTTCTTAAAGAATTTCGAGCACACAATTGGTGAATTTTATTAAAAAAAATATGTAGTAAAAATGTATTAGGCATCACTGCTTCATTATAGGTTGTAAGAGGGCCTCTGTAAGTGCATTGTTAGCGCCAACAACATTTCTGTGCGGTCAGTACAGTTCGGTATTCCCTCATGGGCAATTTTGGTAAAATGAACTTTCATTTTTTTTTTACATTATGATAGGCAGATTTCAAAGCAAGATATTATGTAAGCATGCCTTACATATAGCAGGATGCAGAATATCACACCAATGAACACTCTATGAAAATATTTGTTGTATTTTTACTTTGAATGCATTAACAAGTTGCTATAACAATCATGGCCAACTGTGAAATACTAGTCGCTAGTGGACGCATTGTTGTTTTGTGTGCATCTAATGAAAACCAAAATTCAAAAGAAATTATGAATAATCAAGACATCAAAGCTGGTGCTTATCTCATTAGATATTAAACCACCATGTCACTTTAAGTACGAATGACCTTCTTCTGATCATGCGCAGCAGGGGGGATCCAGGATTTTCCAAGGGGGGAGGCACATTTTCCCAAGGAAAAACTGATTTGACAAGCAAAACGAAGAAAAAAAGAAAGAAAAAACCCAAAAATTCAGGATATTTCGTCCACGAAAAAAAATGGCAAGCAAAAAATAAAGTCTCCACTTTCAAAAGGGGGCACAATTCTGTTTTAACGGCATTTTTACATTACAAATGTTAATAGTGCCTCTCAAGGGGGGCGCACGGGCCGGCTTTACCCCCCCCCCCCCCGCCTGTGATCTGCCAGTGATGTGAAGAATGGAACTCCGAACTGGCTTATTATCGGGCTTGTTTTCAGGGTGTCATCAAGAACAACATTTGTTTGATAATGTGCATGCTATTGTCAATCTGTTAAGGCGACCGCACACCTTACGATTGAAGAACTTCTGAGTAAAAATGAAGATGTGGATTTATGGAGCGCACTCACTATACTCTATACAGATTAGCATAAAAGTCATTTGAACGTTAAACCTCTTTAATTCTTTAGCTCCTGAAATGATTTTTTTTTCACTCCCTCTTTTTCAGAAAGAAATCAATGAATTCAAGAAATGATGGAAATGTCTTGTCGGCGCAAGCAGAATTCTCAACGCAGATTATCAGAAGACCTTGAAGACAAGCCTACAGAACAAGCTGAAGAACAAATGAATCAAACAGATAATGTAATGTTCTAAATCATCGTACGAATACCTATGTTCAAATTTGTGACTTTGCTATCATCCTTCTTAGAATAAAAGCAATTTTAATATTTAGTCTTAATAAAGTCACAGCAATTGTACGATTGGCTACGATTTGAAACTAATTTGGCCTTTACTCCAAAATAAAGGCTTACAATCTTACAAAACGGTTATATTAGTATTCTTTCAATTAATTTTAACCTCAAATATAATGATATGTTCCATTCACATTTTCAGAAAATGAGCAAAATGAAATTTGTTTAAAAATCGGATCGCGAACAGTCGTAAGGTGCGCGGTGGCCTTAAGTCAACCGGTTCATGTATAGATTTTTCTGTTTGACTATTTATTATCCATGAAAATGTCAGACAACTCAGACAAAATGGAAATAGCGACTTACGCAAATTGGCAAAAATTAGCCCTGATAAGCATCAACATAGTCAAATAGATCTCGATTAATATTTGATGCAACTTTTCTATATCTTCTTAGCATTCTTTGGACTAATCGATAATGAGAAAAATGCCCCCACCCACCTCATAAAATTAGAAGAAAAAAAACCACGTTCCCCGTGCATGGGATGGGCTTGTTCGAATGATACATGTTGCATAAAACACTGACATAGTAACACGGATTACGAATTGACTAATCCTACACTAGCTTCAGTCATTAGTACCACGTTACAAAAACATCACGCTCAGACATTAAACTTTAATAGATCTTGTTGACAGTTCAGTTCAGTTTGGTTTGATTTATTTTCATTTCAACTCAAGTCAATTTAACAGTAAAAGAAATCATTACAAAGAAATAAATAAATATACAAATGTATACAGTATGACAATATGACATAGATAAATAAATATTTACAATAGACACTAAACAATATGATTATCATATTAATAATGATATTTACAATGAACTAGATAATCATATAATAACTGTAGACTATTCATGATAAAGCATTTTGCGTATAATTTCTTTTATTCATCTTTACTATTTAAATAAATGTTGAGGAAATGGAGGGATCCACTAAAAAGCAGGGCTTGTTGAGTTTTCACAAGGGGGCAGGGACGGCTTCAGCTTTCCCCAATAGAGGGGGGGGGTGGTGGAAAATATTTTCATCCACATCGATCGTCTGCTAAAAGCAGATTCTTTTGCTTTGTTTTATTTTGTTTTGAATTAGGGCGAAGGGAATTGTAACCGAAGGCTTACGTTTTAAGAATATTTTAGCTTTATTTTTATAAAAAAAGATCAGATATTTCATAAGGCCTAAATAAACAATGTGAGCGCGAAGTCCGAGCTCAGTTTTTTAAAATAAAAATAAAACAATTCTGTGGTAAATAACTACAATATAGATATGGAAATGATGATGACGATAATAATGGAATGGAAAACAATAGGATATAAACAATCAAGATTTAGATTTAGATTTAGATTTAGATTTAGATTTAGATTTTATTTCCGTTCAACAATTTTTTTCAAAATATAATCAAAGTAACAATACATATTCAATATAATCGATAATACAGACAAATCAATGAAATTTCGTAACAAATGTTGAATATAAATTAAACAAAACTGCAATTTGTTGCAGTAATTTTATCAATGAAAAGAAACAAGAAATGAACGGAGGGACTTGCCAAGAAAAGCAAAAGCTTGTAGAGAAGGCAAGCCCCTAAACTTAGTTTCAATCCTAATTATAAACAAACTATATATACAACTCTATACAAAAATCGAGACGGACACAGAAGACAAACTTAAAATAAGTAATCCACAAATATCAAAATAAAACGAATAAGCGACAACAAAAATAAGAGAAAGTAATTCAAATAATAATAATTACACTGGTAACACACAAAAAAAGTACTTACAAAATCATAATAGGGAGGGAAAAGTGGCAAAGGAAAGAAAGAGGGAGATAAGGGAGGTGCAAACAACATAGTACTTCATTAATGGAAATGAGATGGAAGTTTGTTATTAATTTAATTTTGATATATACTCAATATCTACTGTAGAGAAAAAAAAAGGAAAAGAAATGTAAAATTTGAAGCCATGGAGTGTAGGCAATCGTTTAAATATTTAAAAACATCACAATCACATGCCGAATATTCAATTACAAGGAATTAATTTAGTACGCAATTTAGCTGGCAAAGCCAAATACTCCAATACTATACAAAGACTCGTTAATTCTTCTTATCCATCTGAGTATTTGATAAACCTGCATAGCCAGCGATGACAATGAATTCGATCAATATAATACATTAAAATGTATGTCCGATATTTCGTTACGCAATCGTTTTGATTGGCTCGCTGTCATTGACTGATTTGATATGCATCCATCCCCGGGCTGTGATTGGTCAAAAGTTTGTCGGATGGCTAGCAACAGGACCACCCGCTGCAACGGCATACCCCGCGGAGGAAAGGTTGCTTCTCCCCCGGGGTCATCCAAAAGGCACGACCCGGAAAGTCAATTGGGAAGAGGTCAAATTTCGCGAAATATAATGTAAACTTTACGGATCCTCCGCGAACGAAAAGATGGGGAGAAAAGCGAACAAAGGCAGTCATAATCAACCGAATTTAGTCTCTTCTGCATAGCTGGTTGAGATAAAAGGTGTGTATTATGTTTTTTAATTTCATTTTGGAGATATGAACGGGGGAATGATACAATCGATGTTAATATGATTGAATAAGTGAGAGTTGAGTTGACGAGAGTGCACCGTAGCCAGTGGCAGTTGATCGTAGATGAGGCATCATTGATTTTGTGTCTCGCGTGCATACGTACAGCTGTGTAGAATACCGGTCATATGAGAAACGGGAAATGCCAATTCCATTCATACTTCGCAATGCATGTGAATGAACATGAATGAACAACTGTGAGTTTTGCATAACGGTGATTCACAATCTTTTGTGGAAAATGAGGGAATTGCTTGATTGATGATACTGTGTATGCAAATATCTCCATCAACATGATCATATTTATTGTCTTAAGTTTAATTGAATGATCAAACAATGCAATCAATCATGACAATGAATGAATTGAAATTCCTGATCTTGCAAAATTGAATAAAAAACATGATCATTTGACTAATGTTAGATCAATGTAATGAATTTGACTATTGTTACGAGTATAATGTGTACCTGGAAAAGAAATAAAATAAAAATAAATTTAACTACAACAACAACAATTTAACTACTAAATAGCAATGGTCATGAAGAAGGTGAAAATTATTATTAAAAGCAGGAAAAAATTAACGTTAAAATATGGGGGCTTGGGGTTATTTCGCCCTTTAAATGCGCGAAGGAGAATAAAAAAGAGAGTGACTTCTATTTCATTGCTTTGCAATGTGAAAAAAAAAAAATTGCTTCGTGACAAGAACTGAGTAAAAAGGATGATGTGGATTTATGGAGCACACTCACTATACTACATACAGATTAGCATAAAAGTCATTTGAACGTTAAACCTCTTCAATTATTTAGCTCCTGAAATGATTTTTTTGTTTTCACTCTCTCTTTTTCAGAAAGAAATCAATGAATTCAAGAAATGATGGAAATGTCTTGTCGGCGCAAGCAGAAATCTCCACGCAGATTATCAGAAGACCTTGAAGACAAGCCTACAGAACAAGCTGAAGAACAAATGAATCAAACAGATAATTCTATTCCAGGTACTTAAAGGCGACCGCACACCTTACGATTGGTCAGCGTCTCGATTTTTGAATAAAATGTAGTAGAATTTGATGCTAATATTGAGACTTGGAATATCTTACTGTGTAATGTTCGAAATCGTCATACGAATACCTATGTTCAAATCTGTGACTATGCTATCATCCTTCTTAGAATAAAAGCAAATTTAATATCTAGTCATAATGATGTCATAGCAGTCGTACCATGGTAACCTTTAATTGGTTGCTGAGCCCTGTTGCCATGGTAGTTGCCGTAATGGCAACGTTACAATAGTTGTAACTCTTTGTGAAATGGACACCTGGCTCCAGTAGGGAATCGGTTAACTGATTTTTAAAAAAGATGTGTTGAAGATTGAATTTATGATCATTTGGAGCTATCAAATTCTTTCCATGGTATTTAGGAAGAATCCCACAATAATAAATGGTCCATTGCTAAGGATTACTTGTCAAATGCACTCAAATGGTTCCAGTTGAAATTGCCAGACTGACAAGCCTATATGCATTACACATGTAAAGTGACCTTTATAGACTGTTATATTTTGTTGCATCAAAATAGTATCTAGTCTATTGGATGACTTGCTTTGGTGGTTTTGTAGTGTAGCCTCTTTGACTATATACATGTAGCACAAGTGCACATTACCTAAATTAAGCCTCTATTTAATCATGATTATGTACACTAAAAATCCTAAGGGGGATAGCACCACACATGTGAAATTGAAATTGAACTGATTATCATGGAAGTAAGGTACTTTCAGCATGGAAAACTAAAGGCGGTGCTGCACCAGCCCAAGTTTGCTCAATCTCGAGACTTTAGCCTGATCGGCCCTCTTCGCGATTAATCTGGAGATTCAAGAAACCCCGTCTCCACCATCGCAAGAAGAGCGATTCCTGCTTGAGCAAGGCATCAATGCATTATGGTCTGATGCTGTGAATAAATAATACAGAGTGTGTCTGCACCTGCGAATTAGCAGGATAATTCGTTATATAGCACACTATTTTGCAAATAATCCCAAGTTGACTTGGGATTGCAATCTCGAGATTAATCTTGCGAACTAGCGCGATAATTGCGTCTCCATTACAAATAATCTTGAGATTGTTCAGAGCAGGATAATTTGCCGGATCAGAAATAGCATGCTAATTTGAAGACTCGGGCTTGTGCAGACGGCCCTAATGGGATTTTTTGTTTTCTTGAAATGCTTAGTACCCCGAGTCCTGGTCTATAATGAACCATAACATAGGTTTACTGTTAGAGACTACTACCCAGATGGTCAAATTGCAACTTTGTCTAATTACTTGATGCTCTTTGTCAAATGAAAATTTGGCATATAGGGAGAGTGGGGTAAATTGAAGCCACCTTTTTCATAATTCCAACCATATCTTTTTAATGCATAGCAGTAGAAAGATGATCAGATGTCTAATACAAGGTCTTCAATATACCTGCATTATCCAATAGAAATATGAGATCTAATCAATCTCATTTTATTAATCCGCATTCAATATGGTTGTCAGGGGACCTCATTTGCTCCATTTCAAGATTTGTGCCAAGGAACTGTCTCAAATACCACACAAACAGCAATCCTTTGACACTGGTAAACTTGAGGAGTTAGCTAAAAACAACTGGGGGCCTTATTTACCCCCCGGCCACTCTCCCCTATACAGTTCATCTGGTAGGTTAAGTGGTGTTTGACTAGGTCAGTGAAAAAATTAGACGAGGGTTGGGCGATTTTGCCCCCAAAATGCTCAAAAGAGTGCCTTGTGGGTGTTTCATAAAGCTATTCGTAAAGTTAAGAGCAACTTTAAGAACGACTGGTGACCCTTTCTTGTGGTAAATGGTATATTCATTGGTGATGGTTTAGCGCGTACGAAAGGTTCACCAGTCATTCTTATAAAGTTGCTCTTAACTTACAAATGGCTTTTTGAAACGGCCCCCTGGAAAATCCCCATTCATTGCAGTATTAACCCTAACTAGGCCGGGCTTTTTTGGCTGTTCTGTGGCCGGGGGAGGGTTGATTCAACCCCCCCCCCCTGAGATCTCGGCCGCCGATCGCGTGAGCGCCGCAAAAATTTGCACGCTGGTAGTGTGCGATGTAATCTACAAGGCTGTATGGTAAAATTTTCCAAAATAATGAGATTTTATTTTATATGAATTAATTATGCTAATTTATGCATAAATCATACTTTTTGCTCTAATTCACTAAATAAAGCTCCTAGAATGCTAATTTTTTGTAAAAATATTCTTTGTAGCATTCTTAACAATCGCAATCGAAAAAAACTTCGGTTTGGAAATCAATTACTTATGTATTTTATTGTTTTATGAATTTCTTATGTATTTCTATGTTTTTCAACCTTTTGTTTTTCTTTGTTTTTTTCACCAGATTTATTGCACAACCTTTTTGAAGCATAATTATGCTAAAATCAATTGATTTCAGCTGTTAAAAGCAAAAATAATCATATCTTTATGAATAAGATGAGAAAACTCAATTTGCATTGACTTTGGACACAAAATCACGTTTTGGAACAATTTTTGGTCTGACATGCACTTACAAAATGTTGCGTAATTTCGGAACTGCGTACCCGGGCGTCGCATATTTGGTCTGAAAAAGATGCGCGAGACTTGAAAGTATAAACTCTGTGAGTGGCACGGTAAAACAAATTCGCGCGGCGAAATGATCGCAGAAAATGTTGAGGGGGGGGGTTGATTCAACCCCCCCCCCCCCCCCCCCCCCGGTCAGTTTAGGGTTAAACCTTTCCAAAATTGCAGATTTAGGTAAATGAGAATTTGGATACATTTATTAAAAGTGGCAAATGATAAGATTACGCAGCATTTTCAAAATTTTGTTTTTGTCATCTAACTTGTATAAACCTGTATTTTTACCTTGTGAATCAGTTTTGAGTACCCAATTAGAAAAAAAATATCAAATTTGATGAAAAATGGATCTAAAAACAAGTGGCCAGTGCAGCATATCGAATGCATGCGTGCAACTGATGTCAACCTTTCCCATGAGGCATTGCAAATTTTGGCCTGTCCGCAGGCGCAATCAATAGGTGGCGCATCATATTGTGAATCCACCGAATGATAATGCAAGTTTCTTCTGCTTTCCCCCTAGAAACCAAATCTTCCCTGTGCCATCTATGCAATTATGAGTTTTCTGGGCCCGGACAGCTTGCGATTCATCTGAGATATGTACACCAGCAGATAGCCCAAATTTCACCCAAGGTCAAGAAGGGGTCAGAGGGTCAAAGGTCAACTGAGAAAGGAGGAGAAGAGGGCAGCAGACATGAATCAGATTGTCAGCACAGCAGATCAAGTCCTCTACAAGGTAAGTTTATAAGATTGATGGAGACACCATTCCATGAAAAAAATGTTCAGTGATTTTCACTGACTATCTGTTATAAGCTACTGAAATCCTTGCATCTGATTGGCTGAGAGCAAATTTGTCATTGAAAATCACTGAGAAGATGCTTCATGAAACAGTCCCCTGTTCATTCCCAGGCATTTGGGGGTGTCGTGGTCTAGTAGTTAAGATTCTCGTCTTTCAATCTGAGGGATGCTGGTTTAATTACTCGCCATGGCGTGTTTTCCTTCAGCAAGAGATTTACCCACATTGTGCTGCACTCGACCCAGGTGAGGTAAATGGGTACCGGCAGGAAGTAATTCCTCAAAAAGCTGCGAGCACTGGAATCGGTAGACTAGCTTAGCCAGGGTCTTATTTGGGAGCGCCTTGAGCACCTATAAAAAACAAGGTGGATATGTGTGTTATACAAATCTTGCTGGGTGCTACATAACTTGCCCTGTCGGGCAAGTAAATTTTTAAATAGTTGGAATATACTTGCCTGAAAATCGATTTCACTTGCCCGAAAAAATCCTTGAAAAAAAAGTTTTACCTCTTCAAAATAAAATATTGCGGTTTTATAAACCAGACCTTTTTTTTTCTCTCTTTTGACAAGAACTGATGTACCTCGTTCTTGCATTTCTTTTTACAAAGTGATTTTATCTTGCCCGCCATGACCAAATTTAGGGTCGATATATCATATCGACCCTAATTTTGGGAATTCTACTGTGAGAATTTTGCTTGCCCAATTTGGGCGAGTAGTTTTGGTCTTTACTTCAAAACACTTGCCCGACTAACTTTTACTTGCCCCGGGCAATCGTGCTAGACTGCTAGTGCTTATGTAGCACCCTGCCCTGTATCATTTTCTTACATGTACTTGCTGCCTATTACCAGTTGGTTAGGGTGATAGTCCCGGCTCCCACTTCATGAAGATTTACCATGTGTATGGAAACCTGGGGGCCATTTCATAAAGCTGTTCGGGGGTTAAGAGTGACTTTAAAAACAACTGGTGATCCTTTCGTATGTGCTACACCATCGCCAATGAACATTTCCTTATATACCATTTACCACAAAGGATCACGAGTCGTTCTTAAAGTCGCTCTTAACTTTCAAACAGCTTTATGGTTTAGCGTCGTAGTCTCATCTTTCAATGAGATGGACGTGGGTTCGAATCTCAGCCACGGCGTGTTTTCCTATAGCAAGGAATTTATCCACATTGTGCCGCACTCAACCCAGGTGAGGTGAATGGGTACCCGGCGGGATTATTTCCTTGAATGCACCAAGCGCCTTTAGCAGCTGGAGCTACAGCCGGGGTAATATATACATGCAGTGTGCCATTGAATAGGAAACTAGATAAATCGGCGCCTCATAAATGCTATATATTATGAAACACCCACCCAGAAACCTTGATTGTGTATGACTGCTTAGCCCTGTTGCCATGGTAGTTGCAATAAGTTACCATGGTTGTACAATTACGTCTTTATGAAACCATTTCACCAAGTATGTAGGATGAGTGGAAAACAACATCTTTTTCAAGTTTCAAATTCAATGTTTTAAGAGCGTACTATCAGAGTAGAAAATGATTAACAGACAACTTTGTTTTTGTATTTTTTTCATAATCTTCTTTTAAATAAAAATCTTCAAGAGTTGGTTGACCGTTTGTGCGTAGTCCCATTCATTGAATCCTCTGAGAGCTGCTTGTATCTCTGAGTGACGCCTGACTTGCAGCACTAGTAAATTATGAATTGATAAAGAATTTATTCTGTTGAAATTAGACTTGAAAATAGTAAAAGTTGACATTTTCAAAAACAAACATGACAAAATTTAATATCCACTTGCTCAAGATTGCAGATTTAATGGTGCTTGACGTAATAACAAATTTGGCTCAGTATTTTCAATGGAGGTGGGGGTAGGGTGAGGACAGGAAATTTTCGATTTCTTGAGAGTTTTCTGACAAAGAATAATTGTGTGTGTGTGTAATGTACATGTATGTGGAAAGTGTTGGTGGTGGTTCGGCGGGGGGGGGGGGGGGGGGGAAGAGTTCTCACTCCCCTAAAGAGCCTTGCATCTGTCTCAGCAAAAATTTACCAAAACAAACAAAATCATAAATGTATTTCACTGAAAATCTGACAAGGGAACCTTGTAGGGGTACTCCAGGCTGAAAATAATATGGTGTGAACAGATAAAGAAAAATCAGACAAATAAAACAATTAGATTTTGACCAAAATCGGACAAGGAATAACAAAGTTATGACATTTCAAACATTTGCATTATTTCGGTGAAACTTGCATGTCTTCATGAATACTCAATGAGCAAACTGATGAGGTCACATTTTCTCCCAAGAACCCCCCCCCCCAACAAAAAAAAATGGTTTGACAATTGAATAATGCAATAGACATTCATTGCCGCAACTTATAAGGGAGACACATCATTCACACATATACATGAAAAAAATGAAAAAGTTACGATTTCGTGTAATAACATTAGAAAAAGAAAGTGGGGGAAATTGTGACATCATCAGCCCACCTATGACTATTCATGATGACGTGCATAATTAAAGGGGAATCCAGCCTTGGCCATAACATGTTGTGCTAGGAAGGAGAAAAATAAATTAAACAGAATGGTGAAAGTTTGAAGAAATCGGACAAGCAATAAGAAAGTTATAGCTGCTTTAAAATTGAGATCACTAATACTATGTAGATTTCAAATTGGCAACTGAGTGAGTAAATTATGACAAGGGCAAGGACAACTTTCCCATAGGCCATGTACTTTATTATCAGGGATTTGTGGTTTTCTCCTAAGTTCCCATTCCCCTGGGGCAGTTATCTAAATATAACCCAGGTAGTATATTGTTTTATGTCCTCATGAAAGAAAAATACAATTTGAAATAAAACTTTTGGGAAAAATGACTTTTTAGCCAAAATATGTATTGGAGTGCATGGAAGAGTAGTCCTTGCCTTACATCACTATGACATCCCATATGCGGCCAATTTGAAGTCTCCATGGGTATAGTGAATACCAATATTTACAACTTCAAAAATTCATAACTTTCTAGTTGTTTGTCCAATATTGTTAAAACTTCCACCTATCAACTTGTCTGATTTTTCTTTTCCCTATAAAAACAAGTTTTTATTTGGGTTGAATTCCCCTTTAAACTGTTCACAAACTATTGCTAAATTTTAATTTTAATTCAATAACATCACTGTTTGTTTTCAGATTTCGATGTAATTTTCAGCATTTTGCTCTGCGAATTTTAGATGTAATTATTTTAGGCCCAGAGTACCCCATTAATGAAAAGGGAAGCTTAGAGTTTACAGTTCCGATGAGAGGAGGGGGGGGGGGGGTGAGGGCATACTCAAAAAAAAAAAAAAAAGGGAAGTTACTGTCTGTTTATACCATGAAAAGTATCTGTGCCAGCTTTTTAGTCTTTTTTTAGACTTCTGAGAACCCTCTTATATTGATGAATATACCTGGGCCTCGTCTTACCAAGAGATACAATTGATGCGATCAACCACAACTATGGAAAGCCAGCAACGTCAACATCTAAAATGAATGCTTGTTCAAAATGTTTTCTAGATATTATATTCATACACTGTACAATTATGGTTACACTTCGTAATTCCGAAGGTTCATAATTCCGAAGGTTCATAATTCCGAAGGTTCTTTATTCCGAAGGTTCGTAATTCCGAAACACGTAAATTGCCTATACCTTGATGTTCGTTAATCCGAACATTTGTGGCATTATTCCGAAGGTTCGATAATCCGAAAACAAAATAAGGTTCGATGTTCCGAAGGTTCGTTAATGCGAAAACGAAATAAGGTTCGTTAATCATTTCGTTTTCGGACTAAAGAACCTTTGGGATTACGACCCTTATTTCGTTTTCGGACTAACGAACCTTCGGAATTACGAACCTTCGGAAATACGAACCTTCGGAATAACGAACCTTCGGAATATCCGAACCTTCGGAATAACGAAGCTTCGGAATTACGGATGTATGCGACATTCATTGTATTCTTGAAAAAATCACGTTGCTTCTTTTTGTTTACAAAGGACATCATGCAAATTTCCTGGCGAAAAAATTATGACATTGTTGGAATTCCATATAGTTTAAAGAGAAATTCCAGTAGTTGCAGTAAACACTGATTTCATGAGAAAGTCTGTAAAACAAGGCTTAATTGTCAGTATATCATCGAGGATCTAGATCTGGTACAGTTACATTTATAAACTGAACTTCGTGAAATCTTTAAATCTACGCTGAAAAATGTTCAGACTGAAGAATCCCAACACAGATAAGTGCACGTGGGACAGTGTATAATTATTGCTTTGAATGTCGGGCCCGACGCTCTACCCGAATCCTGTGCTTATTTGCTGATTTCTCAGCAACTACACAATTTCTTCCAGAATCCTTTGGCACATACGTTTTATTTATACAAACAGACACTTTGTGATCATTTCATTGGATTCTGTACGAACTCATTTTGATATCGTTACCAAAACTAGCATTTACCTTTAAGCCCGGGGGGGCCACTTCCATTCACGAGTGGATACCATGCGCGACCAGAGGGTCTCGAAAAGCACCCTAAACACGTAATTTCCATATTCTGAAAATGCACCCCTTAACAAGTATTGGCGTGTGAAACCCTACCCTTAACAAGTATTGGAAACAAAACGATACCCTTGGCAAATATTCCCTGAAATGAACCCCTAAACAAGTACAGGAATGTTTTATTGTTACGGGTCCTTCGGTCGTCGGCTTTACCTTATTTGGTTTAGTACGACCCCACCTTCTACACCTCGCGCAAATCGGACTCTAAACACGAAGTGTTGGGGCAAAATGGACATCCTTTATAAAACATTTTAATTTTGTTTTATCATTCCCGCAAATTCGACCCTAAACACGTAATTTTCCTAGCGAAATAGACACCCTTTTTTCATTATTTTTGTGTTTTTGACACCCTTATCACGTTACGTACGTAACGTGCCCTATCGTGAAAAGGACATCCTTTTTACGTGTTTTTTTGGTCGCGCATGGTATCCACTCGTCAATGTAAGTGGCCCCCCCGGGCCTTTAAGATGATCAGATCAATCGTAAATCTTTGTAATACAGGGCCCAGTTATGGTTGCTCTATTGATTCAAAAGTGAAAAATGTTAATAGTCTTTCTGGTATTAACATTATCTCATGAAATGCCCAGGCATTCTCTTCTAAAGTGACATGTACTTGGGTACTTTCCCAGAATATTGAAATGATACATTAAATTGGCAACAGTGATTATTTTCTAATACATGCATGATATTAGTTCTTGTATTGAAAACAATTAGACAAAACATAAAACTCTTTCCTCATAACTATATCAAAGTTGTGAAATTCATTAAAAAAAATTTTAAAAGGTTAAGATCCACTTTAACCTAAGAGTACTGCAATATCCAATGTTTAATAATTTTATTAAAATGAAAAAGAATGAGGATCATACAATACAGTAACAATTTTTGTTTGATATTATTTTTTACACATAATCTATATGAAATAATAAAAATATTTTGGGGGGAGTTCTTTGGCCACAGTCACCTGCTATTCATGGGTTTCAGTCTTAATACCAAGCTGAGAGAACATATATGTTGCATTTGATTTGTTTAAACATGAGGTAGACAAAAATTTAGTACTTCTGACTATTGCACTTTGGTGCGTTCACATAGTCATCGTTTCAAGAAACATATGTGACCTGCCACCCTCAAACCAACAATAAGTCGACCAAAATGAATATTGAGATTTTTATTGAGCTTGAAAATTCACTTTCTAAGCTTTAAAATGAAATATGATATGTTGAAATTGACCAACAATAACCATTACAAGTGCTTGATTGAATGCAGAGCAAATTCAGCAAGAGCTTAAAAAAATGAGAAAACAAGGTTTGAAGTTCAGGGTTCACTCAAGCATGAGATGTGCATATTGTGTAATCTCAGTGAAACTTCCAAGCAGTCCGAAAAAGCAGTGTCCAAGAAACTCTTGTATCTTTTCTGTTATTCAACATCACAACTTCAAATTTTCACAGTATGAAGAAGAATTGCTCTTTCAGATAAGCTATTTATTTTTTTTAGTTTTTGGAGACTATATTATTTTGGCTATTTACAGAGAAGCTTACCTGGCGACTAAGTGGTGGTTTTGGCGTGGTAGGATGTGGAAAAGAAAAGAGAGATTGAGTAGAAGAAATAACCAGTTGTCTCACGATGTAGCACACGTAGCTTTCCCACTACGTTTGCTACATCGTGAGACAACTGGTTATTTCTTCTACTCAACCCTTCACCACGATGAACCTCTTCCACATCATCGAAAAGAGAGATGATCTGAAATTTATATTCTTTAGAGAAATAGACAGACAAGTAGATATGAAGCTCAGTACAGAAAAAGGATTTTGTGTGAAACTCTGTGAATCTTTGCTTTCACTTTTAGTATCTTCCAAATTCTATGTCATACATGTAGCTTATATTGTTTGATTGCATAAACACGTAACCTTTTTTGTATCAATAACGTCCTGTCATCTCATGTATGTTCGTTTTTAGAATGTGTTATGTTTGCTTTGTTGCACATAAAATTCTCTAATTGGAGCCAAAAAAGACAAAAATGTTGCATTTGATACTGATTTGAACTAATTATTCTAGGCTAAAAAACATAAGACTATCTGGAATATATCTATGTGTAGTATATTGAAGTATTGATATATATTTGAAATTGCAATTACTTCTTCACTATGGGACCAAGTACAATTTTTGATGTTTGATTGTGTTAACTTTATTATATACATTATTGTTTATTTAAAAAAAAATGACCATTCGTCTGATCGGGCAAGTGAGTTTGAGAAAATGCTTGCCCGCAGTCACTTCAATTGCCCTGGGCATGCGAGTTTGTCGTGTCCTGATATGGTCCAACCATCATTTTGTCCTCAATTTCATTTTTTTTTTATTATAAAGTACCAGGTTTGTAATAAAAAACATTTTTTATAAAAAAAACAAATAAAACGTTTTTTATTGTTTTAAAACGTTTAAAACACAACGTGTAAAACGTGCCAACCCTGTAAAGTACACGTGCCATGATGCCACTGAGTAAACCAAAATGTATGAGTTTACTGTGCAGCAGGGAAAAACAATACACTGGGGGCTCAAGGGGATCTCACCCCCAGAATACTCATAAGAGCCCTGGAAAATGATTTAAAAAAGGGAGCTCTGTAGAATCCCCCATTCACTGCAATGTTACAGCTTAAAAACAAATGTTTCAGATTTACACTGTAAATTGTGTAAAGTAGCCCCCCCCCCCAACAAAAAGAAGAAGAAGAAGAGAAAATGGTAATATAATTTTGTAATTGATTAATTAATTATATGAATGAATAAATGAAATTAAGAATAAGATAAAGAATGATAATGAAGATAAAGATAAAATAAATGAATGAATGGATGGATGAATGAACGAATGAATGAATGAATGAATGAATGGATAAATGAATGGATGAACAAACGAATGAATGAATGAATGAATTAAAAAAAATCATTTTCCTGGGAAGTCTCAGATTTCAATTACAAAGTGATCATTATTTATTAACTTAAAGACAAAGTATACAGGCTTCTCAGTAAAACCAAGTATGGGTTTGAACACTGTAGAGACTTAGATTTTAATTACCGGTTCACAAGTGATCATTTTTTTTTTTTTCATTAGTACACAGACCACTCAGTTTAAGAGATATGTTACTATATGAGTTCCCTGTACATTCTCAAATCGCATGGCCCTCAATGAAAAATAATGAAGAACCCAGGATATGTATGTAAAGCAAGTACTTGGGGGCTGTTCTCACTACGTTCCTAAAACTAGTTTAGTGGAAACTAGTTTAGCGCGTAGTGAGAACGGTCGAAGCGGTCTTGGAAGCGATCTTCCAAACCAGTTTGGAAAACCACCTCGCGATGTAGTTTTCAAGATCGCTTTGCCTCGTTAAACTGGTTTTAGCGTAAGTGAGGACACAACCGTTCTTCGGGAAGCGATCTTCGCACATTTTGAGCGCGCTACTCCAAACGACAGGTGTAGAATGCCTATGCTGCAGTTTCGAATTTTGCGCGAAGTGTCACCCCATTGAGAGCGTTTCCATAGCAACAAAAGCGCTTTACGTGAAGTGATTTTGAAAACCACTTTCGTGTGATCAAGTGGGAACGCTAGCAAAGTGATCTTCCAAAGTGGTTTCCTGAATCGGTTTCCAGTAAACTAGTTTTAGAAAGCGTAATGAGAACGGCCTCTTGGAGTCCGACCAAGTGTAGAATAGAGCTCTCTTCATAGTCATGCTGGAATTTTGACCAAATTCAAATGGGCTACATGCAAACGTCAGTTAAATAGACCACATGGTTTAGACTGGATGTAGACAAATGGGGCATTGCAAGAAACTTGAGATCAATTGCAAATCTATTTTTGGTCCCTAAATCAAGCATAAGTCTTGAAATTTATTGCGATTGATTGCGCATCTGCTTCTCGAAGCACGAAGTGTGATCTGATTTGCTCCAGTTAGAAATTGATCTATTTATTTCAAACTTGCAATAGAATATTTGCAATTGATCGCAAATGTTTTCTTGCAACACCCCCAAAGTCAGTTTAGACCTTGTGGGATGAGATCTACTGTACATAATGGAAAGTAGACAAACTGGGCTGTGGACGAAGTGAGATTAGACCATACTGGACGAGAATCACGAAACCATGGGCCCATTGCATAAAAGTAAGTTTGCCATCCAGGGGTAACTACCATGGTAACGATGATCAACAGCCAATCGAAATCAAAGATTCCATGCTAGTAAGTACATGTAGTTACCATTGGATGGGAACGTTACCATAATGGTAACTTTTCTGCAGCAGGACCCATAGGTGATAAAGACAAAGTGGATGCGGACTGAATGGCAATGAACATGGATCTCAGGGATGACGTCATTGACATGCAACTTTCCTGCACTTGTCTAGATAATAAAAGTTTAAGGCCTTTTTGTTTTCTTTATTTTATACCCAGCTCCCATTTTATGAGCATTGTGAAATTCGATTGTGTATTTATAATGAGAAATCCAATCATTTATTCAAATGAAGTTTTATTGGCTTTATTAGAAAGTGCAGAGACCTTTTAATATATTCAGATGCTTGAGAATATGTGACTAAAAAAACAAGCATTAAATTGGCATTTCATACCATATGCAGTTGCGATCAATTAATTTTTCTGAGAAAAATTAACCTATAAATCTCTTTCATGTACCTATCAGACAATATGGCGGACCCTTTTCGCAGCAGTCTCGAGACAGCAACAAAATCACATGAATTCCCTATGCACCAGTGTTATTTACATGTAGGTCACATATAATTTCTACACATTGAGAAATGTTGAGCACTGTGCTTTGACTTACACCTGTTGGAGTGATGGTAGAGAAAACATACACAATAGTTTGTCTATCGTTTTCTATAGTCTATCTTGGTACATTGTCAAAGCGCAGGTAGCTATTAAATGCTTTCAATGAATTCGCAGGGCTCTAATTCACTAAAAAAACGTTATATAGCGCAACACTATTTGCTAGACTTTGTACTCTGTTTAAAAGAGATTTTTGACTTCATGGTCCAGGTGCCCTACATTTACTTTGAGTTTCATCAAACCTATTAAAGGGGAATCCAACCCAAATAAAAACTTGTTTTTATAGGGAAAAGAAAAATCAGACAAGTTGATAGGTGCAAGTTTGAACAATATTGGACAAACAACAAGAAAGTTATGAAGTTTTAAAGTTGTAAATATTGGTAATCACTATACCCATGGAGACTTCAAATTGGCCGCATATGGGATGTCATAGTGATGTAAGGCAAGGACTATTCCATGTACTCCAATACATATTTTGGCTAAAATGTCATTTTTCCCAAAAGTTTTATTTCAAATTATATTTTTCTTTCATTAGGACATGAAACAATATTCTACCTGGGTTATATTTAGATTACCGCCCCAGGGGAATGGGTATTTAGGAAAAAACCACAAATCCTTGATAATAAAGTACATGGCCTTTGAGAAAGTTGTCCTTGCCCCTTGTCATAATTTACTCACTCAGTTGCCAATTTGAAATCTACATCTATTAGTGATCTCAATTTTAAAGCAGCTATAACTTTCTTATTGCTTGTCCGATTTCTTTCAAACTTTCGCCATTCTGTTTAATTTATTTTTCTCCTTCCCAACACAACATTTTATGGCCAAGCCTGGATTCCCCTTTAACTGTCTGATTTACAATCTTCCAAAAGAATACCTCTAATTTCCTCTTTTCATCTTTTCTCGTCTTTCCATTTCAATTTTCTGCCTGTATTTCCTTTCCCTTCTTCATGTTACACATGGTGAACCATAAACATTCTCCACGCTATAAACTCCACCATGCAAACCTACAAGGATCATCTGAAGCTTCCTTCCGAGGTTTAACCCGAGTCTAAACTCTGATTTTTAAACCACAATCTTATGGAATGTTCGCTTTATAATTCCATATTTGTGGCAATTATAATGTACTGGTGGTCATTTAATTCTTTAAAACTCGTGACATTTTTGTATTTTCCTATTTCCATTTCATTTTCACATCTCAATTATCTTTTTGACAACTTTTTGCGGCAGTATAAAAATAATTTTGGCAATTGGTGAAAGAGTTCACAACTGGCACCCCATAAAAGCGTGGTCTGTAAAGTTGTAACCAGATTAAACTAATGACCGTGGCTTTCAGAATACCACCCATTGCACCATTGAGGTAACATTGGCTATGGTACACTACAAATGTGTTTAAAGGTCAAGGCCACCTCAGAAAATTTTTGATTTGAATCAATAGAGAAAAATCAGACAAGCATAATGCTGAAAATTTCATCAAAATCGGATGTAAAATAAGAAAGTTATTACATTTTGAAGTTTCGCTTATTTTTCACAAAATATTTATATGCACAACTATTAAGTCACATGCAAATGAGAGAATGGATGATGTCCTTTACTCACTATTTCTTTTGTTTTTTATTGTTTGAATTAGACAATATTTCAATTTTTAAGGATTTGAAAATAAGAACCAACTTGACTGAACCATAAAATGTTAAACAATGGTAATTCCACATGTTCAGAGAGAAATAAAACTTTGTTTCACTGGTCAATGAGGAGAAAATTAGAATATTTCATATAATGAAATACAAAAGAAATAGTGAGTGAGTGATGTCATCAGTTCCCTCATTTGCATATCGACCGGATTATGCATATATAACTGTTTTGTGAAATTAAGCAAAATTCAAAATGTCATAACTTTCCTCTTTTACATCCGATTTTGATGAAATTTTCAGTGTTATGCTTGCTGGATTTTTCTCTTTTTATTCAAATAAACTTTTATCTGGAGTGGACTTGTCCTCAATGAATCTCAATTTTGTTCAAGGGAGGGGGGATGATCTATTGTTTTATCCCCACCCCCCCCCCCCCACTTGAGTAGTATGACGTCACATATCGACACCAGTGCTAAGATAAAACCCTAATTTAACCCTAACAACAACCCAACATCTTAGAGGAAAGCCCGGGTGGGCACTTACATTGACGATTGGATGCCATGCGCGACCAAAAAAATATATGTAAAAAGGATGTCTTTCTCAAGTGAGGGCACGTTTCATACATAACTTAATAAGGGTGTCAAAAACACTAAAATAATGAAAAAAAGGTTATTTATTTTTGCTAGGAAATCTACGTGTTTAGGGTCCAATATGAAAGGGTATAAAAAATTATTGACTAAAATGTTTTAAAAAGGATGTACTTTTTGCCCCAACAGTCAACATTACGTGTTTAGAGTACGGTTTGCGCGAGGTGTGGGAGGTGGGGCCATACGCACTAAACCCAATGATGTAGGTATTAAAGGTAAAACCGACGACCGACGTCCGTGACATAACAATTAAAATATCGGTGTACATGTTGAAGGGTTCAATTCAGGGAATTCTTGCCAAGAGTATCGTTTTGTTTCACACGCCAGTACTTGTTTAATAAGGAGTACATTTTCAGAATATGGAAAATACTTGTTTAGGGTACTTTTTCGAGACCCCATGGTCGCGCATGGTATCTCCACTCGTCAATGGAAGTGCCCCCCCCCCTGGAGTAAAGAAAGCCTGGAGCAATTGGAAAATACTTGTTTAGGATACTTTTCGAGACCCCATGGTCGCGCACGGAATCCACGCGTCAATGGAAGTGCCCCCAAAAGGAGAAAAATTCAACAAGCAAAACACTGAAAATTTTATCAAAATCGGATGTAAAATAAGAAAGTTATGACATTTTAAAGTTTTGCTTGATTTCACAAAACAGTTATATGCACATCCTGGTTGGTAAGCAAATTGGCAGACTGATGACGTCAACCACTCACTATTTCTTTTGTATTTTATATGAAATATGAAATATTCTAATTTTCTCCTTCTTTTCAAGTGAAACAAAGTTTTATTTCTCCCTGAACATGTGGAATTACCATTATTTTAACAGTTTATGGTTGTTAAGTTGGTCCTTATTGTCAAATTTGTAAAAATTGAAATATTGTATTATTCAAACAATAAATAACAAAAGAAATAGTGAGTGATGGACATCATCGACTCTCATTTGCATATCGCTGAGTTGTGCATTTAACTATTTTGTGAAAAATAAGTGAAACTTAAAAATGTCATAACTTTCTTATTTTACATCCGATTTCGATGAAATTTGCAGCGTTATGTTTGTTTGATTTTTCTCTATCGATTCAAATCAACAATTTTCTTGGGTGGACTTGACCTTTAAGCAAAGTCCACCCAAGGCCATGGCCTCAGATGCCCTCAGAATGGCTTTGATGCCCTTCGAGATACTTGTAAACATTACTAAATTTTGTCTGAGGCCTTGGTACCCTGTGGTAATACATCATGTTTCCCATTGAGAAGCACATTATACTGTACATACTATTGATGCCGTTTTTTAATGGCCTTCAATACCCCTAAAAAAATTAGCACCACCTTCCCTTTCCTTTAAAGGACAAGTCCACCCCAACAAAAAGTTCATTTGAATGAGAAGAGAAAAATCCAACAAGCATAACACTGAAAATTTCATCAAAATCGGATGTAAAATAAGAAAGTTATGACATTTTAAAGTTTCGCTGAATTTCACAAAACAGTTAATATATGCACATCCTGGCTGGTATGCAAATGAGGAGACTATGACGTCATCCACTCACTATTTCTTTTGTATTTTATTATATGAAATATTCTTATTTTCTCCTAATTGTCAAGTGATACAACGTTTAATTCCTCCCTGAACACGTGGAATAAGAATTGTTTAATACTAATTTCTATATGGTTCAGTCTAGTTGGTCCTTATTGTCAAATCTGTAAGAAATGAACTGTTGTATAATTCAAACAATAAAAAACAAAAGAAATAGTGAGTCATGGACATCATCGACTGACTCACCTAGTGGTGCATATCACTGTTTTGTGAAAAATAAGTGAAACTTTAAAATGTCATAACTTTCTTATTTTACATCCGATTTTGATGAAATTTTCAGCACTATGCTAGTTTGATTTTTCTCTATTTATTCAAATCAGCATTTTCCTGGGGTGGAATTGACCTTTAAACTATACTCTATTTAAAATGGCATTGCCCTTTTTCTTTTTTTTTTCATTTCAACTCAACTCACTTAAATAGAAAACATTACAAAGATCTATATAAATGAATATACAAATATATACAGTATGACAATATGACATAGATAAATGAATATTTACAATTGACACAAACAATATGATAATCATATTAATGATATTTACAATGAACTAGATAATCATGATAATAAATAATAACTGTAGAATATTCATGATAAAGGGCTATTCCACAGTTACTCACGTTACATTTGGAGTCACCTTGACTCATACTTGGAGCTGTAACTCCATTATTATTGATAGGAACTAAACATCTCTTTATCACAACATAGTACGCAGTCTGACTATCCTTTGTATAAAAACAAAACTTGGGAAGTTCATTATGCTCCTGGCAAATCTTTGAAATGTGTCGGTTACTCATGTTACATGATTTGGACATGCATAAAATGAAAAGTGGACATAAGTCAAGTGAAAAGTGTCCTCATGCAAGGCTTTTATGAAAGTTGATTATATCCATATCAAAGAAGTATATTAGGGAGACAAATTTGTATATAATTAAAAAAATAAAGAACACATGGTTTTTACAAGGGGTGCAGATAAAGTGGTTACTCACGTTACGGTTCAGATGGGCTATATGTACAAAGACACATTGAGGTCATGTCCACCAACCTATGGAATTGCCCTAAAGCATTTGCATAAAACTTCTTTTATTCATCTTTACTATTTAAATAAATGTTGAGGAAATAGGGGGATCCACTAAAAAGCAGGGCTTGTTGAGTGTGGATTCCTCAAAGAATAAGTTAAAAGACAGATTTGTAGGAATTTGTAAGTATGAATGGAAGAACAAGAATTATTAATGAGAGCCCTGCATTAATTAATGTGTGTTCTTGTGATTGATGGAGGGATGGATTTGGCTGTGCTGGGGCCCCCATTTCAGTCTGAGTTTCAGGTCAGGTCACATGACCAAGGTCAAAGGTCATTTAAGGTAAAAAAAAATTGAAGGAAATTTGCACAATCTCCTTTATTAAACAAAGAGAATCACACTGAATCTTTCAAATCAATACTCAAATCATTCAATCTGATTGGCTGATGGTAAAATTGTAAATTGCGCTTTGTTATTAAAATATCGTATTACAAAATACATATCTGTATAAAATTTGACCTTGAGCCCCGTCTTAAAAAGAGTTACGATTGATCCAATCAATTCCAACTTTATAGAAATCCATCCATACCATAATGATTTTTTCTGCAGGAAGTTTGCACAATCTCCTGAAATTAAACAAAGAGAATCACACTGAATCTTCAATAGAATGATTAATGTGTTTACAGTATATACATCATATCTAGAAAATATTTTGAACAAATTTGCATTTTAGATGTTGACGTTGCTGGCCGTCCATAGTTACGATTGATCGGATAAATCGCAAATCTTGGTAAGACGGGGCCCTGACGAAAATGAAGGATTCATTCATGGGATTATCATTGCAATAAACTTTTGTTGTGACAGGAGTCATACCGATGTCCTGGAATGTCATAGATAATGATATACTACAAGCCAACAAAACAATTTGATTTTCTCTATAAATGTTGTTTACTTAGTTCACACTTTATAACCAGCAGCATAATGCAAAGCCACATACCACTGAATTATATTCTGATTTTTTTTGGTGTGTGTCGATATTTTCATTTTCATTTTTGAATTGTTCTGGAATTGAATGCTGTCTGTCGAATGTCAATAGCTGTTTTGTTCATTTTCCGTCTGTTAATTAACGCGACCTGCTTTAGTTTAACCTTCTAAATCGATGCCCTCCTTTTATCATCCATTTAATGTCGACCTACCCCCCCCCCCATCCTCCCTCCTGTCTGTTGAAATTTATGGAGCGTTGTGACCCAGTGGATTAGTCTCAGGACTTTGAAATAGAAGGTCGTGGGTTCGAATCCAAGCCATGGCATAGTTTCCTTCAGCAACTGCAAATGGTCTTTCTGTTTATTCTGTTTTAAATGGTTGTTAAAGGTAAATTCCAGTTCTGGTAACGATCTCAAAATGACTTTTTACAGAATCTAATATAATGACCACCCACGTGTCTGTTTGTATGAATAAAAAATATGTGCCAAAGGATTCTGGAAGAAATTGTGTAATTGCTGAGAAATAAGCAAAATAAGCGCGGATTCGGTCACTTCCGTCGGGTCTTTATTCCAGCAATAATAATACACTGTCCCACGTGTGCCTATCTGTGTTGGCGATCTTCAGTGTGATCGTATTTCAGCTTAGATTTTATGATTTCACAAAGTTCAGTTTATGTAACTGTACCAGATCTAGATCTACGATGATATAGTCATACTTAAAGGAGAATGAAACCCTTGAAACCAGCTGAATCCATATCAAAGAGAAAAATCAAAGAAACATATTGTTGAAAGTTTGAGGAAGATTGAATGAATAATAAGAAAGTTATGAGCATTTGAATATTGAGATCACTAATGCCATGTAGATCCTCCCATTGGCTATGCGACCAAGATCTGTGATGTCACACACGTACAACTCCCTCATTGCTTTAGTACTTATTTCACTTATATTCTCACTTTTATAGAATCTATCACAAGGTGAGGTGTTCTCTTTATGAGAGGACAAGTACAGAGGTTTCACAACATTATATCATTGATGAATCGTTTGTCATATGATTAGAATGAGCAAAAAGAGATGTTTTGGGGTATATTTTCAGTGTCCAAAAGGGGAGAGTTGTTCATCTGTGATATCATAGATCTTGGTTGCGTTGCCAATAGGAGGATCTCCATAGCATTAGTGATCTCGACATTCAAATGCTCATAACTCTTCTATTGCTAGTCCTATTTTACTCAAACTTTTATTGATCTTATTCTTTGATTTTTCTGCTTTCACAAAAGCTAACTTGCTCCAAGAGTTTCATTCTCCTTTAACCTTGGTTTTACAGACTTTCTCACAAAATTAGTGTTTTACTGCAACTACTGTAATTTAGCTTTAATGGCAATTAAAGCTAATGGCAATGGCAATGGCAATGGAGCGTTGTGGCCCAGTGGATTAGTCTTCGGACTTTGAAACAGAGGGTCGTGGGTTCGAATCCCAGCCATGGCGTAATTTCCTTCAGCAAGAAACTGATCCACAGTGTGCTGCACTCAACCCAGGTGAGGTAAATGGGTACCGGTAGGAAGTAATTCCTTAAGAAGCTGTGTGCGCTGTGAACGGCTAGCTTAGCCGGGTAATATAGGAGCGCCTTGAGCACCTAACAAGGTGGATATGTGCGCAATATAAATACCCTATATTATTATTATTAATTAATTGTTTTGACTCAGCCCTGTTCCCTCCGTTGTACTTGTCTAAGCACAGAACTTTCTTCACCCCTCCCCCCCCTTCCACAGGTTACACTTCGTAATTCCGAAGGTTCGTAATTCCGAAACACGTAAATTGCCTATACCTCGATGTTCGTTAATCCGAAAACGTAAAAGGGTTAGATAATCCGAACATTTGTGGCGTTATTCCGAAGGTTCGTTTTTCTGAAGGTTCGATAATCCGAAAACGAAATAAGGTTTGATGTTCCGAAGGTTCGTTAATCCGAAAACGAAATAAGGTTCGTTAATCCGAAAACGAAATAAGGTTCGTTGTTCCGAAGGTTCGTTACTCCACAAAAACGAAATAAGGTTCGTTAATCATTTGTTTTTCGGACTAACGAACCTTCGGAATTATGAACCTCAATTCGTTTTCGGACTGACGAACCTTCGGAATTACGAACCTTATTTCGTTTTCGGATTAACGAACCATCGGAATTACGAACCTTCGGAGTAACGAAGCTTCCGAATTACGAATGTATGCGCATCCACAGCCTTGTTTCAATGATGAGATTTGGAGGAGCGAGTGGCATCGGGTGTAGAATTCACGGGGCACAGGTGTTTTATGCAGATGAGCTGGTTATACATAATGTCATGCCAGTTTGCATCCGTTGTTCTACTAGCCGATGGCCTATTTCTAAATTCATCATTGTTTGCTTTTAATTGATGTTCTTTTTTCTACTATAGTCTACTGATTTGGATTGATCTTGAGATCTTTGTTTTTCAATCTCAAAAGTTGATTGGAAGATCCTGTTTTGTTTGTATTATCAGTAATGAATGTAAAAAGGGAGTAGCCTAGATAGGCCAGTGGCTTTTTGTTACTCCCTCACATCCCCCATTCATATACTTTATGTTTTGTCTTCAGTTGTTAATTTTGTGTAAATTGTACAACTGTCATTGTTGTGTTTACTCTTATTAGATTAATTCACTATATATTGTACCCTGTTTTTAAGAGATGTGAAATAAATGAATTTGAATTTGAACACTATCAAAATATACCATTATTATTATTATTATTATAATTGTTATTATTATTATTATTATTGGCCCAAATGGTAATTTGGTCATGAAAAAGTATAAGAAAGTTATCTGATCTGAAAGTGGAATTCTTCATCGAACTGTAAAAATTTGTTCTAGCTGTAAAGTTTTAAAAAAAAGCTGTGACAAAAGCATGCATCAGCATTGGACATTTTATTTTATTATATCCATACCCTAATTTTTTTTTATTTTTTGCCTACATTCTTCATTATAACCTCCCAAATCATGACCTAGCGATTATAAAGTAAATAAAATTTGTTTTAAATAAGGTATGTTCAGATTACCATCATTACTTTGAAAGTTTATTGGTCTAGTTCATAAAACTTGGACATAAGAGTAATCAAGTATCACTGAACATCCTGTGCGAATTTCAGGTCACATGACCAAGGTCAAAGGTCAATGAACTTTGGCCATGTTGGGGGTATCTGTTGAATTACCATCGTAACTTTGAATGTTTATGGATTTGATTCATGGAACTTGGACAAAGAGCAATCAAGTATCACTGCACATCCGTGCGAGTTTTAGGTCACATGACCAAGGTCGAAGGTCATTTAAGGTCAATGAACTTTGGCCATGTTGGGGGTATTTGTTGAATTACCATCATAATTCTGCAAGTGTATTGGTCTAGTTAATGAAACTTGGACATAAGAGTAATCAAGTATCACTGAACATCCTGTGCTAGTTTCAGGTCACATGACCAAGGTCAAAGGTCAATGGACTTTGGCCATGTTGGGGGTATTTGTTGAATAACCATCATAACTCTGAAAGTGTATGGATCTAGTTTATAAAACTTGGACATTTGAGAATAATCAAGTATCACTGAACATCTCATGCGAGTTTCAGGTCACATGACCAAAGTCAAAGGTCATTTAAGGTCATTGAAGTTTGGCCATTTTGGAGGTAATTATTAGATTGCTGTCATAACTTTCAAAGTTTATTGAGTTTATGAAATGTGGATACAGGGGTAATCAAGTATCACTGACAAGTCTTAGGTTGCATGATCGAGGTTAAATGTCATTTATTGTCAATGAACATAGTATTGTATCATTATATGATTGGTGTTTTTTGTGAATAATTATTTTATAGTAGTTTTCAAAGTCAGCACTGCTGCTATGAATCGCGTGATACAGGTGAGACTGCCAGAGGCGCTCCACTTGTTAATTCTTGATATTCATGTTGACATATGCCTTTATTTTTTTTTCTTGAACAAATAGTCTGCTTTATTTGATTTTGTTCATGAATGTATATATGTCTGCTTTTTGTTTTCTCCAGACAATGCAGTGTTTGATGACGGGCAAGCCGCCAGGAGGAGGATGTATGTGCAATCTAGCATGCCCGATGATCGCTATATTTGTAAGTAAAACGAACAGAATTTTTTTTTCATCTTTCCACAATCAATCTTGTTTTTACCTCGTTAGCTTTTCGCCTACTCGTTTCTACAGGCTTCTTCAGACCAGCGCCGTAGATGGGGTAGTAGCGCGGTAGTCCGTGAGAATGAGAATGTACTTTAATAGTAGAAAGTTTGTATCGTCTGATTTTCGGTTCATGGAATGTGCCTGGTTCTTCTGGATGTGAATTGCCTCCCTGATCCATCTTGTGTATTTATTGTCGTCTCACGGACTGCCGCACTGCCGATATTACCCCATCTACGGAGAGTCGGCAATACTCTGAAGAAGCTTGCAGAAACGAGTAAGCAAAATTTCAAAACAAAATTGTGGAAAGATGAAAATTTGTTCTATTTGACTGAGTTCTTCCTATCAGATGAATTTCTTTATGGATGTCAGTAAAACAGTTTGAAAAACCACAAGATTTTGGTATTTGTAAATAGGTTAAAGTAAATTCAATATCTATAAAATTTATTGTCCTAGTTGGTTAATATAACATATTAAGTGGAAGTCCACTCCAACAAAAAAAGTGTTGAAATTAAGAAAAAAATAAAGCAATCTTATACAACTGTTATGAAAATATCATAAAATTCAGATGTAAGATGAAAAAATTGTGTCATTTTAAGTTTTGCTAATTTTCACAGAACAATTATACATGTATACTCATGCTGGCCAGTACAGACGTCACCCACTCACTGTTTCTTCTTTATTTTATCATATGAATATTTTTTTTTTTTCATCTATGATGTAAAACGAAGTTTGATTCCTCCCTTTATTTAGAATTGCCAAAGTTGGACCTTTTGCGAGTCAATGAAGAGTATCCTTTTTGTCAAAGCATTCAAAGAAAACTCAAAGTTTCAAACAATAGATTTAAAAGAAATATGGAGTATGTGGCATCACCGATTTTCACATTTGCATTTGCATCTTTGTGTTGTACATACAACTGTTTTGTAAAAAAATATTAGTGAGCAAAATGTTTTAATGTCATTGCTTTCTAATTTTACATCCGGCTTTGATGAAATTTTAGCGCTTTGCTTGTTAGATTATTCCTGTCTTATTTGCAACTTGTTGTTGGGGATGGACTTGATATTTAATGGTTAATTTGACTTTGTAAGGGGTTACTTTTAATAGCTTAGATAAAGAATATCATTTGGCTCGATGGTATGATGTTGTTTGGTAGTCTGGATTCGGTTTGATAGAGAATTGTTACAATAACAAACACACAATTTCTAAAACAAATTTAGCCAATCAGATTGAAAGACTGCAGTAGCTTTAAACTGTTATTGCAAATTAGTTATTACAACAAGTGTTATGAAATGGGCCCCTGGTCGAACTTCTTGCTTTAATACCGCCCCCTTCTCCCCCCGGCCCTCGAACAATGCAATGTATATCTCATGATCAACCTATTGTGTTTGAAGTAGGTTGGGTCATACATATTTATCATGAACTCCCTGTTTTCATGGGTTCATGGCAAAAACATGCACTCTTTCAATGCATGCTCTCATCATCACCCACAGGCCACGCCACAATAACGCTATGACTATAGAAATGGCATTCAATAGCTTGTTCAAAGGCTTCTATATGGTACAACAAACAAGAATGGAAGAATCATTTGATGAAATATGATGCCCTGTTTGGATAAACAGGGCCTGGGTGGAAATGTACCTTTAAATTCAATAGCCTTTTTATCCATTCATGGCGGAGTAGTCAAGTCTACCATACATCAGCCATGAAATTTTTTTTTTTCATAACCATGCTCTACATACACTGGGGTGGTGATTTCCTATCTGGGAATACAGAAGTCGAACGGGGCCAAGAAAGGGGAGAGTGTATCTGACATTCGGTGCTCTCACACTCGCACGATCATGAATAATGCCTGGTATTTGCTGGTTGCGTATATTAATACTGAATTCTACCACGATCAGGAAATACTATATTTACTATGTGAAAGTTTAATTATTTGTAATATCCCAATATCCGAGCAGAAATAGAGGTAGAGGTGATGTGGCTCAGTGGATAAGTCCTCGGATTTTGAACCACAAGGTCCGGGGTTCAAATCCCACCACAGCACTAGCGTCCTGGTACCCGGTAGGCAGTGGTGGACCATGACCCGAAGGAGACAAATGGTTGGAGGGGCACTGTATTCTTTGTGAACAATGCTGTGCCCCTCCAATGCTTTGTCTCCTCCGGGTCACAGTCCGCCACTGCCGGTAGGAAGGAATTCCTTGAATGCTCAATGCACCCGATTAGGGTAGCCGTGCTAAGCCAAGCTAATGGTATGCAGTGCTTAGAAACATTTGTATTACTATTAAGCACTTTATAAATGTTGCATATTATCGTTATTATTAAATACCGGCAAAGTACATATAAAAATGATGAGAACTTTAATAATGGTGTTTTTGTCTCGCCTGCATGGCAGAGTGAGACTATAGGCGCCGCTTTTCCGACGGCGGAGGCATCAACACCAAATCTTAACCAAAGTTTAAGTTTTTGAAATGACAGCATAACTTAGAAAGTCTATGGACCTAGTTCATGAAAATTGGCCATAAGGTTAATCAAGTATTACTGAACATCCTGCCTGAGTTTCAGGTCACATGACCAAGGTCAAAGGTCATTTAGGGTCAATGAACTTAGACCATGTTGGGAGAATCAACATCAAAATCTTAACCTAAGGTTAAGTTTTTGAAATGTCATCATAACTTAGAAAATATATGGACCTAGTTCTTGAAACTTGGACATAAAGTTAATCAAGTATTACTGAACATCCTGCTTGAGTTTCACGTCACATGACCAAGGTCAAATGTCATTTAGGGTCAATGAACTTTGGCCAAATTGGGGGTATCTGTTGATACCATCATAACTTTAAAAGTTTATGGATCTGATTCATGAAACTTGGACATAAGAGTAATCAAGTATCACTGAACATTCTGTGCAAGTTTCAGGTCACATGATTAAGATCAAAAGTCATTTAAGGTCAAATGAACTTTGGCCAAGTTGGGGGTATTTGTTGAATTTACCATCATAACTTTGAAAGTTTATTGGTCTAGTTCATAAAGCATGGACATATTCAAGTATCACTGAACATCCTGTGCAAATTTCAGGTCACATGACCAAGATCAAAGGTCAATGAACTTTGCCCATGTGGGGGGGGGGGGGTATCTGTTGAATTACCATCATAACTTTGAAAGTTTATGGATCTGATTCATGAAACTTGGACATAAAGAGTAATCAAGTATCTTTGAACATTTTGTCCGAGTTTCAGGTCACATGACCAAAGTCAAAGGTCATTTAAGGTCATTGAACTTTTGCCATTTTAGAGGTAATTATAAGATTGCTGTCATAACTTTCAAAGTTTATAGTATAAACTGTGGATATAGGGGTAATCAAGTTTCACTGACAAGTTTTAGGTCACATGATCAAGGTCAAAGGTCAATGAACGTAGTATTGTATCATTATATGAATGGTGTTTTTTGTGAATAATTATTTTATAGTAGTTTTCAAAGTCAGCACTGCTGCTATATTGAATTGCGTGATGCAGGTGAGACCGCCAGAGGCATTCCACTTGTTTCCTATCTCATAGTCCTAGAGAAATTTGCATTGTGAAAAACCCTAATGACAAGACCTATTTTGATCTAGAGTAAGAGGATATATTGTTTGCTAGTGATGAACAGGGGAGGGGGGTACTCAGTGTAAGTGTATGATACGTATGTGCCATGCCTTTTTCCCCCTTCTGGAGGCTCTCAAATTTGTAATAACTCGCTCCAGATAGCGCCCGTCATGATCTACTCAGCCGGTCAGAGCGGCGAGCTCGATCATCGTGGAGCCCTTATGTCGGCCCGCCGAAGCTCCCCGCGCCTGCAGCTAGCTTGCGCCGGCCGATATGAATCATTACATAGCCGCTACCGATTACGCCTACGATCTTATGAGTTCCAGAGACCCTGTTCTTGATGTGGTCGGTTCCAGAGCATTGCATTTTTAGCAATCGTTGATCCAAGAGCTGCTTCGGAGACCCTAATTTTAAGACCAAGATTTAGTTGCGGAAGCCCCTATTTTAGAGTTGGCGCAGCACATAGGTATCATCTTATAATTCAAGTACCCCCCGCCGCCGGGAATGAACTAAGCTTGAGAGAATTATTAATTATTACTCCATATTCTGGAAAGGGTGGGGGAGAGTCCAAATACGTACATGTACTATGCACTTTAATTGGATTATCCAATGAGCCAGGTGTTTTGCTATGTCGTTGCATAAATTATCTTTTGTTTTAAAAAGCAATGCACATTTGAATCCACTACTCGGAAGAAATTATTGTAAAAATTGCTCCCAAAATAAATAAAAGGGTCTAAAAAGAAAGAGGGTCTGGGTTGGCCAGATTTACCTCGCACTAACATAAACCTCAAAACCATCCCTCCACTTTACTTTATTAAGTGCATCCTCCTACCTCAACCCATCCCTCCTCCACTTCTTGCTCCTTTCATGTCTTCTTCAGTAGCTCCCTTCTCTTTGCTGCTCTGCTACTAGAAGTTTATCTGGTTTAGACAGAGAATGTGTGAAACACTTTTAGGCCTTCAAGTTCATATAATTTACAGGTATTTTCATGAACGGAGAGGTGTAAACAGACCTATTGTGGTTTATTACAATAATAGTGCTCAAACTACTATAGTTTCACTCACCCATGCTGGCCAAGTGCAGCCATGTGCAGCCATTTATGAACGTATAGTCAGCGAGAGAGATGGTAACGTTTTGGTAGCTCTTTCGAGAATTGTTTAGTTTGTATGCTGGTTAGTGTTCTGTCCAGTCATATCGCTGCTGTTGCCGTCCTGGTGTCGAGAACTCAAGAAATGATGGGTAATTTTCTTGATGTGTTTTTAATAGACTTGACCCCTTGCAGAAGTTTCTGATAATTCAAGGGCTTGGAAAATTTTGCCATTGTAAATATTTTAGTGAGGACACTGAGCTATATAAAAACAGAAGTGAAATTATATATTTTATAAAAGTGAATGTAATTTAGGGATGCATTCACTGTAAACTGTGCATCTGGAATGTTGATCTCCATATTCCTCAGAAATCAACTTATTTCTCTTGACATATTTACTTGATGAAATTTTGATATAGTCTATTAAAAGACTCTTTGGGACTTGCAACATTAATGACCCTTTTCTTTTTTTATTTGTGCTGCTTGCATACATTTTTCCTGACTGGCTTTTTCCTTTCTTTGTTGCAAATTTGTAACTATTAACAAGACTTCACAAGTTTATTTCACACAACTATTTTGTGCTTTATTGTACATTTGTGTTGCTTTTATTTTCATCTGAGGGTATAAACATTACTTTTACTGTAGAATTCTCAGATTTTGTTTGTTTCTTTCTCATTTTAATCACTTTATTAAATTGCTTCAATAATCTCTTTTTTTTTCTTACTGTTCTGTGTATCCGTGAAAGACAGAATCAAAGACAATTCCACTGTTATGGTATATGAAATAATATTTTATTCTTTCTTTAATGATAATCAGTTACTTTTTTGTTGTACTTGTTGCTTGATTGCTTGTTGGAAAAAGTTTTTTGGACTCCCTTATCCCTCTTTTTGTTTTAAATATTAATCTGAAAGACTTAACCATATTTATGCACTTTACAGTTTAGTTTTTATTTGTAGTCTTGTTTTACATGTATATTTTCAAGGGTTTATTTTTTAATTTTAGAAGAAGTACCATTTCAGCTAATGCCTTGTTTCAAAGAGATGTGTAGACACAGGATGCCAAATCGTTCTGAATTTCAAGGAGAGAATCGGAATCTTTACTATCCCAGGCTTGTTTCAAGATTGCTATTATTGTTTTCTTTAGATGACCACATCCTCTTAATGGGGAATGCACTTTATTGCTACCTTTGAGCAAAATCATCTTTAAATATTCAGAAATGTTGGGATCCAGTTTCCATTTCTCCATTTTAAAAAAAATACATGTCTATCTATCCATATTCTCTATTTTAAATGTGTTCTTGTCTTCTTTTTTTTTCAGACTGTGAGGAATGCAAGGAACGTTACGAAGGGGAGTGCCCGCTGCACCCCTTCACCGTCATCGAAGACAAACCCGTACCTGCGGAGTGCGAGAACCGGGCCAGATTAACGCTCCCGGACTTCCTCTCTATCTCACACTCTGGAGTGGAGGGGTGCGGGGAAGGGGTGTGGGCCGAAAAGCACATACCCAAAGGGGTGCGGTTTGGTCCCTACGCCGGGGAGATCGTTAGCAACGATGCCGGCTACTGGAGCGGATATGCTTGGGAGGTAGGTCTATTGAATCTTACATCAAAGAGAGGGGGATGGGGGTTAATCATTAGCATGCTTGTTCAAGATTCTTAGAGATACCCCCTCTCCCTTTAGGGAAGGAAATGAATTAGGTTTTTTTACCCCCTGTCACAGGTTTTTGGAATAGAACACAGCAAATCAAAGGTTTTATTTGCCACAGACCTGTGCTTTGAAGGACTGCTTTCAAAATTTTCTCCACGATTTTAGGTTTATTTTGGGAGAATTTGTAAACTACCCCTGATTACAGATATTTCTGGAAAAAATGTCAAATGACCTAATTCGATGATTTTTCAGGATCCACCCGCTGAGTCCCTTTTCCTCCCCAAAAAATTGGTAACCCTCTTTTGGTTTAAATGATTTTTTTTTTTTTGGGGGGGGGGGTACTAGGACTAATACTGATGATATGAACATTTTTTAGGGGGGCTTTATATTTTAGGAATTGTGATAGGGGGAATAGATGGGGGATGAGGAGCACAAGAGAGGTGCAGTTTTGGAGAAAATGCTGGAAAGATCATTTGCATCAATGCCGGTTACATGCCTGAGAGATAGGTTTGAAATACACTTCTCCTTTTGGAATGATGTGGTCCAACGAAGGGGTGTGGGCCTAGAAACACATGAATCCTTAAAGATATCAATACTTTATTTTGATGGATTAATCATGTTTACAAGTTGATGTTATGTACATTTTGATATTTAATGAGTTTGGTTCTGAAAGGTACATGTAGTTCCTTTTACATATTCAGAGAGAGAGAGAAAAAACCACATTGTTAGCCAAATGACCGATAGCTATGGAAAGGGATTTTAGAACATCCTTTTTTATCAATATTTACTTTAGAAAAGTAACCCTTTTTCCAAAGACAGCTAGCTACCTTTCTGAATAATTGTTTAAAATATTTGTTTTCCAATGAAATTTTAAGAAGTAACCGATATAACCCAGCTTTCCTTATGAGAGACAGAAGATATTGGTCAGAGAAGAAGTAGAGATACTTTGAACTGCAAAGTCGAGGGTTCAAATCCTTCTGCAGTACTTATTCTCGTCCTCTCACAAGGCATTTATCTACATTTGCCACTCTCCGCCCAGGTGTAGTAAATGGGTACCACATAGGAAGGAATTCCTTGTATGCTTGAGCATAAACCTGATTGATAAACTGATAACTGATAAAATTATTGTTAACTCTTAATGTGCCATTCACTGTAATCAGCGAGTGCCATTTTTTTTGTCAAAGAGTCTATATATTTAATTGTTTTATTATAAAAAAGGGAGACACTCCTGAGACAATAATGTTAAACCTCTTGACCATAAGCTGAACTGAATAATAGAATCACTCATGCATGCAATGCGCTCCTCAAAATGCAATAGGCATAACAGTAGCTGTATGACCATTGCACGAAAATGTGTTTGTGGCACTCCATTGGATGCACAGATATGCGTTCATGGCATGTTAAGGGTTAAAACTGACTTCCAAACCTGATCAGGATAGCCATGCTAAAGCCAAGAATATAGCATTTAGTGCTTTAAAAGTTGTAAAGCACTTTGTAGATGTTGCATGTTTGTTGTTGTTGTGAGCCGCCCAGCATGCTAGAAGGCACTTTGCATTAGATTGGATGGATGGATGTCTCTCGTCAACCATTTCGCCCCCAAAAGGTGAATCTGGCCACCCAAGAAAGCAAACTCCGATTTCGATGACGCTCGGCTTGTGGGTATTGTCAGGTACAAGTGTTACCCATGCAAAGTGATGATGGAATATGTGTATGTTAATGTCATCATTTACCTATTTCTTCTGAATGGACCATCAGACCAAAGGTGAACTTCAACCCCTTACCATAGTCTGATTTCGATGCCAGAGTGCGGCCCACTGGTTTATATTATCTGAATATAGCAATTGCAAAACCCACAAATAGCGAAACTCTACTTTAGTATTATGTTGCTTTTGTGAACTTTCAGATATGCGTCCAGGGCAAAGTGATTCATTGCATCGATGGCAAGGACGAGAGGAAAGGAAACTGGCTTCGCTTTGTCAACTGCGCCCGTAACTTGGCAGAGCAGAATCTGGTGGCCTTCCAGCACCTTGGAGAGATCTACTATCACACCTGCAAGCCCATCGAGCCTGGAACGGAACTACTGGTCTACTACGGTGAGGAATTCGCCAAGAAGCTGGACGTTGTCTCGGAACTTACCAGCCTTATGTATGACTCAAGTAAGTTGGATTGAAGTGTGTCTTTGCAACTTTGGGAAGGTATATGTAAGGGGGTGTTCAAATTGCTGGCCAATCTCATGTCAGATTCAAGAGTGTCTTTATTGCTTAAAGGAAGGGATGTGGTAACATTCACTGGCCAGCTTTAGTTATGATTCAGGTAATTTTTTTGAAGGAATTGGGGTATTTGATTGGCTTGGCTAGCCTTGTGCATGATGCAAGTAAGTCATATTCAAGAGTGTCTTTTGCAGCTTTGGGAAAGGATTGGGTTATTTGATTGGTTAGCCAGCCGTATGTAAGATTCATGTAAGTCAGATTCAAGATTGATGTATTGCTTTTGGGAAGGGATTGGGGAATTTTATTGACTGGCCAGCCTTATATATGAGTCAAGTAAGTTGGATTCATGGGTGTCTTTGTTGCTTTCAGAATGTATGGGGTAGTTGAGTTATAGGGTCTTTAAAACAAACAATACCCATTGGTTAAAACATAATACGTAACATGCCTAACTTGGGTAACAGGAGATAACTCTTGTGATTCCTCAAACGACTTTGCTCTGTAGCTGGGTCCAAACACCCCATTTGGAATCAGTACAATGGGGTAAGCTCTCAAACAAATGTTTGACATATACATGTATGGTAATCCTTATTTTTTTCCTCTACCATGCAAACCTTCAAATCTCAACAATTTTAACAAACTTGTTTTTTCAGAATCTGGAACATACAAGTGTGAGTTCTGCGGTCGGCTGTTCACCATCGCGATCTACCTTGCCCGCCATCTCCGTTACTCCCACAACAAAGTAATCAGAGGTTCTTCAACCAGTCATCACGTGGTCAAGAGCATTGACAGACAGACCCTTGCAGCTATGGTGGCTGAAGCAGAGGTGTACAATCAACTAGCAGCCAACAGTGAGGCCTTTACAGGTCAAAGGTCGGAGTTTGGAGGTCCGGGTTCGGAGGAGAGGGATCAGGATTCAGAGTTAGGGGATCAGAGTGCAGAACTCGCAGGTCAAAGTTCAGGGGTGGGAGGTGAGACGTATGAGAATGGAGGAGACAACTCCAGTGAGCCGGCGCATATGAGTGAGAGCTCTCAAGGTTATGAGGATGCAGGTCAGGGTTCGGAGTATTATGACCAAAGGGGTCAGAGGTCAGATGGAGAGAGTGAGAGTGTGGGTGGTTACGCCACAAGTAATGGTGAGCCCATGATGGATCTTGATATGCAAAGGTATAGGGATTTTGAAGCAAATGATGGGAATAGGGGTGTAGAGGTTGAGAGGGGAGATGGTGTAGGTGGTGCAGAAGATGCAGCGGAAGCAGGGAAAGGGTATGTGTGTGGCGTTTGTGGGCAGCAGTTCGCTCTCGAGCTGGTCTACAATGCTCACATGATAACACATAGTGTTGTCGATGGTCAGAGGTGTGAGTTATGCGGTGATCTGTTTCCAACGAAGGAAGATCTTCTTGGCCATGCCTGTATGCAGGGGTCAAGAGTTGCTGAGAACGGGGACAACCAATCACACTTGGATGCCAACAAGCCGTTCGTCTGCACGTTTTGCGGCAAACGCTTCAGCCACAAGGAGTACTTGCGAACCCATGTACGCATCCACACGGGAGAGAAACCCTATAGCTGTCGCTTCTGTGACAAGTCGTTCACGCAGGGGAGTGCACGGAACACGCATGAACGGACCCACACCAGGGTCAAACCGTTCATGTGCGATGTGCCAACTTGTGGGATGAGGTTCAGAGATGGCAGTCATCTGCGGACCCACAAGCGCATCCACAGTGACTCCAAGCCATTCCAGTGTAGGTTCTGTGGCAAATGCTTCCTCTTTGCCAGTCAGTTGATGCAGCATGAGCTTACGCACAGCTCTCTGAAACCCTATATTTGTGGTGTTTGTGGAAGAGGGTTCAATCAGAAGGCATACTTGCGTGTTCATGAACGCTTGCATACGGGTGAGAAGCCCTATCCATGCAGAGTTTGCGGGAAGCGATTCAACCAGATGACATCACGGAATGTCCATGAACAGAAGCATGGAAACTGGGGGATGTATGACTGCAAGAAGTGTGGTCTGAGCTTCAAAAGAAGTCGAGACCTGCTGCGGCATGAATGCAGTGGCTTGGCTGCTGTAAATGGTGTTCCGCCTATGCTCTTTCAGCGGCCAATACATCCCGCCCCAGTGCCGCATCAGCAGGTTTTCCCATGTAGGCAATGTCCTGAGGTCTTTGCGTCTTCTTCAGAACTTCACCAACACCAGCAGTCTCATGTGCTGAGGCCATTTTCCTGCGACATATGCAGCAAGCGTTTCACGCACAGGAGCTACCTTGAGATTCACGTCCGAATCCATACTGGGGAGAAGCCTTACTCCTGTAAGTACTGCGGGAAGACCTTTAGTCAAACCAGTTCCAGGAATGCTCATGAGAGAATTCATGAAAGAATCAAAGCAGCAAAAGAAGCAGAACAAAATTGCAATGAAGCACAAGAAGGTGGTGAGAAAGAAGTTGCAGATGGAGCCAACGGAGAGAAGGAAGGCGAGAAGGCTTCAGAAACAAATAGTGAAAATTCCACTATGCCTAATCTTCCAGTGCATCCAGCTATCCAGAGCTGTCGTTATTGCAATAAAACCTTCACTGATGCTGCCTTGCTTGTTAGTCACGAACAGACGCACATGCGGCCAAGAGATCATGTTTGTGGCTTTTGTGGGAAGGCTTTTAGCAAAGGCCGATATCTACAGATTCACGAACGAACACACACGGGCGAGAAACCATATCAGTGCCGGTACTGTACCAAGCGCTTTACCCAAGGAAGCTCTCGTAATGTTCACGAGAGGATACATGTAAGGAATGGGGACTATAAACTCAGCCCTCTATCCCCTGTAGATCACATGCCATTGCGTAGTCCGAATGTTCCATATGATACCATTCCAAATTACAATAATCAGAATCTCCCGGACCATCCCAACAATGCCTTGCGCCCAATGTACACCTGTAGGTTCTGCAGCATGCGCTTCGATGACACTGCTGCACTTGCGCATCATGAGAAAGTGCATGGTATCAGACCATTCATTTGCAACATATGCGGGAGGACGTTCACGCAGAGTCGCTACCTGCAGATCCACGTCCGCACGCACATCGGCGAGCAGCCTTACCCCTGCCGCTTCTGCAGCAAGCGCTTTTCGCAGTGCAGCGCCAGGAACATGCACGAACGCATCCACACCGAGTTCCGACCCCACCAGTGCCCCGTGTGCGGAAAGTCGTTCATTGTGAACAGTGCCCTGCAGAAGCACCTCCAGAAACATCAGCTCTCTGGCAATCCTTCCCTGCCTGGAAGCGAAACAGCGCCACCGCAAAATATGCTCTTGCTCTGATGACTGGTATGAACCTTTCACATACATTCACTGCCTTTTGATGTTTGCCGTTCATGTGTTTGCTCGAAGAGGTTAAGACTAAATTTACAGGCCATGTAAATTGATGGTACCGTTTGGACTACATCAATAAGTAGCACAGCCCCCTCACCAGTAATATTTAGCATACATGAAAAGTATGAAAAAAATGCATGAGTATGAAATTATAAACTATAAGGAACCATACTTCATGGGAAGTAAAGCAGATGTTCTCCAATATCTATATCACAATAGCAACTCGTGATATCTGGATCAAATAATACTTACATGTATGTACATGTATATCTGCCTTACATTGAAATATTTACTTATATGTACATGTAAGATCATGTATATCATCTCTTTCTGTACCAACGCTATATGTTGGCAAGCGATATCAAAAGGAGATATTGGAAAGCGTAGCCTGAAAATGCAGATACTGTAACACTACACAATACACTCTCCATGTCTATGTACACCAGTGTTGTAACGACAATCACCGGCGCGGGTCGGAACTTTCCAGCACCCAAAATTTCCAGACGGCACTCAATAAAATATCACACCCTTCTGACCGGCACTAATATTCCCACCGACAGTGAACTGTATGAACATATCATTTTAATGTGTAAATCCTGAAAGCCACCTATTTTTCGTTCCCCAGAACCGCCACGACAAAGTGTTGGGCAATAACATTTCCAACACAATAAGGTCCCAGGTGACAACCCTGACGTACACCAAATAATGGTATTGCTATATGAACGAATCATCCCATTGAGCAAGTTTAAAGGCCAAGAGTAATCCATCGCCAACTTAAAGTGGTGTTCTTGCGCAAAGCCATTGGGAATCGCAGAACTCGGTATTTAACAGGTTAACCCATTAACTACTAGAACCAGATGGACCATTACAAAGCTTTACAGAACTCAGGAGTCCATGGGGTGCGAATGCCTATTGGGTCAATGGGTGTGGGGTCCAGTCATGTTGCAGTGACTACTCGGATTGATCGAGGGTTTAAAGAGGTCTAGAAAAGTACAGTGTTTGCTGAATTTGTGTTGAGGTTAATCGCTGACATCTTGCCTAGTAGTAATGTACATCTTTTTAAAAAAATTCTGATTATTTTTTCTGGGAAAAAAATGAATTTGAGGGGGGGTAATAGTGTGAAATTAAATTCTTCCTGTCGACACTTACGGTATTTTTAAGGTAGAGATAGATTGGTTATTTGATTTGAGAGAGAGAGGTAGCTTGAGAAGAGGAATTAGGACTAGGTGAATAATACAGCATTCATTAATGAGTGTAGACAGAAATTGAAATCTATTCTAGGGATTTAGGAATCATTTTAAAAAAACTGACATTACAATCTTCTCCCTTATGAAAGTCGGTGGAACTGGACTTGGATTTCAGCGGAATCCGCAGAGACTGAAGCTTGTGGTCTTTGGTGAAAGAAGAAGGAATGATGGTAGAAAAAGATAGAAAGAGAGAGAGAGAGAGGGGGGTCAAGTGAGAGAGATTTCATGAGAGACAAAGAGGTTGGGAGAGATCGATAGCTTTAGCTTTAGCCTGCCTTCCGATGATCGGTGTATTCAAGGAAGTAGTCCGGCCGGGTACCCACTCACCTCACCCGGGTCGGGTGCAGCACAATGTGGGTAAATTTCTTGCTTTGACTGGGATGGCCTGCAGTAACTAGGGGGAAATGATCAAGAATACTAGGGGATAGAGAGATTGGTAATGGTGTTGATTTTTTACCTGATTGGTAAGAAAGCATGAATGCTTGTGAGCAAGCAACCGGAGGACCAACGGCTTCAGGTCCTCTCCGAGGGAGCGATAGAATAGATAGGTAGAAGGAAAATAAAGAAGAGCGAGATAGAGATATGGAGTCATGATGTGAAGAGGAGTGTTGGAGAGAAGTGTTTAAAAAAAAATTATATCAATCATCCTCTGTTGATAGAGAAGGGTATGAATATTCATACGAATATTCATACTATTGTGCCATTAGGGCCTCTGTCTTGCAAAGAGTTACGATTGATCCAATCAATCACCGCAACTGTATGGAAATCCATCCACACCTTAATTTTTCTACAAGAAATTTGCACAATCTCCTCAGTAAACAGAGAGAATCACACTGAATCTCCAAGAGAACGATGAATGTATGAATATACATCATTTTGAGGAAATTTTTTGAACAAATTTGCATTTTAGATGTTGACGTCGCTGGCCGTCCATACTTGTGGTTGATTGGATCAATCGCAACTCTTCGTAAGACGGGCCCCAGAATTACGTGCCATAGTTTTTCATAATGATTCAACTCTAATCAATTTCTGTACATAAAATGGCAACCTAACCTGAGCCACGTAACACAAAGTCCAGCGATTGATAGTAGGGCGAATTCTTATGATTGATTGCATTGACCATGTTGTATACTCCATTGTAAAAATCAATCGTATGATCAGTCGCTAGGCTCTTTGTTACGTGACCCAGGTATTGGTTTCTCTCTCTAAAGTACAACTCAACCTCGCAATAAAATACTATCAGCATTAGGAGAGAGAGAGATAAAAGATGCTTCAAGAATAGTTCCTATATAAAGATGATCGAATCCACCAAAAAAAGAGATGATTTACTCGCAGCTGTTTTATGATGTAATTTTGCCATGAAAATGAACCAAACTTTGTAATTCCTGATCATATTATGTATCGTGATCACTAAACCTTGTATTTTTGTCTTTTTTATACAGTTTTAGAGAATCTATATTGGGATGAAGTGATTTTTTTTGTTTTTGTTTATATGTTGGTAGCGATGTGTATATGTCTTGCCTCAAGATTCCGTTGCTGAAGTAGTTGACTATATTTTGCTGGTCTGTGTGTGTTTTATGGTGAAGTTCAATAAAAAAAAAAGAAGAGAAAATTTCACCCAAGTGTAATACATGTATCCAGCCTTTCCTGACAATCTTGATATGTTTTTCATCTTGAAATAGTTTTTTCTTTGGTTTCAACAGCCCTTTTTTGTGCAAGTTGTTGAGTCGTATTCATTCCATTGTTTGTATTTTTTTTAAATAACCCAAAATCTGTAATACATGTAGGTAAAGTTCCACCTTATGTGGTGAAACATCATTCTCTCATAGACTCTGCACATTTTTATCATAATTCCAGAATAATAAAAATATATAATATTTGATTCTATTTCATTAATATAGATTGGTAAATATATGGTAATAGAATATTTTTCAAGAAGTAAGGGGAGGGTTTAAATGAGTGCAGATGCAGTGAAGGCAAGTAATGAGTGCTGAATATATTCAGTTGAACCTTTAAGGTGTTAAGAGTGTTTAATTTACTCTTTCTAATAAAGCATTTTAGTACCTAGCTGGAAAATGACATACAAGGCATTTTTTTTTTACTACAAATGAGAAAATATATCCCATCGAGATTACGCTGACCAAAACAGGCATGCTTTTCTAAATGATTGCAATTTTCCACAATGATGCGTTTCTCTAAACGAAAATAAAAAATAAAGGAAACAATTCAGAAAGAGTATTGCCTCAGCTACATGGTGAATATTGGGCAAAAATCTACCAATATTTACACAGATTTGCATAATGTTGATGGCATGATGACATAGGGTCTTGAAAAGTTCCTATCATTCTACCTGTGGCTTGCCTGGAATACTGCAAGTGCAGCAACCTTTTGTTTGAAAAACAAAAAGAGAAAACTTATCAGAGGAGGCAAATTTTGTCTGTAGAAATGAAAAACAAATCTTAATGCCTTCCACCTTGATATAAAAGGAATTTTATTGTTGATATTCTTGGCCCTTTTAAGTACTCAAGGCCTTACTGCCTTAGCTTTTTAACTGAAAATTGTGTAGATTTTTTCTCTCTAATGTATGTGTAGAACTAGTTGCAATATAACTATTTAGGTTGAACAGAGTATGTGTAGCGTAGCAATATGTTTTCCATTCTTTCTTTCGCAATGCCTGAACTATTTTATTTTTATGTCTTGATATTTCTCTTGTGCTTGCTTTTCACTTGTGGTTGTTTTAATGCAATTCTTCTATTTATAAACGGAATGATAACGTGGGTTCAGTATTATTTTTAGTTTTGTATATGTAAATTGATTTCTGTGGATCGTTATTGTATGTGTATAAGACACCATATGTTCATAACCGACAAAATCTTGTCGAAATGTTTGTTTCTTTATAAACAAAAAGGTGCTTGGATTGTCAATATGTATAAAAAGATGTTCAGATTTTACACAATGGAAATGTATTTTTTGTACTCTAGAAATTCATTCCATTGTTATTTTATGTTCTTTTCTGCTCTGTCGCCATAGACAATCTATCCCATTCCCTCGTAAAATAATGAAGTATGATAATATATCTTTAAACGATTATTTCTTTTGAGGTAAAAGGACCAAAACGTTAATTCTTTAGTCCTATTGGTGTATGTATGCAGATTACAGAATAACGTGCATGTATTGCAAATTGCGTCTTGTAAAGTCTTCATTGTGTATAATGTTTATTGTATTCCTTCCGTGAGAATAATATCGCGGAAAAAAAACTTTTTGCAATGTGGTAGCTCATAAGCATAATGTGTTCATACAAAGATTTATTCACCTATTTGTCATGTATGGTAGTGCCAAAGTGAGAAAAAAAAAGAGAGAGAAATTGATGTCTTTCTAGTTGGAAGAAGTAGTATTCAATGTTATACTTGAAGTTTGTATATTCACTATGATGGTTATATTGAATGTCATTTGTACAGTGATATTTGTATGTGTTTCTGTTCAATTTCTGACACCGATTCCTGCGCTTAGAATGGAAAGAGGAAATGTACATGCAATGGAAGGGGTTGATGACTGGGGGAGGGGGGAGGGGGAATCATTTACCAGAAATTTGTTTCAATGTTTAACTCTGGATTTATTTACTAATGTTACCATTTGAAGGCCACTGGAGGCACACAGAGATGTTAGATGATAATGTGATAAGCACTAATATTATAAAATATAAAATATTATCTTTATCACTGTTGATTACGGCGGTACTGCTTAAAGGTATAATCAAGCATTATCAGGTCCTTTCAGAGGCAGCGGAATGTCAGGCTCATACAGTGAAAGTGGAGGGGCACCTATTGTTTGGCAGACAAAAGGTGCCCCTCCACTTTCTTCGTCCGAGCCTGATGTTCCGCCGCCTCTGGGTCCTTTGGAAAGGCCCCCAAAGCCATAAGTCCTCTAATTGTCATTTGTATGATCATATCGCTAGTCTCCCAACTGAGCTCTTGTACCGTTATCATTCAAAGTTAGCCCAACTTATCCCACCAAGTGATTGCCGTTTGTTACTGGCAATATGTTGCAGGTATTATTATTAGCACAGGGGCAGTAGAAAGCGTATGGAAACACATAAATATGCCAATATATGTATTCTATCTAGAGAGGATTTCAAGGCTTGTAAAATAGTGTACAGTACATGTTAAGAGGATTAAAAAAAACATTGTGTGTTGGGAAAATGGATGAAAATGAATCAAGTGTTATTCAATGATGTTATATGGTGGTGTAACGAAATGGGGATAATCATGTGTTTCTTTTATTAAAGTATGTATTCATGTCTGTGCTGTGGACACGATGGAAGATTGTATAATGTATCGAGCAGTGATGGTCACTGCTTTTATACCCTTTTATCCGAAATTTCCAATGGATAGGAATTGTTTTATAAAGATATAATGGAATGATCATCATCAATATGTATGTTAAGCAAATCTAGCACGCTGCTCGCACAAGTTCTGTTTTAACTAATTGCCAAAATAAGTCTCCTTTGATAAATGCCGGCAGGGTAAAATGATTGGAAATGATTGTACATGTATGAAAAAAAAAATTGTCATTTATGAATAGACACAGATTAATAAAAAAAAACTTAAGTATGGATAATTGATTAAAGTAGCACCTGAAATGAAGTGTCTGCACCGGTGTCGAAATTCAAGAATGCAGCTGAATTCCATCACCTATCCCTCTCTTGCCAGCGTGATGCTCTACAATATTGGCAACTTTGATAACTAATCACTCTCCGATTTCCAGAGCTTCATTCTGCTCTATATGTGACGTTGTTAATTGTTAGAAATGGGATTCTTACTGGAAATACGCTTTCTAAAAGGTTTCTTGAATACTTATTATTGATATTTGGATTGGAGGAAGTGAAGTATTGGTTGTGAAAGGGTTGTGCTATTGTGTTTTTATGTAACACTCGAGTATTATGTTGCAAAGTTTGTGTGTAATCCAATGTGTAAACTTACATGTTTATTATGAAGAACAAGAAAAAAAAAATGATTGATAGTTTGCAACATACATAAATACCAAAGAAGTAGATATCTTGCATTCTAAATGCAGATACTTTTGTTTGTTTACTTGGGACCACTTGATGTCGATAAATATATGATTACTTCTAAAGTAATGTTTTAGTGTAATTTGGTCTGCATAATGATGTACAAATCAAGTGTGTTTGTAGAGTACATGTATGTACGTGTGTGAGCTCATTGCCATGTGGTGTAGTGTCATTTGGTCTATTACCAATTGGTCTAATATCGGTTCGTCTTCTACCAGTCGGTCTTACACGTACTGATTCGGGCTTCTACCAGTTGAAGTTGGTCTAATGACATTTGGTCTGTTCCCAGTTGGTCTTATACTTGTTCATTTTATACCAGCTGGTCAAATAATATTTGCTCTGAAACCAGTTGGTTCTGTTGTATTTTTTTTTCTTATACCAGTTGGTCTAATAAGTTTTGGTCATTATAGCATTTGGTCTAATGTGCCAATGTGTTGTATGAAGTGGGAATATAATTATACAAAATGGATAATGAGCTAATTAATATGTCCTTATATCAAACGATTATTATACAAGCTGTTGGAGACAGAATTAGACCGTGTGGAATTAGACCAAACAGGCATTAGACCAAGTGAGTCTAGACCAAGTGGCAATTCACCTTCACACACGTACAGGAAGATATTTTTTACTATTGACCTATAAACCATGTATTATTAACACTATACTTTCAGTTGTTACTATTCAATAACTTTTTAGAGTCAAACTCAAAAGGCGTTGTATTTTCCGTGGTACTGTTCTTTTATTTTCTACGTCATACCGATGGCTGACACAGTAACTTATTCTTTGCTTAGCAAGTATGTAAATAATCTATTGTTTTAGTTACTTAATGTAGATTCTTCCAGTGTTAAAGACAATGTGTAATTTGTGTGCAACAGCCTTCTTAAAGAATGGGCTTTAATATCATCCATTTTTACTCCGGACGGGAATCTCCCTTGCGATTTAATGAATCTACTTATTGTCTTGAAATAAATCAATTTTTCATAAGAAAACCTAGTGTTTTTAAATCCAGCTTAAACTTAATGAAATACAAATCATTGCCTTTGAATTTTGATCAAATTTTGCTGTTTTTAACATGTCGACCAGTTTTTATTGATGTATATTTCCTTTTTAACGGATTGCAGTCTGTATTCACAATGGAGTAGTTATAAACAAATGTATTTGTTATAAATTCAAAGCATATTATGTGATCTACTTCAGAGATTAATCAAAAGAATTCCTCTAAATCAAATTTCTGAAAGTCCCGGATATTTCACTCTATCAAAGTATCAAATAGGATACAACTTATTAAACAAAAAAATCTGAAGCAAAACTGAGTACATGTACATATTTAACTTGCCTAAGGCAAATGATTTGGGATCACATTAATCTTTTTGACTTCAGGATAAATTTGAATTACTGGTAGGAGAGGTATATAGCACATGTTTTGCATAATCTGATCTGAAAAAATGCTTCAAATTAGGCAAATATTTGACTTGTTGATTGTTGACTTATTACCTGTATTCAATTTCCACCTTTTGATATGGTGTTTATAGGTAACGGAGAAATGTACCCATTATTAGGGCACAATTGTTGTTCAACTGTTTCACAAATCATCAAAACAAAACAAACAAGATACAATAGCACACAAATAAACACAACAACAAAACAGCAATTGCAGTTATTATACGGTTTGGGATACTGTTGCACACAATTCTGAGTGACTATTATATGTATGTGTATGTACAAATTAGTGTAGTGATAGAAGTTAAAACTTCCAACCCCGTAGCTTATTTTACTTGAAATAATTGAGGAAAAAAATATCATGGTGTATTCATAAATGTACCTGCTCTATACCCTGCCATATTAAGCATATAAATATGCATTCAATGTTACAATAAATGTGCTTGGAAATGATTTCTAGTTGTGCATTATTGGTTGTTTTGTGTTTAATTGATGAAGGAGATGCTGGAATTTTTATTTCTATCAAATGTTTGTTTTACAATTTTGTTAAGATGGATATATCTGCACGTGCACACAGATCCTGGGATGTTTTATAAAGTTTTTCATGTTAGGCTCTACTTAAAGGACAAGTCCATCCCAACAAATAGTTGATTTGAATTTTAAAAAATAGAAAAAAAAAACCAACAAGCAATTAAAACACTGAAGATTTCGTCAAAATCGGATGTAAAATATTAAGTTATGACACTTTTAAGTTTTGCTTAATTTCACGAGATATATGCACATTGGCACATAAGAAAAGTTCACAGGGATACTCTGTGTTTTAATGCTTAAGTGAATATTTGACTTGGATAAATGGTTTCAGATTATTATATAATTATGTTTCAGATGGTATCAGATTATTACTAATTTAAAGTTATTATGCTGCAAAAAATAACATTTTTCAAAAATGGAACATTACCCCATACCCGAAGCCAGAGATAAAGTGGACATACATGTAGAGAGATTAAAATGACAGAGGAAGCAGGGAGGGGGGTGATAATTTTTTTCTGCCCATAACTGTACCCCTCCCCCATCCTTGCAGTCTGTTCTCTATTCATTTCTCTTTCCCTCCCCTAGTACTCAATCCTCCTTTTGCAGCATTTTCAGTCCTTTCTCTTCTCCATTCTTTCTTTCCATTATACCAGAGGAGTTGGACACCATTTAAAAAAATAACGCCTGCTGGGTAAATATCAAAATTGCCAAAATCGGGGACAAAGGGTATACTTTAAAATACCGAGATGGAAAGATGAATACTGTCTTTGGGGCCCGTTTTGAAATTCATGTACGAGCATGCTGTCCACTTTGAAATGACAGTGCCGATTATCCCCCAACGCCCCCCCCCCCCCCCCCCCACTTTTTACATACCAAACAATCCTTTTTCCTCTACACATTTCTTTTGACGCTTTCCCTTCTATTATGACTAGTGTACATGTATCTCTGGATCTGTATAATGTAAATACAGTCCCCTTCAATGTCTGTCTATCCCCCCTCTCACCATGCACCTAGTAGGTCCATGCTCACACACACACCCCCCTTATCATTCTCACACTTTAATACTCCTCTTTTCTTTCCTTATCTCTCTTCTTCCCTCACACACAAACACACATTTCCCCCTCTTCTCCCTCCCTCTCCATTTCTCTCTCTCACACACACACACACACTGTTGGGGGCATTAACTTCAACTTATCAAATTGTAACTTGCCACAAGGGACAGAATTGAAAGGCAAATTCAATTAACAACATGATGCATACATTTACAAACTATTGACTTTAATACCGAGCATTAACACATGGATAACACCACAGATAATTAATAAAATGCTTTGAATATTGTCATAATTCTTCTAACATAATGTACCTTCAGTACAGAGTGGAAAGGTGGATTGAATTTAAAACAAGTCAACGAGCAAAAAACACTGTACAAAAACAAATACCATTCGGGCTTATAAAGCCTTCCATTACATATTGTAATGTCCAGTCCAAGTAAACCTGAACTAATAATTCATTGTTATACATGTATGTACCTTCAAATAGCGCAATGTTAACTACATGTATATGTATGGTGATCATTTCAATGACAAAAGTTGCTCAATAAGTGCTTCACCATGTTACATCTTGTTGCAAAAAATAAAATAAATTCATGTTGTAAAATTGTAAGGCTAGATTGTAACTATAATTCAACATCTTGCCTTTGATATACAAATTGGCAAAAAAGTCTTCCAACATTTCTAATGTATATGCAAACATAGTTTGTAGAGAGTTGCGAGTATAACTGCAAGGAGAATGATATAAGAATCTGTCATTTTGACAAAATGAACCATGTGAAATATAAGCAGCAGTTGAGTTTTACAATATACCAATTGATTAATTAACGACACAAAAACAGTAAGTCCGGTTAACCACCATGATAAGAGGCCTAAATTTATACGGCATCTCTGTAAGTTATAAAGACACAAAAATGAATCAATTCTAATTTTTGTTCAATTTACTAGAAATTACACTTTTAGTCAATTGCTTCCTTTTGTCCTAGTAGAACAGTACGTTGATGATGAACACAAAATACTAAATATATTTGCCATAATAAATATCCTTGTTTTTTTCTAATTTTTCTCTTGTCATCTAATGTAGGCCTATTATCATGTATTGAAACTGAACAATGAATACAATCATAATCCTGATTTGTCATTCAAATCATTTTGTTTTCATTAATTCTTCTAATCCCTTGGGTTTATTTCCAATTCGTCCAATTGCCTACTCGTCTACTACCATTTGGTCTTTCATCAGTTTGTCTACTCACCACATGGTCTACTTTCATTTAGTCTAATGCCATTCCATCTAATAGCCAGTTGGTCCAATAGCCATTTAGTCCATATACCATTTGGTCTAATCAAACTTAAGTGTTGATTGTGCAAAATTAATGAAAAGGAAATGGGTATTAGACCAACTGGTTATTAGATGAAATGGAAATAGACGAAATGGTGATAAGACGAAGTGATGATTGGACTAAATGGTTATTGGACCGAATAGTTGTTAGATGAAATGTTGATGGACGGAATGGCATTAGACTAAATGAAAGTAGACCATGTGGTGAGTGGACGAATTGGCAATTTACCATCCCATGTACCAGGTTCTAAAATTGATCATAAACATGGAGAAATGCCAATGCGAATCATATATTTGATATCATAAAAAATAAACTTTTTCACCAACTCATCAAATAACATTTTATCGCTATTTAAAATTGAAAACATAATCTGAAGTAAGAAAATTTTTGATGTCATCAAAAAAATTATCCCACTATTTTCATGCATCACAATATTGAAAGTGAACATAATGTAAGAATGCAATCAGAATCGTATTTCTTTTTACAAATCAATATTTTTTTCCACTGATATCAATAGAACCACTTTTTTCACAAACTTGTCATATGACTTGTATCACCAAGTATTCAAATTGAATACATAAAAAATGCAATAATAATTGTAATTTTGTACTTTAGATGCCATTAAAAATCAGATAATTTATCATGTATTACCAGGTTGTTGTTTTTTAAAGAACATAATAGAAGTAATAAAATATTGACATATTAAAAATCTGAATTCTTCATTAATTGCAAATTTCAAATATTATACTAGAATATGCAATGGTGTTTCTAGCTATGATTTTTAATCAAGAGTGATGCTTTAATCTAAGACAAAACAGGGCAAAATTAAAAGTATCTAAAATAAATATCTAAAACATAGATTATATCTGCACCTACATGTAAAGAGGCACGTTCCCTCCAAAGTAGGCTAAATTCAGCAAATTGGGAGAGTTTCATAAAACATCTCCCTGATTTTCACCGACCAAATTTGCTCTGAGCCAATCCGAAGCAAGGATTTTCAGTGGCTTATAACACCTGTCAGTGTTTCATGAAATGCTATCCTGCTTTTCACAGTGTACTGTACATGTAGGTAAGTTTTGAAATCAAGAACCGATTCTTCAGTTCGATGCGGACGGTATATGATTTTAAATGAAGCAATTATATCTAAGTTACCAATATACATAGTACACGTGTGCATGCATTCTTGAACACATCACTAATTTTAAAGCAATTGCATAAAAATAGAAGTTGTACTGTTTGAATTTTTAACTTGATGACTACAGAATTTTATAATTCCAATATACAACTGTACAATAACTACATGTACTTGCTTTCAGTTTTTAATATTAGTGCACTGATAAAATGCAGTACACAATGAAAGGCCAATGGATGATGTATACAGGTGAATTTGCCAAAATCAAATCTCTTGGGATCTCAGAAATATTCAGTGAAATTCAACTTGGAAGATGTTTAAAACACATGTAGGTTACATAACAATTATGGTAATTACCATGGTAACAAGAATCGACAGCCAATCACAATCACTGCTTCCATGGAAATTACAATAATGGCATATTTACCAGTCTCGACCAATCAGATAAAGAGATTCCAGTCACTTATACCAAACTGTTGCTAAGTCAGACTATTGTCAGGTCTGACATATTCTGAAAACTATTCTGAATAATGCAATTAAAAAAAAATATATATAATTTTTTCTTTTACTAAACTTCAAAAGAATAAATTACAATACAGTGATCATACATTTCCTTGCATTTGATATTGAGATGTGTACTTCATTGAAAACAAAACAAAAAGAGAAAGATAGTCACAAATCAAATGTTCTTTACAATACAAATAAACATGCATTATGCAAGAGATACATGTAACTACATATAAATTAAAATGTAAAAGAAATCAAAATTCCAATTCAATCGCCTTAGGATCATATAGTGGAAAGTAAACTTGGCGTATATTCAAAGATTCGTAACAACTGAGTGAGAAATTTATTTCCACAACCGATTGCACTTCATGACAGCATAAAAGAAAATGATCTGTAATACTAAAATAGTAAACCGATTGACCAATCAAAATAATTGTCACATGTGCAGTTTGTTAAGAAGACTGACCGACAACCAATCAGAGTAGTTGTTACCAGTATGCTATTAATTGTGCTGCACTCAACCCAGGTGAGGTGAATGGGTAACTGGCAGGAATTTATTCCTTGAAATGCCGAGCGCTGGAAAGGCTGCTTGAGCTACAGCCGGGGTAATAATATCCAAGTCCTTTGGAAGCGCATAGAGACATTATTCATTATGTGTTAAACAAATATATCAGGCTTTGAGAAAGTATAGTGGAATTATTTATCCGAGGTTGGTCTGGCAATTACTATTTTTCCCCGAGGGGCGAAGCCCCGAGGGAAATATAGTAGTTTTGCCAGTCCAACCGAGGATTAATAATTCCCACTATGCTTTCGAATGAAACGCCTGGTATATTTGTTTTATATCCTACTTTTGATAATTTACAACCAAAATCTATGTGTTGAGCTTGCAAAGGCCGGTTACTTGAGTTGAATTACCTACTTTTCTCCGAGCCACCGCGCTCAGCGGAACGCAGATTAGTGCCTGCGCCGACGCATCGCTGGACTTGCCCGGGAGAGAGAGCGCGCTGGCCGGTGCGCCCGAGAGTTTAGCTCGATATCCAGTTTTGCGAAATAATGACGTCAGACCTCGATATATCCAAAAATATATCGAGGTCTGACATCACGCAACATCATAGTTGAAATATATTAGGTCACATGATGCTACTTGAACCAATCACTATACAGGATTTACTCTATGTAGGATATAATATGCACTATACAAGAACCGACTAGTATTATCACAACATATTGTTTTACACTGCCCTGTACATGATTGAGGCCCTGATGTTTCTGACATTGAGATGTATTCCCTCTTACGACAACCTTTAGCATGGTGATCTTAACTAAATAAAAAGACAAATTCAAGTTTATTTATATTGAAGGACGTTCTCGAGATTTCGTTGAATGTCACCTCTTAAGCATTCAAATCACATCACGAGGAGAGTAGACCAGCGTTAACAGAACCAAACCAGCGTTGGTGATGGTGGACAGCCATAGCGGGAAAAAGATGCACGCACACTGAATCTGATCCAATCCAACATTTTCTCTGGGTGCATACAAAGGCAATGCGTGCACATTTACAATAATGATAATTTCACTTCACTGCCCATATTTAAAAAGAAAGATAGTGATTAAGGGCCTTTTAAGGCCAATAAAGATATTTATAATCATCTACAGGTAACTTTGCCCAAGTCAATTAATTTGGGACTACAAAAAATAAATTTGACTTAGAAAAATAAATTTGACTAAGAGGTATACAGTAAACTTTGCTTAGGAATAGGTCGACGTTCCATATTAAAGTCAAATAGTCACCTTAGTCAAAACATGTTTTCCACAATGAAAATGCAAACTTGTAATTCACACCTTCTAAGTTGAACAGATTTCTGTGACACCAAAAGATCAGGGGGTGTTTCACAGAGATTTTAAGTATAACTTAGAGTCGCACTTAAATGTCTAGTAAAACCGCATCGGTCAAATCATGCAATGACACGCACTACTGCGTATTGATCAATTAGATAGCGCATTGTATTTCAGATACGCATCGGCATTTAAGTGCGATTTAAGTCATACTTCAATCTTTGTGAAACACCCCCCTGGTCTAAAAACTGCTTTAATCTGGGTGAAAATATTCAACTTATTGAAGGTTGGCATATGCAAAATTACATGTACGTTAGCAATGCATCCATATTTACACCAATTTCAATGCAATAATAATGAAAGTTGTTCTGTGTTGGTTGAAAACAACAATTAAAGGGGAATCCAACCCAAATAAAAACGTTTTTATGAGAAAAAGAAAAATCAGACAAGTTGATAGGTGAAAGTTTGAACAGTATTGGACAAACAACAAGAAAGTTATGAATTTATAAAAGTTGTAGATATTGGTAATCACTATACTCATGGCGACTTAAAATTGGCCGCATATGGGATGTCATAGTGATGTAAGGCAAGGACTACTCTTCCATGTGCTCCAATACATATTATGGCTAAAATTTCATTTTTCCCAAAAGTTTTATTTCAAATTATATTTTTCTTTCATGAGGACATTAAACAAAATACTACCTGGGTTATATTTAGATTACTGCCCCAGGGGAATGGGTACTTGGGAGAAAACCACAAATCCCTGATAATAAAGTACATGGCCTATGGAAAAGTTGTCCTTGCCCCTTGTCATAATTTACTTACCCAGTTGCCAATTTGAAATCTACATACTATTAGTGATCTCAATTTTAAAGCAGCTATAACTTTCTTATTGCTTGTCCGATTTCTTTCAAACTTTCACCATCCTGTTTAATTTATTTTTCTCCTTCCCAACACAATATTTTATGGCAAAGGTTGGATTCCCCTTTAAGCTTTTGCTCTCAATATAAGAAAAAAATATATAAGAGTTAATTTACCTCAACATTTTTGGCTCCCGACTTCAGCCATCCTTAGAGATGGGACCCGCTTTAATAGTAATGCAATGATCAATGATCGGGGCAAATTTGGGATGAAAGCTGCATTCAATAGCCGAAAAATGTTGAGGTAATTATTCAAGATCATTTCCTGTGTTGAGAGCAAAAGCTTCATCAGTTGTTAATTTCAACCAACAAAGAATAACTTTAATTATTATTGCATTGCAATTGATGTAAATATGAATGTTTGTACCCATAGAATCTGGACAGTCATGAACTTTAAATTCCATGGATTGAAGCAAACGCAGAACAAAAATTAAAAAATAAGTTAAAAAATACTGAAACTGGGAAAATAATCCAACATTCTTTTGTAATAGAAACCAAAAGTAATTGCTTAGCAGGATATTTCTGGTTACATATAATGCAAAGACGAAAGGGACCAGCATATTTTTAGAATTAATTACAGAGCAAACAGGAAACAATACAGGGAAAGAAAACAGATACTAAATAATGAAGATAAATTTGCTGGATATAAAATTGTTAATGTTAATATTCAAAGCATGCACAGATAATGCACCATAAAATTGGTAAAACTTTAGGAAACTAAATTCCTTGGGCTGGGATATATACAGAAAGAAAATTTCCTCATATAATGAGGCAGTACTGTTTTTATCTTTCCAATTGTTCTAAAAATTCCATTTCCCTTAATAAGAAAAAAAACACTCCTCCAGTGGTGTGTAACGATCATGCCATGAATTCTAAAACTTTATGTTAGGGTGATGGTGTGTACAGTATTCAAACAGACACAGGTGTCTGATGGTACAGCATTTAGCACGAGGTGAAAGAAAGATGCTCTATTCCCCGAGGCGTAGCCGAGTTTACTAGTGTCTCTTTCTTTCACGGAACGCGAAATCTTGTACCATTGCATGAATAAGAATATTTGCTATGTGTGTTGTACAATGCCTCGGAAGTTAGGATAGATACAAATAATTTTTTTCTGACGTAAATCTACAAAAATGAGGAAAATTATATTTAAAAAAAAAGCAATATCTACAGTAACAGTGCATGTTTAGCCAGAAGGCCCTACGCATACTGAACTTGCAATGGCGCATTTTCAACGATACATGTGCAATGGTACTCAACATTGTACACTCAGCCTCCCATACAACAAGCTACATGAAAGTAGGCACTGTACAATATAAATTAATATGTGAACAATAATTATATTAGATAGTGAGAAATTGCTAAGTTCTTAGCAGAATAAGCAGCATGTTCGGCCATGAGATGATTTTTCAAGGTACTTTTTATTACCAAAGCATAACCAATGCATACATGCCAATAAAGAGCTCATCAGTGTTCATGATTTTCTTCTTTTTTTTCCAGCTGGTTTTCATTACATTTTTAACTTGCATCAAAAGTACATTTTACAATGAGATAAGAATTCACCTTTATTATAAGGGTTCAACATAATTTCCTGGAATCATTGCTTGCTGCGATCACTTAAATTTTGATAAATTTAGCATTGATAGTGAGAATGCATTTTGTTAGTTTAATGATTATTCCAAATTCGACAAACTTGTAAAGCATAATCAGTAATGCATAATCAACTTAAGCTTCTTTGTACATAATATATGATCAACAAGAACGATAACACGTGCAATTAAATTTGGCATGAGGGCTGATGATTGTCTTTTAAGAAAATTTACATCAGGAGAAAGAGACAGAAAAAGGAAGAAATGTAAAATAAATTTTTATCAAGATGCAGAGGTGGTGGTGTTGTTGCTTTGGGATCATCACAGACAAGACTGCTAATCAAGAGGTTCTTGTTTGATCTGCATCCCCATCCATTCCCGATCGTCGTCTCCAATCCCGTCACCGAGAGGATCACCGAGATGGTTAGAATTCTCAAATCCAAAGTCCTCATTCTGATCTTCAGCAAATGCTTGTGCTTGAGCCTGCTCAAGCTCTGTGTCTGATCTTAGATCCAGATCCTCGGCCTGGCCAAAATCCACATCCTGCTCATAGTCCAGGTCTCCTCCGTTCAGGTCCAAATCGTCCATTGCTCCAGGACCGAACGGGCAAGACTCTTCATGCTCCAAGCAATCCACCTGTAGCTTGTATTCCTGGGCACAGAACTTACATTTGTAGAGACCTACTCCATGATGGACCCTCATGTGGTTTTCTAATCGGATACGTTTCCAGAAAGCTCGAGGACACTTGGTACATTTATGCTTCTTCTCTGGGACCTTGATCTTTATACCCTGAACATTTTTGGGTGGAGGTTTGCTTCCTGTATCCCCTTCCTTGAGTTGGGCAGCAGCCTTCCGCCCAAGAACATGGAAGGCACAAGAGTCTCTCTTGATGTGTCGGACGAGGTGGTGCCGTTGGGTGAAGGCAAAGTTGCACTTGTCACATCTGTAGGGCCTGTAGTCCAGCTCACCTCTTGAAAGGAGGGCAGACTGGTTAGTTGGTGATAATGATCTTCCTGTCAGCAGAGATTCTAATCGAGACATTGGCTGGCCAGAAGATGATGATGGCATCAATGACGGCGAGAGAGGAGCCTCAAGACGTTGCTGCAACAATGATGGTTGCCTTTGATAGGCAGTTCCATGGTGCATGTTTCCTAGGCTCGTTATACTTGTTATAATTGGCCCCTCATCATCTGAAATATGATGTACTTCTGCATTATCTGCAGTATAATCCCTTTCAGGTTCTTTGGGTTTCAAAGGAACTCCATGTTTGAATAGCATATGCCTTGACAAACTTGACTGTTGTTCGAATACAGCATTGCAAATGTTACATACAGACATCTTGCTGAGATCTTTAAGAGGTTGTTTGCTGGTGCCTGATGCCTTTGAGTAGATCTTCCTGTGTGCTTGACGTTCATGAGCCATGCAGAGTCCTTTCAGCCTGAATGCTGAAGGGCAATATCTGCAACGGAACAGTTTCTGTTTTGGACTTGCCTTTTGCTCAACAGACTTCTTGGTCAAAACGACATCAGATTGAGACTTGTCAGATACCCTTGGACTGCTACTTGGCAATGCCTCTGTCACTTGTTTTACCAAGGTCTCCGAGTCGGGCATTTCACCAACATCCGAAGCTGCAGGAAACACACTTGAGGCGGAAGTTACAACACTGGAAACTGATGTCAAAACAGATGTTGATGTACTTGGCACATTCTCTGAACTGGGTCTTCTTTGAGAACTTAAACCAGATACAGAAAATATACCTGATGAAGAATGTAACCTTGAATCTGATGATGATGGTTTTTGAGCTGCAAGATTTGACACTATTTTTTCCAGTCTTCTGGCAGATGAAGATTGTCCTTCTGGTCTTCTTGTTTGCTGCAAAATACTTGGCAGTATGCTGTCTGACGTGTCAGGAAGCAGGGCTTGATAATCTCCAAGAGCACTATCCTGAAGAGATCCGAGATCATAGTTGTACTCTGGTTCATCCACAGGTTCTGGTTTTACCACCAGGACTCCAGAGGCTGGTCCATCCTGTAGGACCTTCTCAGGAACATATGGCACTAGGGGTTCTACTGGCTCTTCAAGACCCGGTTCTAACTTTACCCTGACACCCTGCCCATCTTCTGGATTCAGCCTCCTGTTGAACTCTGAGGACAACAGTTGCAGTAGCATCTCATTCCAGTCAGGGTGGTTTTGCTCATGTTTCTTCTTCTCCTCTGGATTGGAGAATCTAAGAGGACATTTGGTGCACTTGAAGAGCTTGTGATAGATATGTTCATGGATATGGATGCAAAGCATCACAGATGAATTGAAGTAATTACCGCATACTGGACAGGCTTGAGGTGCTTCCGTGGCAGGGTTTTCCTTCTTTTTAGGGCACCCGAAGCGAGTATGCTCTTCCAACAGAGACTTCTTGGTGACTGAATACCCGCAGTCCCTACACATGTATATCGCTGCTGTTAATTTTGCCGGAGAAGCAGAAGGCTTGGAATGTTCCCATTTCATGTGTTTAGCATAGTTTGAGAGGGTTTTGTAGCCCATACCACACTTGGCACACACATGTGGTCTATCAGGTGATGGTATGTGATACTCAAGATGGATGCGTAGTTGACTTCTTTTGACAAAGCTCTTATTGCAGTGATGGCAGATATGCCGCTTCACCTTTCCACTTCGCGATAGCTGGGGTTGCTGCGGTACCATCTCTTCTGGTGCTGCATCCAACTCTGTACTACTGTTGGTCAATAGATTATTTTTCTCATCCAATAGCCTCTTCCTTTCCTTTTCCTTTGCCAGTTTGATACACTGAACGTTCATGTTGACATGCTTGGTTAAATGCTGCTTAGTACTATAACCAATTTGACATCGCTCGCATCTGTATGGCTGGTTCTCCCAGTTGTCATGCACTTTCATGTGTGTTTCGAGATGAGGTTTGGCAAGGAATTGGTAGTTACATATGGGACAAGTCAAATCTCTGTTACTGAATCCTAGCCTGGTGGCAGCACTCATGGTACCTTCCACTCCTTCTACTGCATCAGACACCTCATTACTTTGGTCACCTCCATCACCACCTTGCTGACTTGTCTCCACTTCTGGAAGGTCATCTACAAACTTGCACGTCTGTTTCTCCAGGTGCTCTACCAAATCACTCTTAGTGTCAAATTTCTCCTTGCAACGAGGACACCTGACCTCATTTTGATTACCCTTTCCCCATGGGTGAACAACATTGCAGTGCCTGTGATAGTCCAATAATCTAGTATAACCCAAGGTACAGATCTTACAAACATATGGCTTTGTGTGGGCTATTGTATGAAGTCGTGTATGCTTGCGTAGATGGATGACTGTCATGAAGGCGAACCCACAGGTCTGGCATACAAATGGTCGGGCCCTATCAGACTTGTTTGTTCTATTGTGAACAGGTGTTCGACCAGCTGTCATAAACCAACTGCCTGAACTATTTGGAGATTCTTCCACTTCAGGTAACTGATGGGTTTCCTCTGTCTTGCCTCCTCCAGAAAGATTCTCTTCATACCTTTCTTCTAAGGTTTCAACATTCACTTCAATATCCTCCTCTTGCTTGATTGCAGTAGGAGAGAAGCCCTCTTGGGGTCTGATGAGGCCAAGTGCATGGCGTCGCAAGTGCTTTTCAAGTTCACTAGGTCTTTTGTACCTTTGGTCACATTGGTCACAGCAAAACTTCTTGTCAGCACCGGTTTCCCTAACAATTCTCCTACCACAAAAGTTGATGACATCCCTTTGATAGCCACCATGATCCTGACGAACGTGTTTGGTGAGCATGATCTGATTGCTAAAAGGAATGGAGCAAATGTTGCAAACAAATGACGAAGTTCTGGAGCACCGTTTCATGTGAACTAGATAGTGACTCTTTGTACGGAATGCCAACCCGCATCTCTTGCAGCGATCCGAGGTTGATTTCTTTCTCGCATGCATATCTGGTCCGAATCCCGGAGCTCTGCGGTGAATCTGTACATGCCTTTCTAGATGGGCCCTAGAGTAGCAAGCCAGTCCACAGGTCTTACAAGAGAACGGTCTTGAATTCGATACACCAAGTTTGTGAACCCTTTCATGTCTCCAGACAGAGGATCTGTCCCTGTAGGTGGCAGGGCAATAGCGGCATTTATGCAAAGTCTTTCCCAAGTTGTTCTGCAGGGTGCTTATATCTGGTTTAATGTCTCTTGGTGGCTGTTGAGATGATCTTGCTGAACCTTCATCGCCATTATCACTGACATAGTGGTTGACTCGACCCCGATGCCTAGACAGGCCAACCATGGTATTATATCCAATTTTGCAAATCTCACATTTGTATGGCTTATTAGCACTCTTAGCATGGACACGCAAGTGCTTGTAAATTCCTGAAGAGTCGGTGAAGTTATCACTGCATATTGGACACTTGTAGGTTTTCATTCCTGTACGTATTGGTTTCCTAGTATCAGTTTGTACATGCTCTTTGGGATCTCGGTTATGAACGCGGACTATATGCTTCGTCCGTTCCTTGATACTCTTGAATCCGAACCCACAGTGGGTACAGCGGAAAGGCAAGTTGTCTCCAGTCTCGTGCCGCTTTCGATGCCTGTTCATGTTGCATCTCATGGTGAAGGTATCTCCACAGTACTTGCATGAGAAAGGTCTTGCTTTGAAAGGAGACCTGATAGATCTGTTCGGAGAACTGACCGAGGGTGACACTGGCTCTGGGGTGACCTTCAGGCTTTCCAAAATCTCAGCCACAGGTTCATCTCCTACATTGTTTGAAAATCTGCGATGGGCCCGTTTTAAGTGCTTGGTCATGTTACCAATAGAATAGAATCCAAGGCCGCACTCTACACAGCGGAAGGGTTTTCCAGCGCTCTGCCTGTGAAGGCGAATGTGCTTGTATAAGGTAGTCTTCAGTCGAAATCTGTCACCACATGTTGGACATGGAAAGGGTCTATCTGTCATTCTCAGGAAAGCTTCTCCACTACTTTCACTTACATCTGCAGACAATGCTCCAAGTTCCTTTGGTTTCACTACAGACTGTCTCGGGGAAATGCTATGGATCTGAATGTGGTCATCAAGGAGATGCTTCGCTTTGAACGTTTCACCGCACAATCTACACCGGAAAGGCCGTTTGGTCTTGATATCTATACTCTCAGAACTTTCCAGTTGAGAATACTTCGAGACAGGATCAGACTGTATCGGAGTCCCTGGTTGGCCAGTGTGGACTCGTTGATGCTTCTTCAAGTTAGTAGAGCTTATAAACCTACACTCGCAGATGTCGCAGACATGATTACGCTCATCCATTTTATCATGGCTATGAACTTTGGTATGTGTTGTCAGTGATCCTTTGGTTTTGAAAGTGCACGAACACTGCTCACAAGAGAATGGTCTTTCCTCTGCCCTCGGTGTCGTTTGTTCATTTTCTGTATTTAGAAGGAAACCACTGCTTTCTGGTGTTGCCTGAAGCTTTGACGGTGACTCATCGCTTTTGCTCCCTTTGATACGGTGCGAGTGCATGTGATTAGATAGGCCTGATCGCCTCATGAATCTCATGAGACAAATACTACACTGATAAGGCCTGTCCAAAGTCATGTCTACCGATCCTCTTAGTTCTTCCTCCCAGACAAACTCGACATCTGGGTGAACTCTCTTGTGATTGCTGACACCGGAACGTCTTGTGAAAGTTTTCATACACACCGGACACTGCAAGCCTTTTATAACAAATACCTTCTTGCTACCGTTCCGGAAAAGATCTGGTGTTTTCACAACTTTGGTTTTCTCCCATTTGAAGCCAAAGTTCAGTTTGGAATGGGACCTTTCATGGATGGTAAGGGATCCTCTGTGCTTGAAGCCAGCATTGCAGAACTTGCATCTTAACATGGACTGAGAAGATATGGACTGGGTATGAACTGCTAGATGTTTCATCAGCTCTTGCTTGGTTGGGAAAGAACTTCCACACTTTTGGCAGTCATGGGAAGCTCTTCGAGAGGTTGATTGTGGACCATGAATCTGACTGTGCTTGGTAATGCTGGTTTTAGTCTTGGCATAAATTCCACAGATTTTACACTGGAAAGGGCGGTCACTGGACTTGATATGGCGAGGGATATGTTTCCTAAGGTTCCTTGCATACTTGTAGCTCGTACCACACTTGGGACACACATGGGGCCTAGCTTCCTTTCCACTCAAAAATGGTCCTTTATCCGTTGGTGCCACAGTGGGTTTCACTGGCAGATTTGTTGTGGATGTTTGAATTCTTGACTTCCTGCCAGGCATGTTACTCAGGATCTTCTTTGTCTCCAGGATATATTCTGGGGTATGAACCCTCATGTGGCGCGTGTGATTGGAAAGTCCTTTGAAGGCAGCTCCGCATTCAATGCATCTATACGGACGAGGAAACCTCGAGTGTTTTTCATGAACTCTTGAATGGCTCTCCAGACCCCAAAATGAGTCAAAACGTGCACCACATCTATGGCATACATGCACTTCAGCAGGAAGTGCATTAGTCTGAGGGGAACTAGGTGGTGGTGTTGTTCCTGGTTCCACTTTTATTTCCTTTTTGTTCAATGCACTAGCATCAATATCAGCTTGGTCAAGGCCATGGACGAATTTCAAATGCTTGGTACGGTCAGACTGCCTAATAAAGGCCAGATCACACAGTGAACACTTGAAAGGACGAGAACTAGAACCCTGACTGTGTTGTTTCAAGTGTACCGATAATGCGTAATTACTCTTGAATGATCCTTCACACTTGTCACAGTTAAAACCTTCCTTCTTGATCTTGCCAAGACCTGCATTTGCTTTATTCCTTGAAGCCCGCAACTCCCCTGCATGTTTCTTCTTCATGTGACCTCGCCAAACCTCCTTTCGATTGAAGGACCATGAGCAGAATTTGCATTTGAATGGACGCTCTCCACTGTGGATGCGCATGTGCCTCCGAACATTGGCAACAGATGAGAACGTGGCACCACATTCACGACACATTAGCGGGTCTCTTGTCAGATTAGACTGGGAAGAACCTGGAGACATCTGTTTTTGGAATGGCAGCTTTATTTTCAAGGTTTTTGAGCTTGAGCCTGGTGAATGTTGAGCAGGAGCTGCTTTAGGTTGGTTGGAAGCCATCAGCTGATGCTCATTAGGATGATGGCGAGAGGTATGCATAAGCAGGAGACATTTCCGACGGAAGCTCTTGGTACAAAAGCTGCAAGGGAATGGCTTCTTGAGTTTGTGCCTGAAGCGGTGATCCTTGAGATAAGCCCGCTTGGAAAAAGTCAAGTCACAGATCTCGCATTTGAAGGGCTTATTGGGGTCTTTGGATCTTGAACCTGGAGGATGTTGGTTCTTTATATGCTCATCCAGGTAGCTCTGTCTTACAAACCGCCTCTCACAGAAATCACACAGGAGCGGCTTCAGCTTGATGTGGGCTTGCATGTGCTTCTTGAGAGTGTATGAGAACTGAAAACGTTTATCACAAATTTTGCAGGCATATGGCCGATTTGAGTTAGAGTCGGTGATCACATCAGGCTGAGATATCTTCTTTTGGTCCACAGATTGATGCCGGTCAAGTGCTTTGTTGATCAGCTCTTCATATTTCCCATCTAGAACACTATCTTCAATTGCAGAGGTGTCTGCCTCAGGGTGGACTTCTTTCATATGGCTAATAAGGTAGGTTTTCCTTGTGAATTGTCTTTCACAAAAATCACAGGGATACGGCTTCCCAAAATGTAAGAAGAGATGCTCTCTCAGCGAGGATTTAGCAGTAAATGCTCTGTCACATAATTCACAAGCGTAAGGTCTGTTCTTTCCATCATCGGGACATCTCAGAGGAACGACAGGCAGTGGGGCTATGGAATCACCCAAGTCCTTGAACATTCCACCCTTTTCCTCATTGATGTCGTCATTATGAGATTGTGGTTTTGTTAACAGATCTTCAAGAATGGATGCCTTGGCATCATTAACTTGGCCAGCATTGCTACCATCCAGGTCATTGTTTGCCCTCTGTCCGGGCTCTTCTCTTCTCCCGCGCCGTTGTTTGTGTGATAGCATGTGTCTCTCAGCATCATAGGCTCTCATGAAGTCCGTCGGACAATAGCGGCAAGCAAAGGGTTTGTAACCCCAATGGACATAGACATGTTCCAGGAGATGTGCTCTCTGCTTGAGCTTCCTTTTGCATATCACACAACCCCAAGGTCCATCCATGCTATGAATCTCTACATGAATTTGCAAGTGAGCTTCCTCAAGAAATGTTGAATCACAGAGTTGGCATTTGAATGGTCGCGCTGACCTCATCTCTTCAGGATAGGTGCCTGTCTCTGCAGACATATCATCTATACTTGCACTATCCTGAGAAGAAGCAACAGAACTTGCAGATATACTCGATGTACTTCCATAGAATTGGTGAACTTTAGAGTGGCGTTCTAGAACTGACTTAGAAGGGAAACTCTGGCTGCAGGTGGCGCATTTGAACTCCGACTGATCACTGGAATTTTTTAGAGTAGAGTATGCTTGACCACAGCCTGATTCTTGTTCCTTCAAAGTCTCTCTGTCAAAAAATTCCATGTCCACATCAGACACTGAAGCAGAACCATCAAACTGATTCTCTGATAGAACTAATGGGGGTGGTGGGGGCTTCCGAGCAGCACGGATTAAGTTCTTATGATGTTTCTTGATATGCACTTTCAACTTTTTGTTACGCATGAAGCCTTTTGGACAGTAGGGACACACAAAGGGTCGATGGCCAGTGTGGCTGTACTCGTGTTCTTTCAAGCTGGACTGACTTTTGTATGTTTTTCCACATGTACCGCAGAAGAATGGCTTTTCTTTATGATCTACCTCATGCTGCCGAAGACTTTCCTCACTAATGAATGACACAAAGCATATGGAACACTGAAATAATGGATGCGACTTCTGGTGTTCTTCAAGAGCCTCTTTGTTGTGACATGCCTTCCTACAGATGTTGCAGATATATTGCCTCCATGCCTGTTGAGACATTCCATCTTCAATCTTCCTACCGGCCGAGGGGTCGACCAGACTGTCATCCTCATCTCCAGGAATCACTTCCACTATTTCTTTCTCAATGTTCACACTGGCATCGGAGTTGAAACCTCCAAGATGAGAACCAGTTTGCACTTGGTCAATATCTGCTGTGTCATCTTCCTGAATGAAGTCTCCAACGGTTGAAATTGTGGCAAATTGCTCATTTCCTATTTCTTCGACATCATCCTCTTTCGCATCAAGATCTGGATTTGTAGAAGGCAAATGTTCATCTATGGCCATGATATCATTGTCTTTCAAGGCCCCCTCCTTTGCTCCAGTTTCATCCACATCCTCAGAATCAATTACCTCTACTGCATCACCGACTTCATTTACAGTTGTTACTTTTCCAGGAACTGGGCCAAATTTGTCAAATATGTTACAAGTCCTAGCAGTACCAACATCATTGCTCTGGTCTTTCACCTTCTCTCCTTTTGTATCCTTTGAGTTCTTCTTGATCTCTTGGACAGTCCTCTGCTTCTGTTCTTTACTGCTGCCAACCTTTGTCTTGGACCCCTTGTCTTTAGAGCTCGAGGAAGCAGTTCCATCAGCAGAATATTTGGTAGAAGCCTCTTTCTTGTTCACCGGTTTACCTCCTACAGTGTGACGAGCAGCAACATGAATCTCCAGAAGTTCCTCTTCATCAAAGAGTTGTCCACATTCATGGCAGAGATGCCACTCGAGTTCTGAAATACAGGGTAGATGAAGAAAGTGAGACAAATAGATGAAAATATTCATTCAGACACTGTTTGAAAAAAAACGTTAATACTTTGTTTTCTTTACGAATGGTAAAGGTAATATCACAACAGGATAATTTACAGCAAACAAGCAGATCAATTTTTAAAAGTTTGGGCATCTCTGTCAAGCAATCACTCATACATTCTGTTGTACAGTAAAACCTGTCTTTAATGGCCAACAAATTGTCTTTCTTTTGAAATGAACATGTATTATAGAACCAGTCTCCAGTGGCCACTATTTGAGTTCAGAGAACCCCAACATATTTTGGCGAAGAATCTGTAATATGAAGAGCTCATGCCTCATTATTTCATGACTTTTCTTCTTTCTTTCAAGTCTAGTGCACCTTTTGAGACTATATTTGTATTCAAGTAATGCTCACTTAACCTGAGAATAGAGATTTTCCCCATTTACTACGGGGAAACCCTCTACACCGTATTGATTCCTTCGAAAATGCAATTAAAATCACAGTGGAGAGCTGAGAGGCTTTTGTCAAAAGTTGGTGGACTGGGATAGCAGATCATCCCAAGATTTGCACCGTATGAACAATTGCAAAAATGTTTTGTCCAGAGTCAAGAGATTTTGATGCTGTCCCAGTCCACCAACTTTCGCCAAAAGCTCTCAGTTCTCCTTTGTGAATTGACTTGCAATTTCAAAGGAATTAGGGCGTTGTAGAGTTTCCCCGTAGTAAATGCAAAAAGTCCTGAATAAAGGCCTTTAAAGGGATGGTCCAGGCTGTAAGTATGTATAGCTTAATAAATAGAGTAGAATTCACTGAGCAAAATGCCGAAAATTTCATAAAAATCGGATGAAATATAACAAAGTTATTGAATTTTAAAGTTTAGCAATATTTTGTGAAAACAGTCATCATGAATATTCATTAGGTGGGCTGATGATGTCACATCTCCACTTGTTCTTTTGTATTTTATTATATGAAATTAGGTTTATTCAAATTTTTTCCTCCAAGAACTAGAAAAATTGGATTGACAACTGATTTAGTGCATTAGATATTCATTGCTGCAACTTATTTCATAATAAGGGAGACATATTATTCACACAAGTATGAAATAATGAAAAAATTATGATTTTATGTAATAACATAAGAAAATGGAAAGTGGGGATGTGACATCATCAGCCCACCTAATAAACATTCATGATGACTATTTTCACAAAATATTGCTAAACTTTAAACTTCCATAACTTTATTATTTGTTATCCGATTTTGATGAAATTTTCAGCATTTTGCTTAGTTAATTCTACTCTATGTATTTAGATATAAATATTTTCAGCCTGGACCATCCCTTTAAGTGTAATTAATGCTCATTGTAAATATAACTGTATGACTTTACTGCCAAAATCACTTAAACACTTCAAATGATGCAAAGTTAATATATGATTATAAATCAATAAAAGTGAATATATGACAGAAATTTACCATTGTCATCCGGTTCAGGTGACAGTTTCCCACTGCTTCCTTTGACCTCATCATCATCTTCACCATCATCAAGATCTGTAGAAGTACAACAAGAAAAGAAAATCAGGTCTACCATATTACAGAAGTGTATAGTTAACGTTTGAAATGAAGTTAACAAGTTAGAATAACATTATTAGTATCATGCTGTTAAGAATTTTACCAAGTGAATTGTCATTTTGTCTTTTCCCAGCTTGTATATGGTTGAATGTCTTAGTGGTTCAGGGACATCATTAGTTGAATATGGTAGTGGATAAAGAATGGACCAAATCATAATTATACCACATCAACAAGAGGAAATATGGGTTTACTATAGGGTATTAAGCAGGGATGTAGTTGAAGCCGGCATCAAGACAAATTTTTACCAGCCTTGGCCTTGGACAAGTCACAAAGTCTATGGAAGAATGTTTTCTCCAGGGACCTTGTTCCACAGAAGTACCGTCCTCTTCTACATCCCAGTTGGGCATTTCATAAAGCTGTTCGTAAGTTCAGAGCGACTTTTAAGAACGACTGGTGAACCTTTCTTGTGCACTGAATAATCACCAATGAACATTTAGTGGTGAAAATCATGTACCGCAAGAAAGGATCACCAGTCATTCTTTTAGTCACTCTTAACTTACGAACAGCTTTATGAAACGGCCCCTAGTGTTAGATTACCCGGGAATTATGCTACAGCCACACTGGTAAAACCGACTCCAGACTGACAAGGCTATTACTGTATGTTATTATCTATGACATTAAATAGTTGGTTTTGAGTAGATTTCACTATTTTAAACTGGCAAAACGGACTCCAGACTGACAAGGAACAGACAATGAGTCAGTTTGGAGTACATCAGACCGACAAGAATAATACGTTGTCGCCAATGACAATGGGTCGGCTTAGATTATATTTCACTGTTTCATATTGGTGGAACCAGCTCCAGTCCAACGCATTGTTACCAGTGACATACCATCAGCCAGTTTGACTGTAGCATAAGACCAAATGATAAGCACCAAAATGGCTAGAGGATCCATTCCTGGGGGCCGTTGCATAAAGTTGTTCATAAGTTAAGAGTGACTTTTAGAATGGTGACTGGTACTAGATATTGACACTTTATATTTAATACTGTGATCATTATCAGCAATCAATCATGAAATTTACTCTACGATCAATCACTGACTTTTGTGTCAAGAGCCCCACATGTCCAACCTGCCCACTTGGGCACCATGCGTGGGTGTGATATAAACGTAGTGCAAAATAATTAATGTGCTAAATAAGTATAATTATGAGATTAGCTTGTGGTTCAGAGACATGTCCAAGATATTCTGTGCCCGATACATATTGCTATGTTTCCAAATATCAACCAATTTTAAATGAACAAAAATTATCTAAAAGAATGGTTGAAACCATGTATATTCAATTTCCTTGATTAACCCGTTGGAGACTGGATGATTTTGCAATATAACACATGTTTTCCATAGACTCCAGCACTCATATATGCACAGGCTCATTATCCAACGTGTTAATGAAAAGGAAAAGAGATGGTTTGGACATGCCCCGAAGTATGTCAATGTGTATTGCATAACAATGGTAGTGGTAGAATTATCATCTAAATATAGATTCTAAAGCATGCAGTCTATCACGTGGACATAAAATCGTGCATAAATTCGTTGAAACATAGTTGAAAATCATGCAATGTACTCTAGTGCAAGAATAATATACGTATAGATTATATATCTTCCTTTCTAAACACCAAGATTAGGATGAATGGGATCATTGGCTTGAAGACTAATGTTAGCACAAAATTTGTTACCAAACTTTATAATGTTAGATGTTTAATATCAATAGTGTGAAGAGGAAGTTTTAACTTCTGAAAAGTAAAAAAAAAAGCCTCATATGTTTACAGACACATTTTTTTTTTTAAATGAAGGTAATAAGGAAAGGACATTCAATATCCCCTTTCTTAACGAGGAGAGGTTGAAGAAAACACTTTGTGACTTAACTTCCAGAAATGATTTTTGCTTCTTTTTTTCTTCTTGCAATGATTTCATAGATTACAACACTTCTGTAAAAAAATTGATAAATCATTCCCAAAACTCTACAACAACCTCAATCCACAGCAAAATGAGGCAAAATTTGTGGCATTTTTTAAATTTTCATGATTTTTTAAAACTGTAATATTTTTTTTAATTTGTATTCATCTACTCCTTACACACATATTTCTCTATATATTTTTGAATTATCTTTTGTTTTTTTTTGGAAGGGGGGGGGGGCAGGAAGTAGTCCTTTTACATATTGTTAGTTTGGTAATAAATCTGACAAGAATATCACATTTTATCCTATTACATTGCATCCATTATCCCTTCAATTAATGACGAATAGGAAAAAAACTTTAGAGATAGAGAGATATAGTTTGGTTATTTTTTTCAGTAACATTTTGATAAATTGTTAGTCTAGTATTTGAAGTGTTAACGGGAGTATCACATGCATTCAGCATTCAGCTCACCTATCAACCCCTCCGCCCAATCTTGTACATCTTCAAACCACGTGCACACCACAGGGTCTGAACCAAAAAAACAGAAGAGAAGAACACAGCATTAGGTTCTCTACAAAGCATGAGAGACGGAGAGACATGCTGACAAGCAGATTAAAATCCTACACCTGGGACCTATCTTACAAAGAGTTACGATTAATCCAATCAATAGCAACTGTATGGATATCCATCAATGTCCTATTTTTTCTACAGGAAATTTGCCTAATGCCTGTTGTAAACAAAGAGAAGCACAGTGAATTTTCAACAACAATAAAATGAATGAATGAATATACATCATAGTAAATATTTTGAACAAACATGCATAGTAGATGTTGACGTTGCTGACCATCCATAGCTGTGATTGATTGGATCAATCGCAACTCTTTGTAAGATGGGGCCCAGGGATGTGTTTTATAAAACATGTTAAAATAACAAATTTGCAGTTTTAAAGCTACTGAGATCATTCGATTTCATTGGCTGATGGTAGAATTGTTATGGAAATTCTGCACCTTTTATTATAACAATTCTTTTATGAAGCAGGACCAAGGACTCTATCTCGTCCAGTCTGGCCCACTGATCTGAAGACTACATGTACATGTAGCTGCATTGGTGTTCCTAAGATGGCAGGCACCGGCTTTAGTCCATGCCGCTTGACCGCCTATCCAGTAAGTATACAGATCAGTAGATCATTGACCAATCACATGATGTGTGGAGGCCTTTAGATTAAGCTCTTGGGGATGGATTGGCATGGGGGGGTATTGTGTGTCTCCCTATATGCCTGTGGGGGGTATTGTGTGTCTCCATCTATGCCTGTGTGTACTGTATGCATGATTGCTTTGTGGTAAGTATATACAAGGTTATGTGAGGCTGATTCTGTGTCAAATTTAGAATAATCTATGGCTGGCAGATCTAGGCAAAATTTTCATTATACTATAAAGTGCAAAAATTTTGATGATGGGCAAGTGTTCACATGCAATTTTCATTGATAAGACTAAAAAAAAGTCTGAAATAAGGCATTTACAATGAGGTAAGAAAATATTGTATATTATCATTTTTTTATTGAATTCAATTAAAAGTAAAGTATATATAATGCAAATATGAAAATGAAGCTCATAAATATCTAACAGGATTAAGTGTAAAGAAGAGAATGAGTCATGCAATTTGTGAAAACACAAACAAGGTTGAAATTCTATATTTAAAAAAAAAACATCTATTAAACTCTATAACATACAGCGAAAATACAGCACATTTACAAAAAGATCAACAAAATATACCCATAACCAAAAATAGGCAATACATTAGCTTGCATGCAAACCAAAAACAATGCTAAGAAATACATCCTAAAGCTTACTGACTTCCACTCTTTGAACCAAAATGCGAGAGTGCTTGTCAAAATCATATTTGAGATTTTTGGGTACTAACCATATATTTTAATTGACTTTTCAGCATCTATGGAGTGATTGTGTATTTGACTCAGTGCGGGAATAAACATTGTGTGACGTGAGAATTATGCTAAGAAAGACATCCTAAAGCTTCTTGACTTCCACTCTTTGGACCAAAATGCAAGACTACTTGTCAAACTGTTAAGTACATCTTAAATCAGCGCTAGATTTGGGATCTTTTTGGTACTAACCATGTACTATTAACTGGCTTCTTATGTGACTCAGTGCAGGGATGATCATTGTGTGATGTGAAACAGCCAACTTCATATTTTGATGAGGTTGTTACGGAAGGTAACATGGGGAGCATTTCGTGAAGATTTTTGTCAGTGATTCTCACCAACAGTCGATCCCAGCTACTGGAAATCATTGCATCTGATTGGCTGACAAATTTCTTCGTTAAAATGCTCCCCTGGAGAACATTTCATAAAAGGTCAGACGTTTTACCTGACAAGACCTCTTTTATCAGACGATTGCCATGGTAAAAGTGCTTCTCAGCCAATCAAAATCAAGTAAGTTGTCAGATGTGACGACTTGTAAGATGACAAGTGTCGATGAAATGCTCCCCTGGAATATCCCTATCACCAAACCCCATGGGCCCAGTTCATAATGGACAAACAGCAACTGTTGTAACTTTGCCATGATGGCAACTATCATGGTAATGGGGCTCAACAGCCGACCAAAATCCAGGTTACCAGTTACGATGGTGGCAAAATTACAAATGTAAGTCTTGATGAAACTCTTGAACAGCTACAGTAAAGAGCTGTTGAAATAATGCAATTTAATCGCAAGGGGCTTTGGCAAATTAGGTACCTGGTGCAGCCTCTGTGTCTCCAAGGTCATCATCTGAATCAGCTTTCAGAGACCAGGTGGTATGCTTGCTGCTGCCGCTACCGGCCAACCTGATATCATCCTCCTCCTCCTCGTCATTGTCCAGTAGGACCAAGTCTTCAGAATCTTTCTTCGGGGTACCTGGAGCCTTTGAAGGTTTGGTGGATTTGATAGCTGCAAGCAGAAATGAAAGAATATTCAGCTTTTTACAGTGATTTGAATGGACAGAGAAAAGGGACAAGAAATTCTTCAACCTCCTTCTTCTTGTCATTGTCACGGTGGACCAAGTCTTCAGAATCTTTCTTCGGGGTACCCGGACCCTTTGAAGATCTGGTGGACCTGACCAGTGTGCTTACATGTAGAATCTTTAGAAAAATTGAGGAAGAAAAGAAGAAGAAACTCAGTGTGGGCATTGCTTATATGTACAATCTTCACAAATATATATTTTAGGCAATTTTGAAGTATGTAAAAGATAGCCCCCTCCCCCCTCATCCGTTCTCTTCCCGAGATAATGGTAATAACCCTGTAAAGCTTAATACCACAGATACACTGTTCAATTATTGAAATCAATTTCACTGATGAGCTGCTTACCAGAAAGTTTAAAACACAATACAATGTTTAGTAAGTTTCAGTTTCAGTGATTACACCAATGATAGACCAGACTATCTCAATGATTACACTCAATTATGGGGTATAAGACTATCTTAGAAGTGGACCAACTGCTTGTAGGCCAAATGAATATAAACTGGGTGAAAGACTGACCTCTTTGTGTTGTTGAAGAACCTAGTCTTGACTTCCTACTTGCAGCTTTCTCTGTTGACGTATTAGGACCTGAAAAGGAATCAGTCACGGTATGTATTAAGGATAGTAACCTTGATATCTACATGTATCACAGAAAATAAATGGGTTTATGACGGTAAACTGCCGATTCGTCTATTGCCAACTCGTCCACTCATCACATGGTCTACCTTCATCTAGTCTAATGCCATTCTGTCCATCAACATTTTTTCTAACAGCCATTAGGTCCAATAACAACTTTGTCTAATCACCAGTTCGTCTATGACCATTTCGTCTTATAACCAGTTGGTCTAATATCCATTTTCTTTTCATTCATTTCTTGCAATTAACACTTTTAGTCCAACCAGACCAAATGGTATATGGACTAAATGGCCATTGGACCAACAGGTTATTAGACGAAATGGTAAATGGACGAAATGGCAATTAGACCACATGGATAGCGGACGAACTGATGGTAGACCAAGTGATAGTAGACGAGTTGGGAATTTGACAAATTGGCACTAGACCAAAAGGAAATAAACCATTTATTGACAATGACTTCTACACATGGCCTTTTGACAAAACCTTGTGACTTGGCTATAACAGGGATGCCAGTGGCAAATGGTCCCAGGGCCTGAACTTTTTATGTGCGCGAAGCGCACATGACGAGCGCGAAGTCCCATTCGGCCGGGGTCCAGGTCCCGCCCAAGGGCCCTGGAAGCTCTAGGGTTCTAAATGGTCTCTGATGCAATCTGAGCCTATTTTAGGGATCATTTTCCCAAAAATTTAGCTAAAGTTTTGGGCATTTTTTTATGTTGCAAAGCCTCAACTTACAATTAATTCATGAAAAAATAATCCGAGAGAAACGTTCCACTATTGTCTTTGTTCTCCAACCACTTCCACTGGAATTTGTTCTTGATTCCACTGTCTATTTGCTTAATGTTGGTTCCTCTTTCAACATCCATACTTGTTGAAAAATTATGATTAAATCCACAATCGAAACGGAGAATCAGCTCAGTAGAAAAACGTTAATTGAACGGGAGCGCGAAAACACTGTGTACAGCCGGTATAGGCATACACATCGCGCAGCGAATGCATGGCCATGCTACCCCATGCCACTATCGCATTGGTATTACACTAGACTCAAATACAGTCGTTTTATCAAAATTCAAAGTTACGTTCAGAATCCATACACGTTATAATGTACGGCGATCAGTCACCACCAATCACATACATACAGTGCAGTCTAGCAAAATAAGACCATATACACACACACGCACAAAAAACCTTGATTAAAACTAGCGTTTAACTGACCGGCTCGTACGAGTCTAATTCCATTATATCACAGGATTTTTTCTTGTACAATAGCTTAGGTACATATAACAGCCGTACGGAGCAAAGACATCTCAGTGAACGTTGACAGTTCTGTCCGGCCTAAGAAAACTCGACCAGCCGGAACTTAAGGTAAAAAAAATGAAAAAGCCGGAATTCCGGCTATAGCCGGAACTCTGGCATCCCTGCTATAACCCTCGTTGAGATGGGTAACTCGAGACTAGCGATCGAAGAAGAGAGTTGGCAAGACGGAGTGAATGTGCATTCAAGCGACTTCAGTCACGAGGCCTTTTGAAACCTGGCTTTCATACTTGCTGTAATTCAACATGCCATAGCACCCATCTCCATTGGCGATGCTGATGACGTCATGGGACCCCGTACATTCACTTCTCTGGTATGGGTTCATTGGTGCGAAATGTAACGCTCGCTGATTAGCCGCTACCTCACAAGTAGTGATCACGAGTGGGAAACAATGGTTTAACATAAGAGATCCAAGTCAGGTTTCTAAAGGCCCTGTGGCTGAGCTCTCATTCACCCAGCTTTTCGCGATTAGTCTTTTTACAGTCAAGGGCGGGGGGGGGGGTGATATAAACATATCATAACAGACACAGGGCCTTGTCTGAATGGCTACTCTAAACATGGGAGAGACAACATGGCCGGGTAAGATATATCTGTAAAATACCATGAGATGTCACCTCAAAGTATACAGTGCTATTAAAAAGGTATTATAATCATTATCATCTTGGGCAAAACTTACTTGTGTCAGTTTTGCTAATTGCTTTCTCCAGTAGGTCCTTGCCTTGCTTGACTGATTTTAAATCTAATGTAAGATACATCAATAAGAGAAGATAGAAATAAAATGAATGTAGCATGGGGTATGAGTAAATAAACCTCCTCAAATTCTTAAGATTCTTGCAGTGCAGTAATAAAGGGGACCCTTATAACCATTACAATATTCTTGGGAATTATTTTGTAGTGCTACTGATTAATCCTTAAGGTACTCTTTCCTGTGCTTGGGATTCACAGTTCCGCTATTTCTATTAAATACTTTATTAAGTTTTCTTTAAATCTTAATTCTCACTCGTGCCCATGCTATTTGTATGTCCTCAAACAAAAGCAGGCAATCAACAAGGCTTCAATGATGACCATTGGTGTCGCACGTATCATGAAACACACAAATCATTGCAGGAGCAATCGCCATGAAATCCCAAATCCAAGTTTGACTACAGAATTCGGTTTGGGTGCTGTTTTTTATGGTAATTTCTAACTAGGGAGCTTCAAGTATCCCTTACAAATGAAAATTTATGCATTGACATAGAAATGTACCTGGTGGGTGTTTCATAAAGCTGTTTGTAAGGTTGCGCACAACGGGAACATGTTCTTAGGTCATAAATCAATTATATAGGGATACCACATAGAACAAGAAAGGATCAGCAGTTGTGCGTAAAGTCATTCGTATCTTACAAACAGGTTTATGAAACACCCACCTGGCCCATCGTATAATCTATTCAAGGTGCGTTTATTGTTCTTTGGAAGCCCCCAGTTATGACAGTCGCAAGTTGCAGAGCTCTGAAGTCAAATTCATCTATACTTACATTCAGAAACATCAGCATTCATGTTGTACATGGAGGGGATGCCATAGCGGCTCTGATGGACATACTTCAGGTGACGACTCAAAAACTCAACAGATGTTAGAAGCTGGCCGCAGATGTTGCACAAGTGAGTGTCTCCGGTAGCAACTGGTGGGAAACGACGAAAATAGGATCCCAAAGGGGTCATTATACAAGTGATATCATTAATATTTAAAGAATAGCGGTCATTGTACATGTAGGGTCTGTGATATTAAACTATGTAGAAAATTCACTTGTCACATAAATATTAAACTAGCATGGCTTTCATCCAGCATATAAATCTTACATACATGTACATCATGTTATGCATTATATTAAAACTCGCTTCAAAAATGAAGTGTCAGATCTGAACTTGTAATTTGAAACAATGATTTTGATTATCAATGCAGTGGGCTACCTGTGGAAGGTTCCATCTCAATGCCCAACTTTCTCCCATACTCCTCTCCATAAAACGCCAAGAGTTCTGTTCCAGCCTTGATAGGTTTGTAGGCAATGTAGAAGATGTCTTCACCATCCTGGTACGACCTCAGGTTCTGGTCTACTTCCTTGCAGGCGCAGTTGACGTAGCGCATCCAATTGCTCTTGGCCTCGTCCCCGGCATCTATGCAATGGATGACCTCTCCTTGGCCTCCGTCACTTCTTATCTGGTATCAAAATTTAAAAGAGCAAACAGTACAAGTATGCATGAAAGTGATGGTAGGCAACAGAGTTGTACACTCTTAAAACCCACTTAAGCCCCAGCCACAAATAGACGGCGGACAACCCCCGCATCAAATCTGGAATGGAGAGATCCGTGTAGACGCCTTGGCATCCTTGGAGGACCATGGACGTCCATGAGGCCAATACAGCAGTTTTGTGGGAGGCCAAAAACATCCAGCATCATCTGTGGACTGTCATGTCGGCAGAGCAATCCAAGATGATCCATGTAGCTGCCGTGTTGATCTGTATTGACACCCTGTTGATCCGCGTAGACGACGTGCTCTGCCAGCATGGTCCGTGTAGGACAGTGTGTAGGAACGTGTAGTTGCCATGTGTACCGCTATCAACGACCTAAATTACCATAATTTAGACAAATTCCAAAGACCTTAGTAAAATGCAACATTTTTTCACTCACAATTTCAATTAGTAAATTTAATTTTCTATATTAGAGATTCTTCTTAAAATTAAATCTGAATACAAGGTATAAATAAGGAATTCCTTACTGTTATTCCCAACACTTCACTCTTGGAAAGATTTTCTTCAATCAACGTACCTCCCATGCATAGCCACTTTGGTAGCCAGTGATTTTGTCCACCTGCTCGCCTTGGTAGGGACCAAAACGTGTTCCTTCTTCAAAGTCTCTCCCTGCCCAGACACCCTGGCCAGCTCCTGAGATCCCGGAGTCACGCACCTCCAGTCCTTCAGGCAAGGTCTTGGTGGCTCGGCCAGGACCATTCTCAGATACAGCGGTATCAACGACAGTGCAGGTAACCTTTGGCTTGGTAGTCACTCTCTCAGGGATAAGATAAGCACTGACAGAAGTGCCTATAATGCAAAGGTCAACATTTTGTTACTAAAAACAAACTGAATTTTAAGATAAAACAAATGTAGTAAATTTCCTACATGTATCTAATAATATCCAGCTGTTTGGCCTTGTATCAAAATGCATTCTACACTACATGTAGCTCAGCCAGGCAGGACCTTCATGAAATACAGCGGTATCAATAACACTGCAGATGACCATTGGCTTGGTAGTTACTGTCTCAGGGATAAGATAAGCACAGGTAGAAGTGCCTACATGAAGAAGGAAACGGTTAACATTTTTTTTGTTATTATTAAAACAAACTTTGAATTTGAAGATAAAAACTTATTCCCTTTTCTAAGAATATCCCACTGTTTGGACTTGTAAAGTGTGTTTTACATGTATAGCTCCAATAGGACCCTCATCAGATATATCAGTATCAACGAGACTGCAAGTCACCCATGCTTGGCTTGAGAAAGACACTCTCAGGGATAAGACAGGCAATGATGGAAGTGCCTATACTGACAATTCCACATTTTGCTAAACAAACTGAAAATTCATTCCCTTATACAGTTGAGGCCAAAAGTTTACATACACCCATGAAATTCAGTGAAATCTGTTCGCTTGCCAAACATCGTAAAATTTACTATATCTTCAGAAATGAAAATAATACCATGACGAATTTGGTATCAAATGAAAGAGCATATTAAGCTCTTTTATATGTTCTGGATGCCGTTGCTATTAAAGTATATTTCAGGTGAAATTTTCTTTGAAGGAAAAAATTAATATTCATGCCAAATGTATTCTATTGTTTGTTTATTATATTTTTAAACGTTGTTTCATAGAAATATATAAATTCATATTACATTTTCTATCATGATACGTCACCACTGAACAAAAATTGTAATCTGAAATGTTTGTGTTGAGAAGTAACTAGCACAATTCTGCACAAATATGAAAGTTTTTATTTTTAATTTGTCTAAAATATGGAGATTCTTGGGGAAAAAATGACACCTAAATATTTTTCAGTTCCTGATGACAAAACAATGTGATGAAGGGGCATGACATACTAATTTGTTTGATATCAAATTCGTCATGATAGCACAAATATTTCATAAGATACAGTAAATCTTATGATGTTTGGCAAGTGTCAACTTTTGTTTGAATTTCCTGGGTGTATGTAAAATTCTGGCCTCAACTGTATCTACTCTTCAATGTGTGTTCTACACTAGCTCAGCTAAGACCCTGAATTAGGTGAAGTGGTTTGAACTACACTCTGTGTACTTTGGCTTGGTAGTCACTCACACAGGGATAAGATACATGTAGCTCTCATGGAATTGCACATAATGAAAAGGTCAACATTTATGTATCTTGCTTATTCCCTATAAAGATTTGGCCTTGTATCAAAGTGTACTGCACTAGACCAGCCAGGACCCTCTGATACAGCACTATCAATGACACTGTAGATGACCTTTGGCTTGGAAGTCACTCTCTCAGGGATATCAAGCACCAATGGAAGTGCCTATACCATGTAGGTCAACATTCATTTTGCTACCATACACTTACATACATGTACAATATGTGCAAAGTTTGTTAAGACAAGATCCTCCATTGTACTATCCCCAAAATCATGAGCTGTTTCATCCTTGTAATGGCATCAAAGTGTCTTCTACACTACTGCAAACTTAACATTTGAAGCCCTAGCAGTACACACGGACAAACTTAAGCTGTATAGTCAAATAAAATGACAGAAAAGTGCAAAATCTGCAGAAGCAAATGCTGTGTGAGAAGGGGCCTGTTGAATAAAGAGTTACAATGAAATGCAAATGAAAACGAAAATCAAACACAACTTAATTTTCAACCAATGAAACATACATACTAGGGAGTTTGCTTGCTTTCACGAGTTGCACTTAACAGCATACTCTTTCTGCAACGGGCCCCAACATTGGCATCTATAGTTCTTTTTTTTTTGGGGGGGGGGTAAACTAAAAAGGTGACATACTCCAACACTACATGTATGTAATATCCATGGAGCTGTTCATTTATTTTTGTTGTACCTTCCTGTATGTAACTGTCAAAAATATACCAAACACTATCAAGAAAGACAGAATTTATACTTTTAACGCTTGGACTTGCACTGCATTGCGGTAAAACTCTTGAACTCAACAAATTCTTATAAAATTCTCAAGAAAATCAAACAAGATAAGACATGATTACCCCTAGTACCCTAAAGAATGCAATTCAAGGAACATTGCTTGAATATTGACCTTCAGACCAACAGATGATTCCTGTTAAGCAAACAAGCAGTACAAAGATAGCTACAAAAGATACGAAAGTGTATATAAAGACAAAGACTAAAATGGCTATAAAACAGGAGTTGAAAGAATAGACAAGGGGCATGGAATTGATGCCTACATATTTATCAACAATAGCTGACTCAATAGTCAACACCACACAGAGCTATCACTGTAATTCAAATGATACAACTTATTGGTCAGTTCAGAGTCTGTGGAGTTGATGGCAATTTCTCAGGAATTTTAATAGGTGTTTCCCTCCCAGGTGGGAAATACTGGGAAAAACTTGTTAATGCTGTGAAGAAGACAATGCGATGTACAAAGATCCTGTAAATTCACATTCAGGAGGTTAATGTTTCAAAGGAACTTTCCTAGTTGTACATTAAAGTGTTGACTGGTTTAATTGACATTTAGTTTTGAGATAGTTGTAGATGTGTAGATCTGTTATTCGCCTTCCTTGTAGTTTTGTATTAAGTGATCGATGACCTCACTGACCCCCACCTTGCCCACAAGGCTGTTTCCTCAATTCTGATTCCCAGACATGCTAAGTCTCGGATCAAGTCTAATGCATCAGGCAGTGAGATTCCCTGACCACCTTTGATCACGACCTTCACAAACTCTCCAATGGCTGAGACCTACATATTACAACCTATTTCCATACACATTTCAGAGAGTTTCTTTTTAATATCTTTTGTTTCCATTCCTGAAACCCGAGCATTGGTGGTCTTTGACCTTAGCATACTGTAGATCTGTGAATTCTCTTTGTCCAGTACAATGTACCTCCCTTTAAGGTCACGAAAGATACTTGAAATACTGCATAAAAGATGCTAAAAAGGTTATATAAATGAGAAATGGATTCTATTCTGCTAGCTGAGTCACAAGCACTGCATACAGAAATCAGCCGGGTTTGGTTCGTGAGAGCATATGAGAAGAGCTCCTGGACATTGGGTCATTTGATTTACTTCCTAAACAACATTAAAAGAACTGGAAAGCTCACTAATTTGTAGTTCAGTAATTTGTGAACCTTTCCCTTTAATGCAGTGTTTGCCAGAGTGAGAACTGAGAAATACTGCCAGTAGCCAATACTGGTAAATACTGCTGCAATAATTTTTGAGGAAAATGTGAAAGTTGGAAAAGCAGGGAAATGCTATGAAATATACTTCTTGAATATATCCAGGTATTGCTTCCAAGTGTTTCTCAAGCACAGATGTGTACGTAGACTGGCATCCTGAGATGTAAATTGACACTATCTAGTATTACATGTAGATCTACTTCGTACATCTTTCCCAATGTGCATCAGAACAAATTTACATGTAGGTGACCTTGAAGTGTACATGTATGCAGACTTGTGTTCTCATTACTGACACCAATGGGGGGGGGAGTGTTTGATGTTGAAAGTGTCTGTACAGTGTACATGTAGCTGTGTCCTTTGGTACAGATACCAAAGGATTTTAAAGTTCCCAATTACTCTGAAAATATCCAATGGTAGGTCCATATAATAAATCTGTTTGACCAACCCCCGAATCTGAACAAATTTTTCTTTAATTTTGTTATCAATACTGTCCAATTACCCCAATGGAAGAGCCAACCAGGAAGGAAGATCATGAAATGGAGTCACAGGCAACTATAAAGCATAATTAGAGCAAGAGCTTCACTTACCTTGGTCCTCTTTCTCACTGTCCATACTTGTACAGATTCACATGCACTTCTAAGAGTTGTTCGATGTACATGTAGCTCATCTGCAACAGTGATCAGACAATGGGATCCATTAGGTTCATTGAATGTAAATTAGCTTGTCAAGTCACTACTAGACTCCAGAAGGATCAAATCAATGTTTGGATACATGTAGCATATCATTGGTCATTTTGGAGTCGGTTTTGTTGGAGTGACTGTATCCGAACTTTAAAGGCACCTTCAGAATAGATCAGGGTTTCTGTGACAACCCTAACGCAGGGCTCGACACTAGCGCCGGTCCGACGGTCCCAGACCGGTAAAAATCACTGTCGGGCCGGTAGATTTTCAGAAATAGCAAGATTTACTGATCCGACAAGACCAGTAAGAAAATATCATTGTCGGGCCGGTAATTTTTCCAAAAATAGCAAGATTTATGGGTCCGACATAAACAGTAATAAAAACCATTGTTGGGCCAGTAACTTTTCCAGAAATGGTCAAATTCACTAGTCCAACATAAACATAAAAAATATTCCATGACTCAAATTGCAAACCATTTTCCTCCCGTTAAATTTGGTCATTCACACACAGGATACACACAGAATGAATCGCATGCAATTTTTACTAGGGTAACATACAGTGTACACATGGCTAGCCAGCCACACAGCCCACATGGTGAATTTTCTACTGGCTGCACGAACGAAGCTTGGCGAAGCTTGGCAAACCTCTGGCAGAAATCTCTCACAGAACGGTAAAAATTCACATTTCACACTAATGAAAAGCTCTTATAATGTCCATATTTCCAAAAAATTGGGGTAACTGTCATTTGTAAGCAGTAAAAGGAGAAATTTTCACTTCTGTTTTAGTTCAAAGAGATCGGGTTTCGAGTGATATCGTCTGAATACATGATAGCCCCACATATGCATTTGTGTGTGTGTTGATACACTTGGTTTCTTTCGTAGCTATATCTTAATTGAGCCAAAAAGAAACTGATAATTTATTTATGATAGTTTTAGCTTTCTTCCTCTGTTTTCTTTCTATCTTTCTTTCCTTCTTTCTTTTCAATCTTTCTTTGTTTCTTCCCTCTCTTCTTTAATTTTTTTTGTTACTGTCTTTCTTTTTTAATTATTCTTTGTCTTTCGTTCATTCATTCTTTCTGTCCTTTTAACATTTTTCTCTATTTCTTTTTCTCTTTCTTTTTTGATTTCTTTCTTTCTTTTATTCTTGAGTCCATCCATCCTATATTTATCTCTTCTTTCTTTCTTCCTTTCCTTCTTTTTACCCTTTATTTCCTTCATTCTTTGTTTCTTTCTTCATTCCATCCATCCTTTCTTTACCATTTCTTGTTTTTTATTTCTTCCTTCTTTCAGCCCTTTCTCTCTTTCTTTCATTCATTCCTTCCTTTCTGTTCTTTCTTTTTTCCCTTCATTCCATCTATCCTTTTACCTTTTTTTTTTTTTTTTTTACTGCTTGCTTCCTTTCCTTTCTTCTTTCGTTCTTTTTTTCCCTCATTCCTTCCTTTCTTTGTCTTTCGGTCTTTCTTTTTTTTCTTACTTTCATCTATTTTACATTTTCTTTCTTTTTTCTATTGCTTGCTTGCTTCCTTCCTTCTTTCCTTCTATCTATCATTTTACCTTTCTTTATTTCTTCCTTCTTTCAATACTTTCTTTCTTTTTTCCTTCTTTCCATCTCTCCTTTTACCCTTTCTTTCTTTTTTTATTGCTTCTTTCCTTCTTTCTGTCTTTTGTTCTTTCTTTCTATATTGCTTGCTTCATTTCTTTCCTTCTTTCTTTTTTTCCTTCATTCCTTTATTTCTTCTTTTTCTTTTGTTCTTTCTTTCTTATTTTTGTTCTTTCTTTCCTTCCTTCCTTTCCCTCTTCAGTTCTTTCTTTTTTTCCTTCCTTCACATTTATCCTTTCTTTACCCTTTTTCTTCCTTTCTTTCTTTCTTTCTTTCTATCTTTTTTCCTTCTTTCCATCTTTCCTTATACCCTTTCTTTCTTATTTTATTGCTTCTTTCCTTTTTTCATTACTTTCTGTCTTTTGTTTTTTCTTTCTTTCCTTTTTTTCTTTTGTTCTTTTTTTCTTTCTTTCTTTTTCCTTCCTTCACATCTATCCTTTCTTTACCTTTTATTTGTTCTTCCTTCCTTTCTTTTATTATTTCTTCCTTTGTTTCTTTTTGTCTTGCTTTCTTTTTGTCTTTCATTCATTCCTTCATTTTTTTTGGGGGGGGGGGTAACAAGAAAGGACAGCAAAATAAACTCACGCCTTTTTTTAATGTTTTCTTTATTTTGGGGACCAGTAGATTTTAGGTTCGGACCAGTAAAAAATGGAAAAACTGGGTATCTACTGGTCCGACATGAATAGGTTGGACCAGTAGAAAAAAAGGGTTAGTGTGGAGCCCTGCCTAACGGTTACCCTTCCCTTGCTAATTATCCAAAAGAAAATTTTACAAAACAAGCAATAGTTTTCTGTTAAATTGAAATTAAGTAAAAAACAATATATGTAGTCCCATGTATAGAATTTCTTGTATGGTTTGGATTCTTCTATAAGGAGATGCGTAAGAAAAAAAATTGTGGCTAATTATGTTCCCCTTTTATATGAAATTCCATATGAGTTTTGATAGAAAAATTGGTCCAGATTTGAAATAGAGCCAATATATTTTTTTGGAAAATTTCCACTTTTGCTTGGAATTGCCCTTTACTATAAATGTGGGGGCCTCGTGGTCTAGTGGTTATGACTCTCGTCTTTCAATCTGAAGGAACATGGGCGGAAATCCCGAGGGGGCAGAATATCAAATGTCCCCCCTACTATGTCATTTTGACCTTGACCTTTGACCTTTTGAACTCAAAAGCTGTAGGATTCCTGGGATCCATGATGGTATCATACACACCAAATTATGTTTAACTGAAGTTAGAACTTTTACAAGAACTTCAGAAGGGTAAGATGAAGTCACTCTAACATTGACCTTTGACTTTTTGACCTCAAAATCAATAGGCTTCCTGGGATCCATGCTAGTATGAATACTACCAAATTATATGAGCATAGATAAAGTTAAACTACAGTTATTGCGTTTACAATGACTTCAGAAGATGATAACAAGTCACTGTGACCTTGACCTTTTGACCTCAAAATCGATATGCTTCCTGGGATCCATGCTACATGTACATGTAATATCATACACCTCAAATTATGAGCCTAGGATAAGTTCAACTAATGTTATCGGAATTCAGAAGGGTAATATGAAAACACATCACTGTGACCTTGACCTTTGGACAAAAATTGATAGGCTTCCTGGGATCCATGCTAGTAAACTATCAAACACCTCAAATTATATGAGCCTAGGATAAGTTCAACTAAAGTTATCGCGTTTACAAGGACTTCAGAAGGGTAAAATAAAAGCATGTCATTGTGACCTTGACCTTTGATCTTTTGACCTCAAAATCAATAGGCTTCCTGGGATCCATGCTATATCATACACACCAAATTATATTGAGCCTACATGTAGGTTAAGTTAAACTGAAGTTACCATGTTTACAAAGACTGCGGAAGTCTAAGATGAAAACATGTCACTGTGACCTTGACCTTTGGACTTAAAAATCAATAGGCTTCCTGGGATCTATGCTAGTATCATACAAACCAAATTATGTGAGCCTACATGTAGGTTAAGTCAAACTGAAGTTATCGCAAAAATACAAGGAAAAGTCAACGGACGGACACCGAGCGTGATACCACACGCCCTGTCTAGGACGGGTGTATAAAAAACGTACAAATGCCCTCAACTGATTGTGATTTTTTTCGTATGGTCACCTGACTCGATCAGCAGTCAGCCCCAAACCGTTCTGTGGCCCTCTTTCTCCCCCCCCCCTTCTTTTTTACTCCCTAAGATTACCAACTGCCCCCCCCCCCCTGATGCTGTGACACATCCTAATATGTCACCCTGTCTCACCCAACATGAACAACAATGAACAAGGAAGCAAAATGGGCTTTGCCACCACCCTGGCTCCAGAACATTGCTTAGCAGGAGTCCCCTTTTTGCCCCTGCAAGCCCCCCCCCCCCTGTTTTTTTTACGAACTTTTTCTCTCACTGTGTAACATTCTATTCAACTTCAGAATGGTCCTCTGGGAACTGCATTATACATGTACCTGTATGCATTTGGGAATCAGGATTTCTTTTTTTTTGGGGGGGGGGGCTACATTTCATAACATATACCTGAAGAAGGCCTATAGGCTTATTGCCTAAAAAGAAGGCTAAATAATACATATCTTAAGTCTGTAACATTTAATAGTTTGCAGTGAAAGGGGACTACCGGGGCACCTTATTTTATTTTTCAAGGCTCTTGCATGAATTTGGGGGTGAAATCACCCTGAGCCCAACCTAGAGTGTAGATGTATTTTTTTATTCAAATCCATGCTGGAATTGCCTTGTGAAAAGGCACTATGGAAGGTTTCCCCATTTTTACTTTTGAGCCATAAGAACCACCCCCCCCCCCCCCCGGGCCCCCCCCCCAAAAAAAAGGGTATTTTCCCAAAACATTCTTAAGGAAGAAATTTATGAATTTTCTTTAAGCCCCTCTCCCTCAAATTTATGGCAGTAGAGCTTTACATCTCCTCCATCATTGGTTTGGACTGTGATCTGGTGGGTATTTCATGATTTAGCTGTTTGGAAGTTAGGAGCGTGACTTTAAGAACGACTGGTGAACCTACTGTTCGTGCTATAATCACCGATGAACATTAAATGGTGAATATCATTTACCACAAGAAAGGATCACCAGTCAGCTCATAAGTCACCCTTAACTTAATACATGTAGCTTTATGAAACAACAGCCCCTGGGCAGCCGATATAGGCCAATAGATTCTGACATACTGGCTATCTGCATCTGCAGACCCATCATGGCATCAAATCGTGAGGGGCAAATGCACTAGGCCAGGGGATGGATATTGGATAGAGTGACATTTTGATGGGGTGGGGCACGTTTTTTTTTCTTGATTAAATTGCAGGGGAATTTTAGTTTCTATGACTCTTCTTTGACTTTCGTTTGTTTATTGACTTTAAATAGGCTTACTTGAATTATCCCTGTTCTGTTTATTTTCTTCCATTTATTTTCTTCATTTTAAAATACTTTTTCCCTTTTCATTTTTTCCCCTAAAAATCTAGTGTCCCCTATGACTCCATATGTGCAAAGCAAGGGCAAGGCCAGGCAAATATTTCAAGATCAAGAAAGGCCCAAAGGTTTTTTTTTTAATATAGGCCTATATTCTGAAAATGAACAATGTGGCCTGATACCAGTAAAAAAAAAATAATTTGGATGCTAACATTGAGTCACGGCAATTAACAACTGATCACAAACAATATTGCAATTAATTCCACAACACGTTTCACATGCACCTCCAGCTCCCTTCCACTCAGTTCACTCTTCATTAATATGATCTGGCACCACACCACATGCATCCATGCAGGCACAGCTCACTGGCACTGCTTTGCACTGACGACACCGAGCTGAACAATGACATTTGTCATTAGAAAGAGCAATCCATATGACACACGCAAATGGCCGAGCCCACACAATGCCACGGCCACTTCAATACACACACAACTGCTGCACAAAAACTAAACATGGCATTGCAATAGTACACGTACAACTACAAGTACAACACGCATATAGCAGCTCGCATTCGCATACATACTGCGTACAAAAATAGCCGACGAATCGGATCCCACATGGCTAACACCCAAAAATATCCAATTAATTTTGAATACTCACCGGCGATACGAAAAATTACTTTGCATCACGGCATCGGGGAAAGAACATGGCCATGCCAACGATCCAATTCCGGGATATTGAAGTCACTTGTAAAATCCGAAAATATCAGTACAAAAATGAATCGTCCATTTCGGATAGCGTACAAATCCTCCCCTTCTCGATGGTACGGCCGTGTATGCAATGCAATGCAGCGTGTCCAGCCAATCATTGGCCAGCAAGCGATGAGTCTTGAATGAAATGCGCATGCGCTATTCTCGTCTTGAGCTGCACTGGGCTTTGTCCTTCCTATTTTCAGTCGGTGATGATGCATGCACGTTGAGGTGGATAACCTTCAGCATTGCATGGCTAGAATATCCAATACACATACCGGTACCTTACTTATCGTCTGTGTGCAACGCACACTTCCCCGGTGAACTTTGCATATATATTATTCGAATGGATCTGGGCCGAGGGTTTCGTTGGGGAGGCGCAGACACTCTGGTAGATCAGACTGAGGCCCAGATACCTACATCAAACCTCCATGGGTAAAAACTCCTTGGTAAAACCATGAATAAAACATTACTTTTAGGGCGGATTGTCATTAGGCCTAATAGTACCTTCCAGTGCAGCTTGGTGGATTAAAATAGCTTATTGGGGATATGACTTCATCAGCAACATGAATTTTCTTTGGCCGGGGTCTTTGGCAATTACAAAATCCAGACTCTTTCTGACTGACAAAAGCCTAGCTAGTTCACTATTGCCAGGCCTATTCTATATAGCCGGTCGACTGTATTATATCAAGGATATACATATATACATATACACATATATACAGCACCATTTTTTGCCAAATATAAAATACTCACTATAGATCAAATTACCCACTGGGCCATTTTACCCGATATTACCCGGGTTGTAACAGGTAATAACGTAGTTATTACCACGGTAACACCAGTGGGTAGTAACGGGGAAATAGTAGACCAATCTTTCCCCATTATTACCCGGACCCGATATTACTCCATTTACCCAATATTACCCAGTATGATGTAACCGATATTTCCAGTTATTTTCATGATATTTATACCGCCCGATATTACTCTGTTTACCCAATATTACCCAATTAATGTCGGCTCATTAAAAAAACAATTAGTGTCATTAGGGTCATTGAAGCACATTTTTACAACTCCATACTCTAAGCCATATCATCTTATCCTATCCTAAAATCCTACATCCTAATCCTAATCCTATCCTACACCTATCCACCAAACCCTGTCATTTACTTCTATATATTGAGCGAGTATACAACACTTGACAAATTATGGTTAACAATTATTCAACCCTAAAACATTTTTCTAAAATTAATGTCATGATTATGACTAATATGATATATAAACTACACATTTTTCTGAAAATTTTCTGGGTGGAATCATTGCATAAACATAAACACATTAATTATTACAGCTATATTAGCTAAAATTTTGGCCATTTATTGTAGTAATGAATATTCATGAGTAACTAATATTCCCAGCATTTTCCTGATAGTACCATCTGATATTACTCCATTTACCCAATATTAATGGGTTCCGCATGGGTTGGAGGTCTCGTTTCCATCTGAGTCCTATCTGGGCACCATGTGGGTTCAAGTATATGTTTTCATCTGGGTTCCATGTGGGCCCATATGGGACCCAGATATCCCAGATAAGAACCGTATGTGATCCAGATACTTTGCTGTCTGGGAATGGAAGCGTTTCAACATTACCCATTACCCCTTATCAACCTGTTTGTAACTGGGTAAAATGTTGGTTTCATCAGGGTGATAACAGTAATTTTTTGGACTTTGAAAATTTCGCTGGGATTGCTGTAAGATTGCTCTTATTACTAAAGTTTGCAATGTTATAACCAATCAAAGTCATTCAACATTACCCTTATTACCCCTCATCACCCTGTTGTAACTAGGTAAATGTAGGTTTCATCAGGGTGATAACAGTAACAGGTATCAACAGGAATTATAATTTCGGTAATAACATGGTAATAACGGTAATATTTGGTGTTACTCAAATTTCCGGGTGATATTACCGGTAATAACCGGTAAAATTGGTAATCGGTAACAAATTGCCCAGTGGGTAATAATAAACAAACTGCTATATTTATGTATTCTTATTACAATAATCTCTTGCCAAACTTTCTTAATAAATATGTTTTGTACAAAATAAATCACTTACTGGTCGTCTAACCAGACAAGCGAATGATCTCTTTATTCCAAATTTCAAATACACATTTTCACGAAACACTATTCAATATGTCGGACCCAAACTTTGGAATTCTTTATCAAATGAACTCAAACATTCCCCCACACTCCTGTCTTTCAAACGGAAATATAAATTTTACCTTCTTACTCCTTAATGTAGTTTTATATTTGCCTCTCCCCCTTTATTCGTATTTTACTTTCTCTTGCTTTGTCTGGGGTTTTGAGGTCTAGTATCTTTTTTCTTTTTTTATCCATATGTAATTTGTGTATTCCATTTATTTCTTTCATTGGGGATTGACCTTGATAGATCAATATGGCCTTTGTCAATCCCCTCCACATTTTGATTATTCTATGTCTTTTTTATGTAATATATTGTAACTTTTTATATTTGTATTGTTTATTATCTATGTATGTATTCAATTGTAATTATATTGCATGTTTTTACTCAATATGTGGAAAATAAAATTGAATTGAATTGAATTGAGTTACCACTCCCGTGATTAGGCCTACAAATTTCTTATATAGTGCTGAAATGATCTATTCCAACTCTCATTGGCGCCATACATGCACCCATCTTTTTTTTTAAACTAAAATCTAATCTGATGTGTCTATATATATATATATATATATATATATATGAGTAAATTTCCCGCCCATTTCTGATTAATTATCTTTTCAGGCATCCATCCAGAAACCGAACCAAACTATATAGGCTAGCTAAATCACCGCGCCAGGGGTTTAATTGGTATAAGACTGGCAAGTAATATAATGCCTTTATTTTTCTTTCTCTAGCTCTTACGGCACCGCAACCTGAACTGTTGTTATGGGGGCCCTTTTCATCTGAAAGCCAACTATATATACTTTTCCATCGGATGGCAATTACTATGGTAATAGGGCTCAGAGAATTAAAATCAAACTTTTGGACTGTAGTTACCTAACTAAAAGACGACTTTCAAATTTTATTCAACTTAATTGTAGGCCTACGTAAAGAGTGCCTATATGTTTCCTATCCTATGATACGTAGTCCTGACTTTATCTTTTCAGTATGCCTATAATCAAGACGATTTTATGCATTGTAAACCCGGGGGGGGGGGTGCGGGAGGCAGTCAAATGTATTGCTGTACATGCGTGACCAAATTATTTCCAAACACCCCTAAACAAATTTTTAGCGGGCTTTACACATTTTGGCCCCTAAACAAATTGTCGCCAGAATACGACCCATAAACAAGATTTGTCTTGGGCCCGAACACTTTTTAGAAACGAGGAGGAAAAAGCCCCGGGGAAAAAGCTTGGGGAAAAACATATCCTAAACACGTTATTTGACCCCGCAATTGACCATTGACCATTCAGTCTTTCAAAACCACCTTTTAAATTTTTTTTGATTTTCATACCTTGCATGCGCGCCCGCGTCCAAAACTGAAACAAATTTAAAATACCCCTTTTAAACGCGTTTAAGGACGTTCCACAGTTAAAGTGAAATCCATGTCATTTTTACCAAACTTTGCACATAGATACTTTAGAACCTTAATATTCGAAATATGCAAAAATTAACATAGGTCCATGTGCTTGATTTTTTGCTATAGAGCTTCAAAGTTCACCCAAATTGATGTTCTTAAGAATTGCGCATTCAAAAGAATTTGGCATTTTTAGACCGCCCAAGTTTACTACAATGAGTTTAAACCTCCATTACTCATTCAAAATACATGAAAAAGTCATCAAATTTCGCAAGAGAGTTAATAATTGTATCATTATAATGGAGAATCTATTAATAGTGCTATTTGTTTGCAATTTTAAGTTTAACAGCACTGTCAGTTCTTAAAAATGGCGTAAAAGATAACAAAATCCCAATCTGAAAAATGTAAAATTTCAGTAACAAACTACAAACGTACAATAAATGCTGCACTTTATTCAAAATCCATGTCATTTTCACCAAAATTTGCAGAGTTGTAGAGGAAGGTATACCTAAGAGGTACAAACATTAAAAAATAAGGGTTCATGTGCTTGTTTTTAAACTATCAGCATTTTTATTACAGCAAATGTGCTTTTTAAAACACCAAAAATGGGCCGAATGCTTAGTATCTATGTGAAGAAAAAATCAAAACCACTCTACCATTTATTCAAACTCGGGCTAATATTCGTGATTCTTGGCAGCACTGCAGAGTAAAGTATTTTGAAATTGTAGAGAATATTTTTTTGAATGGTCCATGGAATAATTCAATTTTTTAGCTTCATGAAATAACGCATCGGATCTGCAGTTAAAGTGCAGAAGATGAGAAAAATCAGCTCATACCCGCAGCTAATTAATACCTGTTCATCCATTGTGACGTCAGCGCGCAGAGTGTAAACTATGCGCAGATCATAATGTGCACAAATATAACTGTGGAACGTCCTTAAGGCCACGCATGTATACAGCAATATCGGACTGCCCCCCCCCCCCCCCGCCCGATTATAAACCCTAATAAAAGGGCCGGTTTTGTTCTTTGAACCGTTTAAGGTTCTTTAAAGAAGTAGACAGGAGTTTTAGAACCGTTTTCTAACTATACCCCATGCAGCTATATGGCTATGATGTTCTTGATGGTGTGAAAAACCTTAATACATGGTTCTTTATACAACATATAATATTGTGATAGAACTTTAATACTGTGTCAGCTTCAAAACTCGGATTTTCCACTATCTACATCACTAGCAATTTTAGTACAGTCACTGACAGTAGAAGTATTAATAGTAGTAGTAGTATAGTAGTAGCAGTAGTAGTAGTAGTACTAGTATAGTAGTAGTAGTAGTAGTAGTAGTAGTAGTAGTAGTAGTAGTAGTAGTAGTAGTAGTATAGTAGTAGTAGTAGTAGTAGTAGTAGTAGTAGTAGTATTAGTAGTAGTGTAGTAGTTAGTAGTAGTAATAGTAGTACTAATAATTATAATAATAATAATATTCATCATCATAATAATATGAACCATTAATATAACGCTTACGGTTTCTAAGCGCTGTTACCCTGGCTTTAGCCGGGTCATAATGATAATTATTATTTGGTGGTATTCTTATTCGATTTCTTGTCCTTTTTCCCGGGCCTCAATTTTTTTTAAATTTTCTATATATAGTTGATTATTTTCAGTGAGAACCCCCCCCCCGGCCCCTTTGTTAATGGGGGGGGGGGGGGTCAACTCAAAAGCATAACGATCCCTCCCCAGTGTGAAAATCATATATTGCTTCCTCAAAAACAATTCTGTGATATTGCCAAGAAAATCTGAAAAACTGGGTATCGGAGATCCCTTAGAGGATTGGGGTGCTAAACTTAATGAAAAGTGTCATATCCTGGAAAAGCATATTGAAATTGTGCCCAGATCGAGCCAGATAGCCAGTGCCAAATCTGTGCCTCGAAATCTGACGCTGCTTAATTATTGGGGAGGAATTGCGCCCCTTCAAAGTTTTGACGTTGGCAGTGTCACATGTGCATCAGCCTGAGCGTCTTTGGTTGTTACATATAAAATAGTTACCATGGTAACTATTTTATTCCAATGCGGCACAACCAAAGACGCTTGAAAATTCATTATTTTTCACATTTTCTTCTATTTTCCCCACCCCACGTATAACCTTGCCCCCAGCATAGCGGAGTTGTCACCAGCATGATTTAAATCTAACAAGTGGAATGCCTCTGGCCGTCTCACCTGCATCACGCGATTCAATATAGCAGCAGTGCTGATTTTGAAAACTACTATAACTCGCACAAGATGTTCAGTGATACTTGGTTACTCTTATTTCCACGTTTTATGAACTAGACCAATACACTTATAGAGATATGATGGCAATTCAACAAATACCCCCAACGTGGCAAAAGTTCTTTGACCTTACATGACCTTTGACCTTGATCATGTGACCTGAAACTCGCACAGGATGTTCAGTGATACTTGATTACTATTATGTCCAAGTTTTATGAACTAGACCAACACACTTTCAAATTTATGGCTGTAATTCAACAAATACCCCAATTTGGCCAAAGTTCATTGACCCTAAATGACCTTTGACCTTGATCATGTGACCTGAAACTTACACAGGATGTTCAGTAATACTTGATTACTATTATGTCCAAGTTTCATGAATCAGATCCATAAACTTTCAAAGTTATGATGGTAATTCAACAGATACCCCCAATTCGGCCAAAGTTCATTGACCCTAAATGACCTTTGACCTTGGTCATGTGACGTGAAACTCATGCAGGATGTTCAGTGATACTTGATTAACCTTATGTATAAGTTTCATGAACTAGGTCCATATATTTTCTAAGTTATGATGACATTTCAAAAACTTAACCTTAGGTTAAGATTTTGATGTTGATTCCTCCAACATGGTCTAAGTTCATTGACCCTAAATGACCTTTGACCTTGGTCATGTGACATGAAACTCAGGCAGGATGTTCAGTAATACTTGATTAACCTTATGGCCAAGTTTCATGAACTAGGTCCATATACTTTCTAAGTTATGCTGTCATTTCAAAAACTTAACCTAAGGTTAAGATTTGGTGTTGACGCCGCCGCCGCCGTCGCCGCCGCCGCCGCCGTCGCCGTCGCCGCCGCCGTCGGAAAAGCGGCGCCTATAGTCTCACTCTGCTATGCAGGTGAGACAAAAAGGGTGTTAAACTACCGAATCTATTGCATAAATCTAGCCTAATTTATTTAGTTTGTGCTACCAGTGGCGATCAGGGAGACCTAAGAGGGGGGGGGGGCAAAAATGAAATATATAGAGCATAGGAGAAAACGTATTTACAAGGAGAATAAAAGAAAAGAACTAAAGGAAGGGGCGGCGGAGTGAAGTTGAAGAGGGGGGGGGGGCACAGGGGAAAAAAAGGCACCTTAATTAATCTTAAAACAAAGGGGGGGGTCCTATCTACAGTGGCGTAATGACCCATAATATTTAAGGGGGCTAGATAATGTCGTATCCGAGCAGAATTATTGACATTTTTATTACGAAAATCCCATTTTGTAATAGATTTTGACATAATATTCAGAAAATAAATCATATTTCACCCTTCTCTCTTTCCTGTTCTCTTTTTTTTTCTTGGGCGTGAATAATGTGGGGGGGGGCAAGCTGCCCCCCTGGCGGATTTTACCGGGAAAAAAAAAACGGGAAAAGGAGAAAAGGGAGGGAGAAAGAAAGGTAAAGGGAAGGAAAGGGGAAAAGGAAAGGAGGAAAATGAAAGGGAAAGGGAAAAGTGAAAAGAAAACGAAGAAAAAATATTTTTTTTGATGGAAAAGGAAGGAAAGCGGGAAAAGGAACGAAAGAAGAACATTTGAGAAAGAATAAATCATTCCGAAATAGGCCTATGTAATGCAATAGCATGATTAGTAAGAAAGGGAAATAAATTAAAAGATGACAAAATTGCAAACAATAACGGGAAATGAAGGTAGAATGGAATTAGCCAAAAGCTAAATTGGAAAACGAAGAAAAGGGACAAGAAGAAAAAAAGAACTTAATAACACGAGCGGGCTGCCGAGGATTGAAAATAAAGAGCAGGAAAAAAATGAACAGCACACAATATTGCGTTATAAGCTTGCTAAATTATATATGCAAATAAATAAGCTCCCGGGGCTCTGCCCCAGACCCCACTCAGTACGGCCGGGGCTCTTCATCTATAACCTTCAAATGGCTACGACCCCCCCTGTAGGGACCCTTCTATACATTAAGCTTTACGTTCAATCACTGGCATACAGGCGGGGGTCTTGGTTCTATATACCCACGGGTAAATAAAATAAATTATAAGGGACAACGTAATGAAATGAATGGAAACAATGAAATGTGTTATTTGATGAATATAATGGAAAATCTATCACATATTGAGAATTTAATTTCAATAGGCAATTTTTTTCCAGCTCGCTTCGCTCGCTGGCGAATTTTTAAAAATTTCCCACATTACTATGTTGTGCCCCCTCAAAATATTTGGTTCATTATGCAACTGGGTTGAAGAAATGTGTTGTGTAAAAGCTATATTCTGTATATACCCGCGATTTGATTAAAATAGCAGCAATCTGCGAGGTTTAAAATTGCTTTGATATCAAGAAGTTCCGGGGGCTCCATGCACCCGGATCGCATCACGCATAGCACTGCCGTATATGATTATGGAAGGGTTGGGCCACGGGCCACAAAAGTTCAACAACCAAGAACAACAAAAAAGAGAAAAGAAAAGCAAAGGAAAAGTGTAGGATATGATTTTATTTACTGAATATAATGTCAAAAATATCTCAAAGTTAGATTCTCATGAAAAGGTGATTTTGTTCTCGCTTGCTTCGCTCGCTCGGGACTTTTTTTTTAAAGCTTTTTAGCACAAGCAGCATACTGCGCCCCTCGTTTTTTGTTTACTCTTCACGCTACTGCATGCCGCATAGAGCTTAACGCACAATCATAAAAAAGATTCCTGTTCACAGTGGCGTACAGACCCCCCCCCAAAAAAAAAAGGAATGCAAAGAAAAAAGGGTAAAATATATCATTCTCTGGATATCATGTCAAAATCTATCACAAAATCGAATTTTTGTAAAAAAAAATGTCAAATTTTTGCTCGCTCCGCTCTCTCGCAACTTTTTAAAAGCAGATATATTCTGCCCGATACGCAATATCTGGCCCTCTCAAAATTTTCGCCTCATTACACCATTATGCCTGTTCATACCATGATATGACCGGGAAATTTTTGGCTCTTGCCCCCCTGGCCACCGACCCCTGTTATGCCCCTGAAGGCACGTAGGATTATTCTTACAAGTTTTTTCCTCCATAAGTAATGAGAATATTGTTTTCTTGTTTCAAAGGATCACTCTGTAACACATAGGCATAAAATGGGTCCTATAACCCTATAGTGGCGGTCGCCCTCCAAGTAAACGTCCCCAAAAAGAAAAAAAAGAAGGGGGAAAAGAAAGGAGAAAGGAAAAGCGAAGGGAGGAAAGGTAGCTTTGTGGTTTTCTGTTTTAATTATTCTTTTATTTTTTCTCAAAAGAATCTCGTTCTAAATTACATACTAGTATATAAATTTTGCTTCCGAGCTTCGCGCGGTTAAATGACAATGTTGCAATTCTTCTTTGTATGTGTTGGCACGCTTCGCACGCATTTACCGCCCCCTCCAAAATGAAATCCTGGCTATACGCAGTTGGGTCCTTCTCAGGTGAAAGGCACAGAACACATTCGTGAAGGGCACTTTTCTTGGGTAAAAAGGGGCACTGATACGAGAAAGGGCACGTACATTATGAAAAGTATATAGGCAAATGGGTATTTGCTAACAACATAAAACAGGTCCTTCTCAGGTATGAAAGGGGCACAGAACACGTTCGTGAGGGGCACTTTTCTTATATAGATAAAAAAGGGGCACCAATTCGAGAATGGGCACTTACAAGTAGATAAGGGAGGCACTTGCTCACACATAAAAGGGTCCTTCTCCGGTGAAATGGGCACAGAACATAATTCGTGAGGGGGCATTTTTGTAAAAAATTGGCACTCATACGATAAAGGGCACTTGCACACCTAAAACGGATCCTCCTCATTGACAAGTGAAATGGGCACGTACAATACATATTCGTGAGGCCAGGGGGGGGCACTTTTCAGTGCTTCAAAAAGTGCATGGGGGCACTGTGCCCTCCCGGCCCCCAGGATCGCCGCCCCTGACTAAAGGATTTAAAAAAATCAGGAGAATAACATAACTTTTTACATTTCTTGCCAACGAGTACAAAATTGCTGAAAATAGCACAATTTTCTCTGACATCTATCCCTCACTACTTTTTATGTAACTCCTGCATGGTTAGTCGTTATAGGCCTATCTTTCTAAATCTTCTTTTTTATTTTTAGGCATCATCGCAGGAACCCGGTGCTGCAGGGCAGGTGGCGACCCTCCTCTATATGAGTTTTTTCAAGTAATGAAAATAAAGAGGAGAAGAGTAGCAAAAAGAAATCTAAGGGAAGAAAGCAATCGGGGCCACAGTGTTTTTCCCATCGTTTTTATTTATGTATTCTTTTTTTTTTTTTTTGGGGGGGGGGGGGGGGGTGCGATATGGACCTATTCGTTAGACACACCCCCAAAAAACCTACTATAGAGGTAGAGTGGGTCAACATTTGCAGCTTCCTCACAAAAAAGATGGGGGGGGGGGGGCTAGAGACAGTGGACGTTTAAAAAAATTGTCTTTTCCGTTTCTGAAAATCTGTTATTCCGTTTCAACTTTTAATTATCTAAAAAATGGAAATTCCGTTTTGGAAGGTGAATTCCATGATTTTATGCATGAAGAGTAAAAGAACCAAACGGATTTTCCGTTTACCGGTAAAACTGAAAATCATTGTCCCTATATGACAAGCTATATTATATCAGGGGCGGATCCAGGATTTTCAAAAAAAGGGGGGCGCACATTCTTCCGAGGAAAAATTTGGAAAGCAAAAAAGAAAAAAAAGAAAGGTTTTTCACCCAAAATTAAAGATAGAAAAAGTTTGACCAGCAAAATAAAAAAGTCTTCGCTTTCAAAGGGGGGGGGGGGGCACACTTTTGTTTTAACGCCATTTTTACATTACAAATTACAAATTACAAATTTCAATTTTGCCCCCCTCCATGGATTTGCCAGTGCTATAGGCCTCATAGCTATATCCCCCAAACGGTCGACATTTTCCTATTTTGGGATTTACTTTGTAGAGGTTGGGGATATATTGGTGTTTTCTCAGACAGACATGAAAAAGCGTCCCAACATAAAATTCCTTGCTCAGGGAACCGTCTCAGGAGCCTCCCGGTTTTCGAACCCCTGACTTTTACGGATCACGATCGTCGGCACGACCCAACACACCACGACCAACGTGCACGTCCTTTGGCTTTTCTCTAGCTCCGAGCTCCCGAAGCGTCCAGGATAGTCTTATTCCCCGGTCATGTTTGGGGGAACGTCATGAAATACAATTCAGTGGATTTTGGTTATAATCATATTTAAGCCAGTTAATGAAATTTAAATAAGCAATATGATTTTTGGAATTGATTATAATGACTTTTTAACCTTTCTAAGATTTTCAAACTTCAATTAATATTAATTTGTCAGGCAGAAAAAAAGATTTTGTTTGAAACACAGTCTAACTACGCTTAGTTTGCGATGGCTCAACAACATGGCCGGTGTAGAAGGTAAAAGTGACTTCTATTTCTGTCCGATTTGTCGCCAAAGTGATATCCGGGGAAGAAAACACGTATACAGCAAGAAGCATCAAGATCGTCTCGTGTTTATCCTGCAAAAATTTTCTTTAAAGGTGAGTCTGATGTTGATAATGAGGTGAAAACATAAATCCGTGTTGTAGTTCTGTTTTGTGACAGTGTACGGTACCGTGAGTGTGGTCGTTGTAGGTACTGGTAGCGGGTACGGTAGACGTAGTGCTCCGTGGCGCTGCGCCGCCCCGCGGCCCGCTTGCCTCCACTGCACTGCATAGCCATGGGCATGGCATAGGCTTTAGCTACGCCTTCCGATGCGCGAACTCGAGCGCGGGCGCAGAATGCTACCACTTCTTTCAGTTTCATGTCTTTGGTTTATGTTTATAAATGCTTCGCCGTTTCCCCTCGGTCACTCGGAGTGGCAGGTTAGGTTGGCCCGAGGGCGGGTGTCGGAGGGGAAAACGTCCGGCCAGTTAATCCGTCTGGCGTCTGCGCGGACGAAATATCGCAGAGTATTTCAGTAGAGTTACCAAAAGGTCGGCCGATCCACTGAGCAAAATTGCTATGGGCAAATGAAAAGCCAATTGCAAGTGCGTAAACAGTGTGCATTGCCACCATCGTCTGTTCTCGACGGCAAAAATGAGCATTGAAATGCTTTTCCTCAGCAAATTAGTTCATCTTAGTGAAACAAATTAGGCCCTGTGTATTCTACATTTAAATTAACTTATGTGGGATGAAGTGTCTTACCTTCATGTGGTATCGAAAGTGACGTTTGGAGGTTAAATCCACGAGAAATCCACAGAGTTTCGTCGCGTGTATTCGCTATGGAGAAAAATGCGTGCGATCGCATGCGTTATTGCAAGCTCGAGACGGCGCTGTTGAACTTGGTCTGGAAATTCATAAAAATAAACAAAAATCCTTTGAGTAGGCTCACAATAAAATCATAAAAAATATGCTTTATGACTAAAACGGTAGTTCTCTTGCCCACACATATCATACTTGTTGTTGCGTAAGAAATCCTTTTTTCATGATAAAAATATAGCAATAAATGTTTTAAAAATTATGTTTTCCACATGGAATATGTTTGAAACATCTATATTAGAAGAAAAATGTGTTTTTTTAATGAATTCAAACTAAAATGAAGTTTATACATGCTTGCACTTTTTCATACTACTCAAAAAACAAAATGGGCCGTCAATCAACGTTGGTTACCTCGGCAAGTAGGCGTGGTCTATCGTGAAGTTCGCTGGTGACGTACCTTTCTCGCTAGACTTTACTCAGCCGCCGAATTTAATTCATTCTCCGCGCACGTGCAACTGCAACTTATTATCGTCACTGCACTGCTGGTGTTTGCCGCATTGAGGACAGATGAAACAATTCAGATAGAGTTGCGAGTGTACAATGAGTGAAACAGCGCGATCGTTTCATGATCGAATGAAACAGTGTGCCTGTCGAGATAAAATTCATCTGCCATGTTATTTTCTATCGTGTTTTATGCAACTGCAATTGATTTGTTATATTATTTTCTTTGATATTTCCTGTATATGTATGTATGAATTTTATTTGAAGTGAATTAATTATGCTGGTGTCCTTGCCATTGAGGACAGATGAAGATGAAACAACACTGATAGAGTTGTGCGTGTACAAGGAGTGAAACAGCGCGATTGTTTTATGATCGAATGAACAGTGTGCCTGTCGAGATAAAATTCATCTGCCATGTTATTTTCTATCGTGTTTTATGCAACTGCAATTGATTTGTTATATTATTTTCTTTGATATTTCCTGTATATGTATGTATGAATTTTATTTGAAGTGAATGAATCATGCTGGTGTCCTTGCCATTGAGGCAGATGAAGATGAAACAACACTGGTAGAGATGTGCGTGTACAAGGAGTGAAACAGCGCGATTGTTTTATGATCGAATGAACAGTGTGCCTGTCGAGATAAAATTTATCTGTCATGTTATTTTCTATGATGTTTTATACAACTGCAATTAATTTTTTTTTCTGTGATATTTTCCTGTTTATGTATAAATTTTATTTGAAGTGAATTATTATAAAGATTAATCCAAAACAAAGCAAATAATTGTCGGCTTCATTGTATTCGTGATGAACAAGTTAAGGTATCAAAAAATGATGCTTATTTTTTTTATTTGAATGACTTTGAGTAAATTGGAATTGACAAGGACGTTTAGTGTTTCCTGTTCAGTGCAATTTTTGTTTTCTTTTTTTCATTTCACATTCTCGGGATGCGAACCTCCACTATAATTATAATTAATGAATACCATTATAAACAAAAATATTTGAAAAATAAAGACTCGCAAAAATTTTAATACTAGTGCAACGGTGATTTTTTTTTTTTTTTTTTCATTTACTGGGAGGTACGACAGACAAATACCCGGTGTAGATCAAAATTTTGCTAATGGGGGGGGGGGGGCTACAATTTTTACCTTTTTAATTTTCGCACCGCCAGTAGGAGGGGTTGCCGCCGCCCATAATTGGGTCCGGCACCTGGATCTGCCTATGGAATGGATGAGGAATAAGGAAAGGGGAGAAAAATAAAGGTGCCCCCTCCCGTAATATATCAAATATTTGTTAGTGGATTTTGTCGTTCATTCTCAAGTGAGGACTTATTTTTCAACTTTTCCCAGGAATTTTGTGTATGGAATGATTTTTTCTTAGCATACTAGGTCTTGAATGCCCCCACTTTGGAAAATCCTGGATCAGCCCCTGTCAAGGTGTATATAGATGAAACTAAACTTGAATAGGGCTCCACATTAATGATTTTCAAAATTTAGCCATTTCCTATTTTCCCCGTTTAACACTGTGAGGTGAATAATTCAAATGCTTTCCCCATCGCTACCATAGAAGGATCCAGGGGGGGGGGGGTCATCCCCCCTTCCCTGTTGGCGGATTAAAGACCAAAAAATGGAGAAAGGAAGAAGAAACAGAAGGAAAAGAGAGGGGGAAAGGGAGGGAGAAAAGTGAATAAAATTAGGGAGGGGAGACTTTGATGATTTAAAAGAACATGCAAAATTTAAATTTTCGCTCGCGCTTCGCACTCGCATTGCTTATTTTCGATGAGTACATATTGCTCAATAGGCTGATATATATGAGCTTGACATTTAAGCTTTGCAGTCAAAATACAAAACAAATACTGTACGGTCAGCTAGGACATTGAACTTTCATTATTCTTTTTGATTTATACCTCGATCGGTCACATTTGCTCTGCGGCGGCCGTACGGAGAGTCGAAATAGCCGTTTTATTCATTTTTATTCAAACCACCTATATATTGTGCTTAATTTGACCTTTTCACATCGGAATATCCAATATTATCAGTTCGCGCTTCGCGCTCGCATTATTGATTTCCGTGGTAAAAAGTGTATTAAGAATGCACAAATTCTAGAACACGCATGTTTATTGAGACGGGCTGCTTATCCTTTATTGAAAACAGCATGCTTAAATTATCTCGCTTCAGATTAGAATATAAAAAAAATTCTTCTCGCTCTTGCATTATAAAATAATGTAAGACGGTAACCAATTACCCACCCTTTTCACGATTTAGAAAACATAAATATAAAATAGTGTTCCTTTTAGGTCTATATATCTCAATTGTTATCCGCTCACGCTTCGTGCTCCCACTGTGTTCTGTTAGTCATACACAAAGTGCTTGGAATGTCCATTTTTATGGTCAGAATTTCAAACATTTTAGCTCGAGCTTTGCGCTCGCATTATTTTGATTGAAATATGCATCGTCTTCTTGGCTAACTGTAAACCGCCATTAGCAAGTCCCTTTTCGATCAGGCCAGAACGTATATTTCTCTCTTTTCTTACTTACTTTTTTTTTGCTCCTTCGCGCTCGCAGCAATTTTAGTAAAATACGCATCTTGTTCAAGTTCACAAACATTGCCCAGAATGTTCAATTTTGAGGATAAAAAACATGAAATTTCAAAAATATTTTAGCTCGCGCTTCGCACTTGCACTATAGGGGCTATGATATTATTGTATATTGTATTTTGTGTATGCTGTTTAATGAGAATAAAGAAGTGACTGTTAGGACTACCCCTATTAACTTTGAGCGGCTGATTGTGGAAAATACGGGTGCAAATATTTTTCGGCCCCTTCCCCGGTTTATTTCCAATTTGTCTAATTGCCAACTCGTCTACTATCGTTTGGTCCATCAGTTCGTCAACTCACCACATAGTCTTTTTTCTTCTTCATTTAGTCTAATGCCATTCCGTCTAATGACCAGTGGACCCAAAAGCCATTTGGTCCATATACCATTTCATCTAATTGGACTATAAGTGTATTATTGTGAATGAATGAAAATAAAATGGGTATTAGACCAACCGGTTATGAGACTAAATGGTCATAGACGAGATGGTTATTAGACAAAGTGATGATTGGACCAAATGGTTAATGGACCAGTGGCTGTTAGACGAAATGTTGATGGACAGATTGGCATAAGACTAAATGAAAGTAGACCATGTAGTGAGTGGACAAGTTGGCCGTAGACGAATTGGCACCCCCCCCCCTATTGGCGATAGATCCGCCCATGCACTACTACTTCTTTCTTATCTCATTATGATCTCTCAGTTCCATATCCCCCCCTCTCTCTCTCACTCTTTCTACGAGGACTCTTTTATCGTATGCATATCCTTGCATTTTACGGGAAACGGCACCTTCAGTGTGTACACCATTGGCCATCATCTACACTAAGTCGTTCAAAGAAGGCAAGCTTCCTTCAGCATGGAAAGCAAGTCACGTTGTTCCAGTTTACAAGAAGGGAAACAAGTCTGAAGCCACTAATTATCGACCAATAAGTTTGACTTCAGTACCCTGTAAGATCATGGAGTCGCTGATCAGAGACAAGATCGTTGATCATCTGATGGAGAATGAACTAATCAGCGATTCCCAACATGGATTTGTCCCAGGTAGATCAACTGTTACACAGCTGCTCCAGACACTAGAGGACTGGACATCCTTACTGGATAAAGGTGAAAAGGTTGATGTTGTCTACCTAGATTTTAGAAAGGCCTTTGACAGTGTACCCCATCAACGTCTTGTGGCAAAACTAGATGCATACAACATTCAAGGGAGCTTCAAAACTTGGATTGCTGATTTTCTCAGTGGCCGAACCCAGAGGGTAGTTGTAAACAATGCCAGATCTCAGTGGTGCACGGTAAAGAGCGGGGTGCCCCAGGGTAGCGTGCTCGGCCCGACATTGTTTGTGTTGTACATCAATGATCTTTCTGATGTTATGGAATCCACTCTAAGGATCTATGCAGACGACACTAAGGCCTTCTCTTCTGTCTCCTCTCCAAATCAATGTGAAGTTTTTCAAGCAAGTTTGCACTCACTGATGGACTGGTCCTCAAAGTGGCAACTTCAATTCAACACTGACAAGTGCAGTGTTTTGCATCTTGGATCAGGTGACCAAAGAGAGCACTACAACATCGGGAGTACAGCACTGAATGCAGTTAGAGAAGAAAAGGATTTAGGGATCATCATTGACGACGATCTAAAATTCCACAAGCAAGTGTCAAATGCTGTCAATAAGGCAAACGGGGTACTAATCAGCATCAGACGTACTTTCCAGTGTCTTGATTCGACCACTATCCCCAAACTATTTAAAGGGTTAGTGCGGCCACTCCTGGAATATGGAAATGTCATCTGGTCACCACAGTACATTGCTGATGCTAAGGCTGTCGAGAGAGTTCAGAAGAGAGCAACCAAAGTAATCTCCAGGATCAAACATCTTCCATACAAGGAAAGGCTTAAACACCTGAACTTACCATCCTTGGAGTACAGAAGAAAGAGAGGTGACATGATTCAAGTGTATAAGATCACTCATGAAGTCGACAGGCTTAACCCAGACCACTTTTTTCAGCTAGCTGACAGTACTACAAGAGGTCATAGGTTCAAACTTGTAAAGCCAAGATGCAGAACAAATGTGAGAAAGCAAGCTTTTAGTCACCGAGTAGTCAATGATTGGAACTCTCTCCCAGCTGAGGTAGTTGAAGCTCCCACAGTAGACACCTTCAAAATCAGGCTAGACCGACACTGGAAAGATAAGCATTATGATTCCCACTACTCTTAACTGGATATGAGAAGTCAATTTTCACCAACTTGCCCCACTGCCTCCTTAAACTTATTGAAACTTATTGAAGCATGAAGGAAGCTGACAAAATTAGAAGATAGACCTGGAAGCTCGACTGCTAATTCAGCATTCTTCCAGTATTTGCGGTAAGGTAAGGTAAGGTAAATATCTTCCTTCGATTTCCTCCCCCCCCCCCTCTCTCTCTCTCTTTCCCTCTCCTGACTGCTGTTCCTTTATAGTTAATTCCCCTCTTTTCTCTCAAACCCCCTTTCTGTCTCAACATCTTTGCCCCCCCCCCATAAATTTCATTCAATTATTCTACCCCTTTCAATATCTCCAACATGATTCTATACTCCTCAATGTGCCATACACACCTTGAGAGAGAGAAAAAAAAACACTCAAGAGATAAATGGGCAGAAAAAGCATGGGTCAAAGAAAGAAGCATTAATGGTTCAAGATTATGGGATTCACAGAATTTAATGCATATGTAGAGTAAATACATGATTTATAATGTAGTAACATATTGATAATGGCAGTTAAAAGGAGGGTAATCCTTGTGACTTGGCCTTATAAAAATTTTGGCTCGCGACTTGCGCTCGCATAAACGGTTAAAAATATTACCTGATACATCATATTCATAATTACAAAAGTGCTTGAAATTTCCAGTTTTCATACCATGTTATCATCAGATTTCGCGTCTCATTAGGCATTTATAGATCAGATATTAATTTTAATGGTTTAATTGTCCTTTCTGTTTCATCTCGCGCTTAGCAAGAGGAATAGGAAGATATTCATCACTTTCATGTCCCGGTCCTTTGTCAAATCTATCAGCTCTTTATTAAGTGCGATCCAAATCCACCTCACAAAGTACTTGAGCTGAAATTGACCCCTTTTTCAGATCAGAATGTCAAATATTTTAAGGTCGCGCTTCGCGCTCGCTTTGATTTTCAATTTCATGTTAAAATATATATTCAGAATGGCTAGATTGTAGGCCTAAATCGGAAACACGCGAGCGCATGTCTATCTAGATACTCAACTTGTTAGTATTTCAATCATTATCCAGTTTCTGAAAAACAAAATTCTGCTAGCGCTTTGTGCTCGCATTTTTTATGTAGGAAGAACCCCTATTACTCATCCTTATTATACAAAACATGAATAGAGTGTCCCATTTTTTAGGTCTAAATCTCGATTTTTTTTCCCGCTCGCGCTTCGCGCTCGCATTAATTGTTTTATAGCGACGATCCTGTTCATGGTCACAATAATCGATTAAAATTTTCCATTCTTTATGTAGAAGTGTAAAAAAAAAATCGGCTCGCGCTTGCATTATTTTATTGTTGAAATACGTAACGTCTCCATGGCTAAGTGAAATAAGCAGTCCTTAACAGGTACCTTTTTGATCAGTTCAAAACGTATACAAAAATATTATGCTCGCGCTTTGCGCGAGTATTATTAAAGTAACAAAGATCGGCAATTTGACATCCTTTTCCATGATGATTTAAAAGACATGACTAGACATGTCTCGTTTTTAGGTCTAAATCTTCCAATTTTGTGCCCGCGCTTCGCATCAATATTGCTAAGTTATATACCTATCCTGTTTAAGTTACAAAAAGTGCCTATGATTTCAATTCTGTTCGCACTTCGCGTTCTTAGTAATTATTTAGTTGCATACACATCTTTTTCATGATAAACATTGCCCAGAAATTTCAAACTTTGGGGAAAAACATAATTTTTTTAATAAATTAGCTCGCATTATATAAAAAGGGTTATGATATCATATATTTATGTTGATTTATAAGACAAAAGCTAAGAAGTGACAATTTCTTCATAGAAACAAATATAAATCATATTCGCGCGGCCGATTGGGGAAAAATAATGGTGAAAAAAAAATTGCCCCCCCCCCCCTTTGGCGAAAGCTGGATCCACCCCTTCATCCTATTTATTTCTCTCCTTCCGTCCATCTCTCCATTCTTCCAGGAGCCGCGGAATAGTTTTGAAAAATGTTTTTTTAATTTTATTTCTACCTTATTTCTACCAATAAAATTATTAATGAAAATAATGCGGTACAAAAATCAATGTCATTCTTCTTCCTGTTTTAAACTATATACGTGTACAAAAAACGCACCACCAGCTAAAAAAAAACAAAAAAACTTGGGGGTCACAACCCGAGCACCCCACTTCCCAGGGCCATATACAAGGATTCTAATTTATTAATTTTAAAGAAAGCATGAGACATCAATTGTTGGAAAAAAAATTAAAGAGACCTATTAATGACTGCATGTGGTCCTACCGGTACGCTAGATCTGCGCACAAAACTGCTTTCATATGACACGCAAAAGGGATGAATCTTAGTGGAAAAGTGGAATAAAGCAAACAGGATTTAGAAACTGCCTTCGTTGGCGTTCAATAATATGGGTAATATGATACAAATTCTGCTAGCTTATTCGTACTATTATTTCTGGCCATTGTACTTAGATCAAAATTTTAATGTGGAAACATTTTTTTTTTTTTTTTAATGATACAAATCGAGCGAGGCAAGCACAATGATATGGGGCAGAGTTCCAAGTCTTCATGCCCCAGACTGAATATATTTTGCATCAACTTACTCTAAAAACAAGTGTTTATGTTTTATTTTTTATTATTCATTTTTTAAGTATAAGGTAAAATTATAAGTCTCGGAGTGTCAGTTAATGCTGCAAAAGATGTATAAGGCCTACTCTTTTGCAGCACTATCCAGCTACCGCGGCGAGGACGCCCTCCGAGAAGGTAGCCATATCAAAACTAAAAACAAAAAATTCCCCTTAGATTACTGGTGGATCCAAGGGGCATAATTATCGAGAGCCAAAATTGTAATTTGTAATATAAGCATGCCCTTTTTACCCAAGCATGCCCCCTTGAAAGTGAGGATATATATATATATGCCCTATTTTTTTTGCTTGTCAATTTTTATGGACGAAATGACTTTCAATTTTTGGTAAAAAAATATTTTGTAATGCTCATCAAATTTGCATCGGGAAAATGTGCCCTCCATAGGCCATGTCCCCCCTAAATTTTAGGTGGGGACCATTGGCAGCGGAAATCAAAAATTTAGGGAGGGGGACCACCAAAATTTTGTGACAAGCCCCCTCCCCCAAAAAAGTTTATCAACCCAAATTTTAGGGGAGACCACATGAATTTTTTAGGGTGGTCCACTGGAATTTAGGGGGCATGCACGCAGGAAAAAAAAATTGACAAGCAAAAAAAAAGGTTATCAACAAAAAATTAGGGGGGGGGGACGATCGTCCCCCCACCTCAAATTTAGGGGGGCACACCCCCCCCCCCCGCTGCCTATGGGGGATGTTGTTAGCTTTTTGGGGGGCTAAATTTTTTTTCGGCCCCCCCCCCTTTGATAACCTTTTTTTGTCAAAAATGTTGGTGCCCCCCTAAATTTTTTGACTGCCACCGCTAACATGGCTAATAGTGCCCCCCCCCCCTTTGGAAATCCCGGACCCTCCCTTAATTGCCTAGATATAGATGTTTAAATAGTTAATTATTTTGAAAGTCAGAGTGCCCTCGCCCCCCCCCATGCTTTAGTTATCATGGCATAAAACTTATGTCATATCTAATCCTTATATCAGCAAGAGGTCAGAGCATACTATCCGTCACCAAACGACTGCATTTGAGCCATTCATTTTCCCTTTTCTCTTCTTTCTATTATTTTCTTGTTATTTAATCATTGTTTATTTGTATAAGCTCGGATCCGAGACTAACTGATACGGTGAACGTACTTTCGTTCGAGTTGTGTATTTGCGTAATAATAGACCGAGACGATAAAGGACACGCCCACAATCCCTCGTTCAGTGCCGAGCTCTGTGCCGTACGTGTCGACCAAATTTCAAAGAGAAATTTGTACACAAATCTGTCACAATTCGGACCTAATTTCGCCTCAGATTAACAGATATTTAGATCTCTTTGGAACACTAAAAGTCATTCACTTGGGGTTTTTGAATATGCTGATTCAGGTGAGGTACTTTTCAATGCTTTTAAACATAGATTTCAAAAATTAGATTTTCGTTTTGGGATCCCTAATTTCAGGCCAGGGTTTTTTTCCACAGGCAAATATAAATACATCGTGTTGAGCGGACGAACTCTCTGCCTAGGGGCGAACGTTTTCTCTGTGCGTAGTCTTTGTTTTTCAGTCATCATAACACATGACATGTCATAAGCAAGGCTTCATGTTTTGCACAGCCTGTCAGCCTCTCTGTTACTGTTAAAAGTGTTAGCCCAGGGAGCTCCAGCCCAGAGTCCACCGTGCATTTATTTTAGACTCTAGACACAAGACTGGGGAAGATTGGGGTCTCGATAACTTGCGAATAACGCGCGAATTTGGCCAAGTCTGTGCGCTAGCGCTATATAGCCTCGGTGTCGATCGGCCATTTTTTTAATTTTTTTTACAAAATCGTAATTTATTGAGAAAAATCATCTCTATATGTCTCTATTTCATAAAACTTACACAAATATGGTTATTAGATCAATGTTATTTCAGGTTACTTTTTTTTTTTTCAATCATTTTGTTAAAACCAGGGTGAGATATACACATGTTTAAATGTTTTTTTTTTTTCATCTGCAAGAGCAGTGCACATTTTAGCTGGCATGCAGCTTGAGCGCCGCGATGAGCGAGTGCGCCACGCATATTATTATGAAATACACTTTTTTGGGGAAAAATGCACTTTTTTTATCACAGAATACAATTTTTCATTCCCAGAGGTTGGCAGGTCTGACGAATGGGTGAAGGAAAGAATGAAGGAAAGAATGAAGGAGAGAAAGGAAAAAGGAAAGAAAAGAGATGAATGGAGAACAAAGAAAGAAAAAAGGTTTCCTTCATACTTTGAAATTAATAAAGAAAAACGGAAAGAAAAGAACAGGAAAGAAGGGGAAAATGAATTAATGGGTGAAAGAAAGAATGGAAAGAAATAAAAAAGGGGGAAAAGAAAGAAAGAAAAAGGGATGAAAGAGAGAATGAAGGAAAAAAGATTTCTTCATTTTTTAAAGGAAGAGAGGGGAAAAACAGGAAGGAAGGAAATAGCAAAAAAGGAAAAAGAGAAGGAAAGAAGAAAATAAAGAATGAAAGAAAGGATTAAACTTTAGTGGAAGGAATAAGAATGAAGTGAAGAGAGAATTAAAAAAAAAGAAAATAATGGAAGAATGAAGGAAAGAAAGAACAAAAAAATGAGAGGAAGGGAGAAGGAAGCAAAGAAAAATTAGAGGAAAGAAAAAATGAAGAAAAAAAAAAGGAAGAAGGAAAGTACATGTAAGAAAATGAAGGAATGAAAGAAAAATAAACAGAGAGAGAAAAAAAAGATCAGGAAAGAAGGCTAGGAAAGAGTGACAAGAAAGACAGATGGAACAAAAAAAAGGCAAGCGGGAAAGATAGAAGAAAGGATGAAGAAAGGATAGAAAGAAAGAAAGGGAGGAAGGTAGCAAGTAAGGAAGGAAGGGAGGAAGAAAAAAAAAGAAAGAGGAAGAAAGCTCAAATTTGAAACAAAACAAAACATGCAATCATCTAACGAAAATCTTGCTGATATTTGTTTAAAATATATTTTAAAAATTGTTGGAAAATTATGTTTTAGAAATGAATAAAATTTCACAGAGAAACATTGACAAACTTAAAAATCATATGAATCATTGCGGCATCGAGGACTTGCAAGCATCTTCTTCCCACTACACCAATCACAACAACACTAAAAACAACGGCTGAAACTAGTTATGAAAACTCAATAACTTGCTCCTCCAATCACATCACCAAATCAGTAATCTGAGAATCCATAAAGGTATAAAAAATTTCCCGCAGATTTTGTGATTATTTTGTTGGAAAAAATATTTTTCATGTGAGCTTGTTCACTTTGATTCAGAGTTTGATCGGGGATAGTGTGCACAGCATGGAGATCCATGCACGCATGCCTGCCACACAGGCTAGAGCAGGGATTCTCAAATGGTGGGGCGCCCGCCACTTGTGGCGCACCGAGCCTTCCGGAGTGGCGCGTGGGAGCCGGTATAGAAAAAAAAAAAAGCATTAGAAAATAAAAGGTTGATCTACTATTAATCTGGAATTGAGGTTTGATCATTTAATTACAAAGGGAAAATAAAAACTCAGCTTTTTTTGAAATCTAAATGCTATTTGATTTCCTCTGATTTTGTGTAATCTAGCATTCGATAACCCCCTATTATGGAGGATCTATTTAAAGGTAAATTGTGTCATTGGTTTATTTCAAAACTTTCTTTTAAATTTCACTCTTTGCTTTCCACGATATTCATAAACAAGTTCTGAGTCCATACAATGTATTGCATTGGCCAGAAAGAACTGTTTTTATTCTCAAAAAAATATATAAAGATGAGAAGATTTGCCGAGTGAGCTTTTTTTGATTTATTTTTCGAACTAACATAAAAAATGAAGAGCGCCACCTTGAGACCAAATGACATCAATACCTGCTCATGAATATTCATATCTCTAGCTCTCGCCTCTGCGCGAGTCTCAATCAAGTGCGCGTGCCGATGCACGGTACAGACGCACGGGCGGGTACGGAGTCTGTACACCGTGAATGCACGGGTTTCTTTCCCGGTTTCTATTGCATTTCGTAGAAAGCGTGTACATTGAAAACAAAGTCTGACGGCTTTTTCCTTGCTTTCATCTTTGCTTCGTTGATTTGTATTGTTTCTCTATTTCTCCAGGGTATGGAGGGAGGGAGGGAGGGAGAAAGGTGCAAGGGAGAGAAAGGGCTATATTCTTATTTATTATATTTTTTCTAGTTTTTTATATGTATTTTTGTTTTGTTTCCGATTCACTGAATTGTTATCATTTTCTTCAGGTTCTGTATTTTGATGTGTTCATTAAATTATCACGTGTAGTACGTTGTAATTTCTTAATTGTTTGAATAATAGGCCTATGCTACATTTTTTTTAAAGGAAAAATTAGAAATCATTTTGTATTGAACTAGCTTGGCCGCCAATTTCGTTATTTGCTTTGTGTGTCCTATAGCTCTCCACCACTGAATTCGTCAATATACTGCCTCAACGTATTTATCAATTAAATTGGACAAATACCGCGTGGCCTAGTGTTTTTTTTTACAATATCCAGGGGCGGATCCAGCTTTCACTAATAAAGAGGGAGGGGGGTTGAAAAATATTTTCCCCGATCGATCCGCAGCTCAAAGCTATTTTTTTTTGTATCTATATATTCGTAACAGTTACTCATAAGCCCTATAAAAAATGCGAGCGCGAGGTAAAATTTTCGGAAATCGTGTATTGTGTCCTGAAAATTGACGGATCCATGCAGCACGTGCCGGCTGTGCCCCCGCCCCCCCCCCCCTTCAGAGGCACAATCAATATTTCTTATGTAAAAATCTATCGATATAATCATTTTTTTTTGCTTGTCAAATTTTCCTCGGGAAAATGTGCCCCCCCCCCCTTTGAAAAATCCTAAATCTGCCTCTGATCATAACGGTACGTAGGGCCTATGGTGCACCGGGTATAGCGACTTCAGTTCCGTAAACTGTTCTCCCAGCGGGCCATGCTGATACCCCGGCTTTAGCTGGGCTAACTGCGCTCAAGCATTTGAATTAGTATATGGTAGTTCCCTTGTTTGTTTTACTAAGGCCTGTTTTTGTTTATATCGATTAGCTGATATTTCTTTAATTTGATATGAATAATACCTTTTTATTGTAATCGCTATTTTACTATGTTTTATTATACAAGGACCAAGATGAAAAAAAAACAGTAATTACAACTCTGATCTTGTGAACCTTTTTAAATATGACTGAATGAATGAATAAATCAATATATTGATAAATAGATATTCCATCGAACCTGAGGCAATGCGAACACGAAGCGCGGGCTAATTGTTTTATGCAGTGACATGGTTCCCCCCCCCCCAAGTCTGAATTACCCTCACCTTATTTTATTCATTCTTCCTCCTTATATTTTTTCTTCTCCCCCCACCCTCTGCTTTTGTTTCCCTTTCTTTCCCCCTATTATGCACCGGGGGTGGGGGCGCCCCGTTGGCCTCCTGGATCCGCCTATGATACCGGTACGTCAGGCCTGTATATTATAAGCAATTGATGTTTATGTAACATCGATTAACCCCCCCCCCCCCGAAAGTTTCTATTTGTATTTTTCTTTTCAACTTGTTATGGTAGTATATACTAAACAAGTATCACGTTTGACTTAGTCCAACTTTGTGACCAAAACTTTAGTACGGTTTTCTCAGTGAAATTGATGATGACGTCTCCTAGGTGCCTCCCCCTTCACCCCACTCCTCCTTGGTCCTCTGGGCTTGGCGAATAAAATTGCGTACGTATCATGGAGAGATATATCGAGGACATACAGCTAGGCGGAATTATTTGGGGAAGGGGTCTTCCATTTATTTGTTATTCCGAAGTTCCGATGATGGTTCAGCGAATGTGCTCTATGCAAAATCACGTTTTGGCACGACTTCTAAGCGCTGGGCATGTCAACGGACAATAACAAAATAAATGCAAACATGTAATGGATCGAAATGGTAAAAAATATATATTTTAAAGAAAACCATCGTTATCAAAATTTGATGCAGTCAAACCAACATGTTTTGTTAATACCAGTTTCAACTTACATTAAAAATTTTAACCCAAGGCCATATTAGCACCGGGGGGGGGGGGGGGGGGAGGGGGGGGCAGAGAGCACTTGCACCCCCCCCAAAAAAAAAATCCCAGTAGGAAAAAAATCTTTTTTTTTCAAAATGGAAAGTGCCCTTCTTTCAAATGATGTGTGCCCCTTTTCAAAATAAAATACCTTTTTTGAAGTCAAACAATACATTTTAGGTTAGAAAATCACAAAAATTTTGGCTCGCGCTTCGCACTCACATCATTTTGAAAGAAGGGCACTTTCCATTTTTTCCCTACTGGGATTTTTTTTGGGAGAGGGGTGCAAGTGTTTTGGTTACAACTTCTGCTTACAATGTTCAATTTTCAAGTTTGAATATCACAAATTTTCAGCTCGCGCTTTCCGCTTGCATCAATTATTGTTTATTCTTGGTTTCAAAACTTAGAATGTCCATCAGGTTGAAATATCACAAATTTTCGGCTCGCGCTCGCATCAATTATTATTTATTGGTTTCAAAAAGTGCTTAGATTGTCCAGTTTTCAGGTTGGAATATCACACTCGCGTCCATTATTCAGTTACATACACATCTTTTTCATGACAACAAAAACAATTGCTCGGAATGCTTGATTTTCAGGTCTTATTAGTACATGCAATGTCCAAAATTTTGAGCCCGCGATTTGCGCTCACAACATCTCGCAAGGATGCTCTTTTAACAATAATTTGCGCGGTAATAATTGACCAAAAAGCGAGTTTCACAACTTCAGATTTGAAAATGTTTCCAACCACTTGCTTGCTACGCTCGCTCCCGGAAAAATAAAGCCTGATTACATATTTAACCAATCAGAAAAGACTTCAAAAAGGCTTTGCTCAACTTAATTAGTATAAAACGCACAACTACTTAACGCAGATGATAATCTCATGGTGAAAATTTCAATTGCATAAAAAACACATATTAATGCCCTCTTTTGCCCCCCAAATGAAAATACGTTCCGCCGCCCCTGATTATCACCCATCGCACTTGCTGGTATTTTTATTTATCGTCATTCCCCCCTCTCAAAGAAAAAACTTTTACTTCTGCCCTTTATTTAGCCTGCAATGGAACTTGCAGGAAATTTTATTTAAACGCGAGCATATCAAACAGGATGCAAACGGAGGTCTATTCAGCCGGGCATTATTTATACGCTTTGGATTCTTGTTTGCCTAGAAAATGTAAAATATTTCAAGAGTTCTTATATTTGCATTACATCTTTGTCCTTATTTCTCTATATCCGTAGCTCCACCATGCGCGTATTCGAGGGCCCTCGGGGCGCGCCCCCCCCCCCCGGGTAGGCGAAAAAGGGGCGCCAAAAATAGGGAGAAAAGGGGAGAAAAAATGAGGGAAAGAACAATAGAAAGAGAAAAGGGGGAAAGAAAGAGAGGAGGAAAACAAAAGAGGGAAAGGGGAGCGCCGAATTGATGTTCGCCCTAGGGAGGGGGGTGCCCAATTGATAATCGACCTATAGGGGCGCCGAATTTAAGTCCAACATAGATAGGGGAGCCGAATTGATGTTCGACATTGGGGGCATCGACTTGATGTCCGAATTAGGGAGGCGCCGAATTGATGTTCGACCTAGGGGGTGCCAATTGATGTTCAGCCTAGGTGGGGGGGGGGGGGCGAATTAATGTTTTACCTCGGGGCGCCGTATAGATGTTCCACATAGGAGGAGCTGCATTGAAGTTCGGCATAGGGGCACCGAGGGGGCGCCGAATTGATGTTCAAACTAGGGGCTGGGGCGCCGAATCGATATTTTCCATAGTGTTGCCGAATAGATGTTTGACATAGGGGGGCACCGAATTGATGTTCAACATAGGGGGTGGCAAATTGATGTTCAACCTAGGTGGAGGGGGGGGGGGCGAATTAATGTTTTACCTCAGGGCGCCGTATAGATGTTCGACATAAGAGGGGGCTGCATTGAAATTCGACATAGGGGCACCGAGGGGGCGCCGAATTGATGTTCAACCTAGGGGCTGGGGCGCCGAATCGATTTTTTTCATAGGGTTGCCGAATCGATGTTTGACATAGGGGGGTGCCGAATTGATGTTCAACCTAGGGGGTGCCTAATGGATGTTCACCACACGAGGGCGCCTATTTTATGTTTGTCCCGGTGCGCCAAATTCAGGTTCAATTAACCAAGGGAGGGGGGTGGGCGCCAAATTCATGTTTGCTCGCATCAAATACTCATCCTGTTCATGATTACCAAAAGTGCCTATAATTTTAGATCAGAATACAAAAAAAAATCATCCTACTCTACGTTCTCGCATTAATTGTTTAGTAAGGTGACGATCCTGTTCATGGTTAGATAAGTGCTTAGAATGTCCGACTTTGGATCGAAATATAAAAAAAAAATCAGCTTGCGCTTCACGCTCGCATAAACTGTTTTGTTCGTGCTCATCTTGTTCATGATAATCGAAAATGCTTACTCGAATGTCCAAATATTAGGTAAGAATATGACAAATTTTCATCTCGCTCTTTGCGCTCGCATCAATATTGTTTAGTTAGATGACAATCCTGTTCATGATTACCAAAAGTGCTTAGTCAATGTCAAAATTATAGGCCAGAATATCAATAACTTTTTAAGCTCGCGCTCCGCGCTCGCACAATTGTTTAAATAGATACCCATCCTTTCCATGGCTATAAAATATGCTTAGAATTTCCAGTTTTGGGTCGGAATACCAAAAATTTTACGCTCGCATTAAATGATTTGTTAGATACCCATCCTTTTCATGATTACCCAATAATGCTTAGAATGTCCAAATTTTAGGTCAGAATATCAAAAAAATTTAACGCACGCTTCGCGCTCGCATTAATTATTTAGCTAGATACCTATCCTGTTCATGGTTATAAAAAGTGCTTATCATGTCCAGTGTTGGGTTGGAAATTCAAAAATTGTCAGCTCGCACTTCGCGATCGCATAAAATGTTGACAGATACCCACCCTGTTCTTGATTACCAAAAGTGCTCATAGATTTATCCAAATTTTAGGTAAGAATATGAAAAATTTTCATCTCGCTCTTTGCGCTCGCATCAATATTGTTTAGTTAGATGACAATCCTGTTCATGATTACCAAAAGTGCTTAGTCAATGTCAAAATTTTAGTTCAGAATATCAATCACTTTTAAGCTCGCGCCTCGCGCTCGCACAAACAATTGTTTAAATAGATACCCATCCTTTCCATGATTACAAATTAGAATGTCCAGTTTTGTGTTGGAATATCAAAAAAATTAAGCTCGCGCCTCGCGCTCGTATTAAATGATTTGTTAGATACCCATCCTGTTCATGATTACCCAATAGTGCTTAGAATGTCCAAATTTTATGTCAGAAAATCAAAAATGTTCAACTCGCGCTTCGCGCTCGCATTAATTATTTAATTAGATACCCATCCTGTTCATGATTATAAAACACATGTGAAAAGTACTTATAATGTCCAGTGTTGGGTTGGAAATTCAAAAATTGTCAGCTTCCACTTCGCGATCGCATAAAATGTTGATAGATACCCACCCTGTTCTTGATTACCAAAAGTGCTCATAGATTTTTCCAAATTCTAGGTAAGAATATGAACAATTTTCATATCGCTCTTTTCGCTCGCATCAATATTGTTTAGATAATACATATACCCATCATGTTCACGGTTGCAATAAAACTCAGAATGTTCGATCGGAAAAGAGATGAAAATATCCCCTCCCCTATTGGCGAAAGCTGGATCCGCCCCCGGTTAAGAAATTACAGCTCCCGCACATAATTTTAGTATGGTCTACCACTCTGATGAGAAGTTGAACTAAATTGAAACCCAAAAATGTTTAAAATTCTGTGCTTTCTGGTCGCATTTATTTTTTTCAAAAGGTGGTTAAAACATATTCATGGATGGTTTTTTTCACGAACACATTAAAAAGTGGTCTTCGATGCCTTTTTCACGTGATTATGAAATACGATAATTCAAACTGCATTTAAGGCATCTATGATAGCCGTGCTGGGCGGGTCGGGGTGCCATTTTCCGAAAAGTTCACAGGGGCGCCAAAATAGTCGGGCTCAATCATGGATCCTGGATACGGGCATGTCCGTTGGGCATCGTTTCCAACATTGTACCTCCTTATCTATACCGGCGTGATACTAGGCGCTAGTCCACTGATCGGATCGGTTTACTTCCATTTCGTCTGATGCCAACTCGTCTACTATCATTATTTGGTCTACCATCAGTTCGTTCATTATCCACAGCATTCCGTCTAATAACCATCTGATCCAATAGTCATTTAGTCCATATACAATTTGGTTATTGGACGTGTTATTGTGCAAAATGAATGAAAATGAATTGGATACTGGACTAACTGGACCAAATGGTTGTTCGATGAAATGTTGATGGACGGATTGGCATTGCATGGACTAAATGAATGTAGACCATGTGGTGAATGGATGAGTTGGCAGTTGACGAATTGGCAATTTACCAATGGACCTACTAGTACTAGGCCACTGAATTGAACTTGTCATGTGCCATAACACCTAAACTGCTTCCTTATATCCGATACCCCCTCCATCCTTAGCTCGGCCGCCCCAATAAAGGGAAGAGAGAGAAGAAAGGAAGAAAGAAATAGATTGTTGAAAGGGAATCAAAAGAACGATCAAAAGGGAATTTGAACGCAACATAATATTATACTCTGTTATTGTTTGAATCGTTTCTCTCTCATGAAATTTATATTTTGAATATATATCGTTTCAGTCATTCTCATTATTTTACTGCATAGCGAATTACAAAACGTCCTATCCTCGTTTCCGCTAACCACACATGACATTATTTATCATTTTATTATTATCATGCAATGAAATTCATACTGTTTTTACACGCTGCGTCGGCTGCCACTTGACTACCTTGTAAATATTTTTCTGATGATATTCAGTTGAAATCAGTGGCGTTCAAAATAAGGCTTGGGGCTGTATGGATTCCCAAATTTGTCACGGCCAAGAAAAAAAAGGAAAGAGAGAAGGGAAACTATTATCTGAATATCATGTCAAAATCTATCATAGATTACAACAACAAAAATCAAGATTTGTGCCCTATATGTATATCTGGCCCCTTCATTTGTTATGTTCATTATTTACGCCACTGGTTAAAATTAAATTCAACTTAAAACATTTTCCCTTTATATCATTGCATTATACATTCATGAATAGTGAAAGCATGTTCATAACATCTTTCTGTATTTTTCGCTGTTTATACAATTCCTAACCTTAGGTTGTGTGTATTCCTTATGTTCGCATTCTCAATGTTATTTTTCTCTTTATTTCAATATTATTCTCACAAACTTTATTATGGTATGCCTATTCAAGAAAGTATTACTTGTTTGCTTGCCCCATGACAGCTTTGCCTTCACTTTTGCAGATCGGAGTGTCTCTCAGTCAGTATTCAGAGCTATTACTGTATTCTCCTTGACCCTCCCCCCCCCCCCCCCCCTGTGAGTTGTAAAACACACATAAAGGCAAAATATTATATTTTTATCGGCAACATATTTGCATCACATCACCATAAATTAAATACATCAGAATAGGCGTATACCCATTGAACCTCGCCAGAATGGGCTTGCCCAAAAATTTCTAACACAAATTTCTTTTTTTCCCCGAAAGTCATCACCGCTTGGAAGTAGGCGACTTTCCCGCCCCAAAATATTCTTATTCCTACAATAGTGCAATCCGTCACGAACACCATGCACGATTGGCCTTTCATAACTGATCTCCAAAATAGTTGAACCATATTCCAACACTTTCTACGATCAATACGATCGCCTTGACTGATCTGATACTTGCTGATACGATTAATTATTCCGCGATTATATGCCTCTTGGAAGCGGGGGGGGGGGGGAGCTGGGGATGCGGCATGTATTATTTTCCATGGGCAGCACCCCCTGGAATTCTGATAGGTGTCAAATTTGAGAAATGTATGGAATGACCAACGATGTTTTTCTTTTGCTTTGTCAAATTATTTTCTGCAGGTAACCCCACCAAAAAAAAAATCGTGACAGTGTGAACTGAGCACATTTTTTTTCAATCATCAAAAATGATTATTATATTATTTTCCCCATGAGTTGTGAAATTTTGACACGCCGGGATCTCCTTGGTCCCAATCCCAATATGAAGAATACATTTCCTCGGCTATAAAACAACAGTTATCATTCGTTTTTCCTATATTTATAGCAGGAAAATGGGAGTCCCAATTCCCGGTTCCACTTTCATTGCTAAATAAGTCTACGTTATGCCAATCAAGATGTGAGTGATGTCTTTGTCCTGCTCACGTCGCCACGCACCACAGTCATTCACATTTTTTCAACAGTTGAACTGCTCGTGCCATGGACCTATTACGAATAGGTCCATGCTCGTGTACACACTGTATGCGTGTATCCCGGAGGCCTATCTTCCTCTCATTTGTTGCAATAAAAGTTCATCTTTCCATCTATTTTTAATTGTTTATTGTTTATTTAATAAGGGGTAGCCCATTCAACAACAGCTCCCATGGGGCGCCCCTATCTATTATTCGTCATTGGTATCCATTTGTCTTTGTCCATCCATTCATATGATTCTAGGACATCTACCCCCTGGACATCCACCCCCCGGACATCTACCACCCGGACATCCACCCCCCGGACATCCACCCCCTTAGGACAAGTACCCCCTAGGACAAGTACCCCCTAGGACATCTACCCCCCGGACATCTACCACCCGGACATTTACCCCCCGGACATCTACCCCCCGGACATCTACCCCTTGGACATTTACCCCCCGTATCCAAAATATCCGTGAGTAGATGCCCGGGGGTAGCCTGTCTGGGGGGGGGGGGTAAATATCCAGGGGGTAAATGTCCGGGGGGTAGATGTCCGGGGGGGTAGATGTCCGGGGGGTAAATGTCCGGGGGGTAGATGTCCGGGGGGTTATTGTCCGGGGGGTAGATGTCCGGGGGTAGATGTCCGGGGGGTAGATGTCCGGGGGGTACTTGTCCGGGGGGTAGATGTCCGGGGGGTAAATGTCCGGGGGGTAGATGTCCGGGGGGTAGATGTCCGGGGGGTAGATGTCCGGGGGGTAGATGTCCAGGGGGTAGATGTCCGGGGGTAGATGTCCGGGGGGTAGATGTCCGGGGGGTACTTGTCCGGGGGGGTAAATGTCCGGGGGGTAGATGTCCGGGTGGTGGATGTCCGGGGGGTGGATGTCCAGGGGGTAGATGTCCGGATACGCATTCATATATATGCCTATTCATCCATCTATTCATTCTTTCAGTCATCCATCCATCCATCCACTGATGGATTGATTAGGCCTATAGGCTACCCCCACCCTCCCCATACTGGAGAAATACTCTGCGATCCATTCTCTGGAAATCCTTATTGATACACGTTTCAAAGCAGACGTAAATTACTATCCCCTCGGACGTTGCTTCTCCAAGTTTGCTTCGTCTTCTTTCACGTACTTCGTTGCCCTGTTTCAAACGGCATGACTTGTAAAGTTCTGTTGTAAAACATGCCGGTCGGCCCCCGGGGTCGGCTCCGAAATTCACCCCTCTGCATACCTAGAGCGCAACGGTTCTACCATAGACCATATTGAATATACTCAACTTCTCATTACTCAACATCTAGCTACAAGCTTTCTTGTGTGGCTGCAAGAATAAGAGTTTTCCGAGAAATCTTGCCCCTTACGTCTACCCCCCTAATTTTTTTTGCTTTGGCTCATGACGCCTCTGCTCTGCTTGTAAAGATTGACCCCCATTGACCAAATAACACTGTATTCTAAATTTGCAACTTGACAATGGTCGGATACACACACTGTCATGGTCTACACGATGTAGACTACGCTACATACTTCGCATCAACAGGTTTCTCAGCTCACCTTTTGACCTCGCAAGTTCAGTCTAAACAACGAAGAATAATCCTACTTTCATGTCAATACTGTGTGTCCTCCATGGTCCCATCAACTTTTATTTTCCTTCTATGTTTTACTATTTTGTATCCCGCCCTGAAAATAATCGTTTTTCTCTTCGCCCTTCCCTTTCTTCATACTCGGCCCTAGACAGAATGGGGGTGGCCGTCTATATATATACATATGACAATGTTTCATCTCGCCCTTTTTATACGCGCTTCAATATTGTTTAGTTAAAATTAGATGACATTCCTGTTCATGATTACCACATGTGCTTAGAATGTCAAAATTTTAGGTCAGAATATCAATCACTTGGGCTTAAAAAGTGATTGATATTCTGAACTAAAATTCTGACATTCTAAGCACTTTTGGTTATCATGAACAGGATTGTCATCATAGATATCTCTGATTGTCATCTACCTAACAATATTGATGCGAGCGCAAAGAGCGAGGTGGCCGTCAAATCAAACTAGGCCCTTGCCCTTCTTTGGGATTCTCGTATCTCTTTTAGTCTTGGAGTACTTTCAGATTCATGACATTATATTCCGAAAGTAAGCCGTATTGGGCAATCCTTTGCTTCGTCATTCACGTTCGATAATCCAAGTGTCCAAGTGAATCCTTATTCACGTACAATACAATCATGGAGCTATATAGCTCCATATAATATGCTTGTCCAGTGTGTGCTGTCGCTAATAGTGGATTATGTATAAAGTAGACGTGCATGCAGAGCGCAAGCATATCGCTAGCTAGTCCACCTCCTGGACTGTTGGTATTTTGTACGATACGACTACCAAACACAACACACTACATCCCCATAACACGCATACACACACCCCTGAATAGTCACACGAAACAACATTTTTTTTTCGGGGAAAGTGAATCAGTGGGTTAGGTGAATCACTGGGGGTAAGTGAATCAGTGGAGGGCGTGTGTGTGTTGGTTATGTGTGCGCGTGGGGGTACCGGTACGGTCATGTCTGCCCCCTCATTTTTTTTTGGCTCATGACGCCTCTACTCTGCTTGTTCGAAATTTGCAACTTGATGCGTGCTATCACGGTCTACACAATGTAGACTACACGTACGTACTTCGCATCAACAGGTTTCTCAGCTCACCTTTTGACCTCGCGAGTTCAATCTAAACAAACGAAGAGTAGTCTAGTGTTGCATTGGGTTTGCATCTTCGTTATGTTTTACTATAGGCCTATATTTAACCCTGCATTGGGGTTGAATCTTCGTTGTTTTACTATAGGCCTATATTTAACCCCGTATGAAATAAACCCTGTTTTATATCGTAGAACCCGCCCTGAAAGTAATCGTTTTTCTCTTCGCCCTTTCCCTTTCTTCATGCTTGGCTGTGCCTGTAGACAGAATGGTGGTGGCCGTCTGTTTAGAGTTTTAAATACTTTTGTTTTAACTTTTTTTTCCAATTTCTCCTCTGTACTTTGCGAGTGGAGCCAAATAATCTGAAACTGACTGAAACATTTAGGAAAGATATTAAATCAGGGTATGTTGTATTTATGATGGCTCTCCTGATTCTCTTTCACCAATCCACTTCTTTCTTTCTTCTCTCTCCCCCCTACCCCTTTCCTTTGGGAAGGGCCAAGGAGTCAGTATACAGTAAGCTGCGCTAGCACCTCGCTCTAGTTCCCGTATATAGCACGCCAAGCTATGTATGAAGGGAAAAGGTGCATAAAAGAGCTACAATCCACAGAATAAAGATCAAACTCGGAACTCGGCCCTTGCCCATCTCTGGGATTCTCGTATCTCTTTTAGTCTTGGCATGGACCTATTCGTAATAGGTCCATGGTCTTGGAGTACTTTCAGATTCATGACATAAGATTCCGAAAGTAAGCCGTATTGGGCAACCATTTGCTTCGTCATTCACGTCAGATAATCAGCGTGTCTGAATCCCTTTTCACGTACGATACAATCATGGAGCTACAGCTCAATATATTTTTATCCTGTGTGTGCTATCGCTAATAGTGCATTATATCTGAAACTAATGCAGAGCGCAAGCATGTCGCTAGCCGGCTCGGCTAGCATCGGATCATTGAGCTTGCACGCACCGTTCGCTGTTTGCTTTCTACTCAGCTACTATGCACACACACAGTACTGCACTTTGTTGTACTGCACGGGGATTTCTTGATACTGCGCATGCGCCATGACGTACTCATCAATATGCATGAGTCGTAATGAATATGCATGATTCGAACGGTGTTCTAATATCAATTTATTTTTTAACCCGAGAGGGCGTCAATAAGAAAGCTCGACCTTATAACGGTTAACCGATCAAGTCATAATATATGTTTTACCCCTCAATATCATGAAAATAGAAAAGTTATGCAAGTTTCTTTTCCGTGATAAAATAGAGCAATAATATAGGTATTTAATGAATGTAATAATTTCAAAATTGATTCATTGCCCTTGTCTGAGATCAACCAATCATACAATATACCTTTAATGTATTCATTTACGATTGGTAAAAAGACTATGTATGTGAACATAGATTTGTGAACAGTGCTTTTAATAATAACAATAATAATCATAATTACGTTTTATTTACTCAGGGTAGCCATTTCGGTTAGGGAACTGCAGCGGGCCCTGCATTTCCATGTATGTTATTACTACCCTTCTCCAATCTAAATGCTGAGCGCCAAGCAAGAAGGCAGAAGGTTCCATTCCTATATATATGTTTTTGTATGACTCTGTTGGGGATCGAACCCACGTCCTCCCGTTCATGAGGCTGACGCTCTACCACTAATCAACATACCCGGTTTGCTTTTCAAACACGACCCTCATCAAGAATAAAATTTAATACAGAAACATAATAATTAACACTAATTTGAGCAAGTCACTTATAATTTTTTTAAAATAAATTGTGTAGTTGGTATTTTTATATCTTCTGTTGATTGAGAACCGCACTCTGCCATTTGAAAGGCTTTTTTACTTAAAGGACACGTCCACCCGAACAAAAATTTGATGTGAATAAAAAAAGAATAATCCAACAAGCATAAAACTGAAAATTTCATCAAAATCGGATGTAAAACAAGAAAGTTATGACATTTTAAAGTTTTGCTTAATTTCAGAAAACAGTTATATGCACATCCTGGTGGGTATGCAAATGAGGAGACTGATGACGTCATCCACTCACTATTTCTTTTGTATTTTATAATATGAATTTTCTCCTCATTGTCAAGCGAGACAACGATTAATTCCTCCCTGAACATGTGGAATGAGCATTGTTTCATATTATGATTCAGTCAAGTCGGTCCTTATTGTCAAATCTATAAAAAATGAAATATTGTATAATTCAAACAATAAAAAACAAAAGAAATAGTGAGTGAGGGACATCATCGAATGTCTCATTTGAGTTGTGCATATCACTGTTTTGTGAAAAATAAGCAAAACTTTAAAATGTTATAACTTTCTTATTTTACATCCGATTTTTATGAAATTTTCAGCGTTTTGCTAGTTTGATTTTTCTCTATTTATTCAAATCAACATTTTTCTGGAATACTTGACCTTTAAGCTCTTCAGGTGGTCCTGCATTCCCCCCATACCACAATATTTCGCTCTTCACGTGTTGGATAGTGGAGCAGTCCAGATTCTCAACAAGAAATTTGGCGCTTCAACAAAATTAATTGAGAATGGCTGGGCTAGAGGCTGGGCGCACCAGCCACATGTATGTATGCTGACTCTGTGTGCGTGTTTTTGTGTGTAGATCACAAAAAATGTCGCAAACTGGCTTGCAATTTGAATTGAGGGAAGTTGTTAACTTTGTTTTTCTCTCTCTCTTCTGTACTTTTGCATGTGAAGTATGGGGAAACTTTGTAAACTTTCATTTCACGGTGAGAATTTTGCTTGCCCGATTCGGGCAAGTAGTTTTTGTCTTTACTCCAAGTTCAAAACACTTGCCCGACTCTTACTTTTACTTGCCCCGGGCAATTGGGCAAGCGCTTATGTCGCACCCTGGTGGAAGGGGCACTCGGGGCAGTCACGGCAGTAGGCATCTGCCAATATCACTCTTCTAATTTTGAAATAGGCACTGGCCTCAGAATTGGCCTTCTAACATGTCTAATTATTGGATATCATTATTATGATAAGTAATAATAACTAATGTGTACTACTGTTATTGTATTATATCTCCATAAATTATTATTATTATTATTATTATTATTATTATTATTATTATTATTAGTAGTAGTAGTAGTAGTAGTACTTAGTAGTAGTAGTAGCAGTATAGTAGTAGTAGTAGTTGTAGTAGTAGTAGTAGTAGTAGTAGTAGTAGTAGTAGTAGTAGTAGTAGTAGCAGTATAGTAGTAGTAGTAGTAGTAGTAGTAGTAGTAGTAGTAGTAGTAGTAGTTGTAGTAGTAGTAGTAGTAGTAGTAGTAGTAGTAGTAGTAGTAGTAGTAGTAGCAGTATAGTAGTAGTAGTAGTAGTAGTAGTAGTAGTAGTAGTAGTAGTAGTAGTAGTAGTAGTAGTAGTAGTAGTAGTAGTAGCAGTATAGTAGTAGTAGTAGTAGTAGTAGTAGTAGTAGTAGTAGTAGGAGCAGTTGTAGTAGTAGTAGTAGTAGTAGGAGTAGTTGTAGTAGTAGTAGTAGTAGTAGTAGTAGTAGTAGTAGTAGTAGTAGTAGTAGTAGTATTTCTTATCATTAGACCCATTTTCATAGAAAGGCTATTCATCAAGCAAGATTTTGAATTTGTCCCTTTGGAAGTATATTGGCGAATTCAGGACAAGTGGGATATTATTAGCATACCGCCAATTAAGGTTTCAAAGGGGTTTCAAAAAATGAGTGGGGGTGAGGGATCGAGGGCGCTCGTCCTACATGTATGCGTTGTCATTTTACTCCCCTTATACTTATAAGTTTTTGTTTGTTTTTACTAGTTTACGCCTTGAAAAGTAATGTGAATTAGTGTAGGGGGTATAGCACCCCTACGGTGGCATGTGAAGTAAACTCGAGAGGGATTAAATTGATGAAACCTGTATATTACTCTTCTAGTACTTGTAGTCATAAGGCTTGTGAAAATCTGTCGCTTTTTGGTCACTTTCGTACGAACCAGACATTTTAATGAAAAAGTCAAAAGAACAGATTTTGACAAACCTTTTAGTCCCGATAGTGGGATGTGGATTATGCTTAAAGGGATACTCCACGCTCAAGTAAATATGATTATTTGAACATAATAAGGAAAAATCAGACAAACAAAACACTGAAAATTTTATCAAAATCGGACAAGGAATAACAAAGTTATGAAATTTTAAAGATTTTTGAATTTTCCAGTGAAACAGTTCTAGACGTGTCTTCATGAATACTCAGTGAGCAAATTGATGTCATATCCCCACTTGTTCTTTTGTATTTTATTATATGAAATTAGGTTTATTCAATTTTTTTTCTACCAAGAACTAAAGCAATTGGATTGACAACTGATTAAGTGCATTTGTTATTTACTGCTGCAACTTATTTCATCATAATGGAGACACATCATTTACACATGTATGAACAAATAAAACATTTATGATTTCATGTAATACATGTAACATAAGAAAAAGGAAAGTGGGGATGTGACATCATCATCCCACCTAATGAATATTTATGATGATGTGCATACAGCTATTTTCACAAAATGTTAATAAACTTTAAGATTCAATAACTTTGTTATTTGATTTTGGTGAAATTTTCAGCATTCTGCTCTGTGAATTTTACTGTATTTATTCAAATATAAATATTTTCAGCCCGGACCATCCCTTTAACATCAAAGCCATGAACCAAGGAACATTAACTAATGATACCAATCAAGAAGTGCATAGTAAAAATAAAACTTACCTCAAAATTATTGGAGTACTGGTAAGTTCAGAGTGTCGAACTTCATTTTTGAAAAAAATAACTGTAAGTGTTCCACTGACCGGAAGGGTAAGAACTGAACTTTCGGTTATTCAAGCACTGGAAGTCTGGAACAGAAATTCATACTGGTTGTTCAGCCATCACAAGCACTGCTTGTGTACAGATCGGTTGCACATGTGCAAGACAAGTTAGCTGGTTTTGATATTGTCTTGTCTTTCCGTTGATGCGCACAATCACGATATTGATTACTATGGCATATGAACGTCAAAATTGACTTGACTTGATTGATTTGAATTAAAGGAACATGAGACAAACCATATTCCACGAATTTGTAAACTTGCTGATTTGTATAAAAATAAAAAGATTCTTCAGAGAAAACAGAATATTAAATCTTACTGTCCTTCAAGTAATGTGCTTGTACATGTAGGAAAGACATGTTCTTATTCCATCGTTGTGAGGGTATTACTGGAGTTTTTTAAATATTTTTCGCGTGACGTCTGATCAGGCTAGTTGGACATATTTTTTAATCTTATAGTTTACGAGGTAACAAACATCATCATAGCTGTCCACTTTGTTGACTGACAAAATTTGAAAATTCTTTGTCTAAACACAGGCAGCACTTGATTAAAAAAAAAAAAACTGTTGAGTCATGTTCCTGTCAACATTGCTTAATCCAACCTGATGCATAGCAACATCTCTTCTTGCAGAACTGATGTCTTTGAGGTTCTTCTGAAGCGGAAACTACGCACTCTGTAAAACACACATACACCATAGGCTGCTGTAGCTAGATCCTCTAGATCTGTGACCATGGAGCGAGTAGTGAACGCAAGGGTCTTTGAGGAGACATTGACCAAGGAACAACTGGATGACATGATCAAGAAGAATATCCGACCAGGTTAGTATCATTATGCTCATTATTGTTATGTGTATCTGTGCCCTTACAAACAGGACAAAACCTCATCAGCCTATATCCAAGCAAAAAATATAGGAAGCTTTTTGTATCAGTGCCAAACATTTTTTTTAAAAACAATTTTGAGCTATGCCTCTTTATTATTAGCAATCTTAAGCATTGTTTTCCAGTCAAAATTGTGAAATGTGATGGTTTAAAAACTCAAAATTCCAGAAGCTACATGTACAGATAATTTGTTCTAGGTGAATTTTTGCTGCCAGGCCTGTATGGTTTTATTTCTGTGCTTCTATCACAGCCATTCTTGCGTCAGGGTGGACTTCTCAGTTTTTTTTTCATATGATCATTCACAAACCTGTGCAGATTTCTCCTTGCTTGTTTTGACTTTGTTCTGTTTTGTACATTTTTAGCTTAGACTTCTGTACATAGTTTGAATACCTTTTGCAGGTTTGAGTACCCAAAATACGGTGTAATGATGTGGGTTAACGTTGATTTAAGCACTAAATAATTCCAAAGACATTTCCCTTTGCAAATTGTCTTTTAAAAATTTGAATTTGTGAACTAGATAACAAGAATATAATGTGACTTTTCTACATACAATTGCATGTAATCACAGGTGCGTTTACATGTACATACGATGACGTCGGAATATTTGTAGTTGAATAGCACGATGGTAACCATTTTCGATATTTGCAAATTATAGGAATATTTCTAACAGAAGTACTTAGCTGGTGAGCGTTAAAAATGCAGGAAACTGGGTTTGTTGTATTTTGTAGCTTGTCAGCTTTTAATTGGTGAATATGTATAATTTTACTTCATTTTTTTGCTTCCAATAAGGTCTTTAAAGGAGAATGAAACTCTTGGAGCAAGTTAGCTTTTGTGAAAGCAGAAAAATCAAAGAATAAGATCAACAAAAGTTTGAGTAAAATAGGACTAGCAATAGAAGAGTTATGAGCATTTGAATGTCGAGATCACTAATGCTATGGAGATCCTCCCATTGGCAATGCGACCAAGATCTTTGATGTCACAGATGAACAACTCTCCCCTTTTGGACACTGAAAATATACCCCAAAACATCTCTTTTTGCTCATTCTAATCATATGACAAACGATTCATCAATGATATAATGTTGTGAAACCTCTGTACTTGTCCTCTCATAAAGAGAACACCTCACCTTGTGATAGACTCTATAAAAGTGAGAATATAAGTGAAATAAGTACTAAAGTAATGAGGGAGTTGTACGTGTGTGACATCACAGATCTTGGTCGCATTGCCAATGGGAGGATCTACATGGCATTAGTGATCGCAATATTCAAATGCTCATAACTTTCTTATTATTCATTCAATCTTCCTCAAACTTTCAACAATATGTTTCTTTGATTTTGTTCTTTGATATGGATTCAGCTGGTTTCAAGGGTTTCATTCTACTTTAAAAGTCAAGCCCAGCCCCCAAAAATGTTGATTTGAATAAAAAGAGAATAATCAAACTAGCAAAACTTTCTTATTTTTTATCCGATTTTTATTGTTTTGATTATGCTTGTTGGATTTTTCTCTTTTTATTCAATTCAACTTTTTGTTGGGGTGGACTTGTCCTTTAATGAAAATCAACCAGATGTAGATCAACAGTGATGTGACAGTTCGCCTTTTTTGAATAACAAGTTTCTTATAAAAACATTGCTTGCTGTAACTACTGACCTAGCTTTAACATTGATGTTCTTGCTCTTTGTCTTTGTTCCATGCTGCAGACCATTGGGAAGATGGCATTGCCTCCTACTTCAGGGTACAGAAGATCATCGATCTCCTGGAGGATGAACGCCTTCCTTTGGATCCCCATCTGGACACTGCCATCTCTGTCCTGTCCGATGGCAAAGCTAAAATCCGCAACCAGTCGCACAAAAAATTATGCCGGGATATCAGAGCTAAGGTGGATGATCTCGAGAATCAGACGGACGACGATCTCTCGCAGCCTGTAGAGTGCCTTGTACCAGGTTGCTTCCCAATAGGACCAGAATGTGAGTCGCTTGGAATCTATGGTGATGTCCTTTGTGGTGAGGAGAAGCAGTTTCCCAAGCCGATAAGTCCTAGCAGGGTTACGAACAGATTGATGTTTGAGCTAAGTGAATATGTGACTCGTATCAAGGAAACGTACCAGAACGTTGCTGGATGGATCAAGAAAATAATGGGGTGGGGAGATGAATGTGCCCTTCCAGCAACGCTGGTTGAGGAGTGGTGTACCACATTGACGAGAGAGACCATTAGGAAGAAAAATAGGAGCTTATTTGTAGCTCAGAAATACCTCCTCGAAAAATTTGAATTTCCTGGGTTAGTGGTTCCTTCGAAGAACAAAAGCAATGAGAATGTTGATACGCCAACTGCAGGACTATTCAATGGCGGTGAAATGGACGGGAAATCAGACACAGGAAAAAAAGCTAATATTGAAGATGGCTATTCAGGGGATCATGCTGAGAATGACAATGAAGAGAATGACATTGAAGATCATGACAACAAAGAGAATGGCAGTGAGGAAAATATGGATATCTCGGGGGATCTCCAAGAAGGCACAGAAGTAAAGAAGACACCAAGTAAAAAGTTGTTGGTAACGTCATCTTCATCTGGTAATGGTGATGGTGAGAAAAAGGAAATTCCTGCTGATAGTGGGGGTGTTGATGAGGATATGGAGGATGGAGGGGACACACAGAATGATGAGGATAATGGGAGTACAAAGGATAATGGGAGCAATGAGGAGGAATCCGATGAAACGTCACCACCTCCAAGGCAGACTTCATCTAGAAGTGCAGCCAAAGCTGCTATTGGCAAAATTATTAAACCAGAACCTAAGAGACCTTCTAGGCAAGCTACCCAGGCAGCAGGAGCAGCCTCAAGTCAGAAGCCAACAAGGCAATCTGCTCCCTCCAGGAATATAAGAAGCAGAGCCCCGATCAAGAAAACTCCTCCAAAAGTCCAAAGATCTTCCGTAAGGAGTTCTCGTAAAAGGAAACTTGAGTCATCTGATGACGCTAGCAATCCAGATGAGGATGACGATGATGATGAAGATGTGAATGAAGACGATTATGAAGACGAGGAGGAGGATGATGATGAGGATGACGAGAGTAGCATTGAGGAAGGTGAAGTAAAGACTCCGAGAAGTAGGTCTACAAGAAGTAAGTCTCAGAGAAGTGAGTCTGCAAAGACAATTATGATCAAGAAGGATATAGCTGAGGCTACTAAACTTTTCACCTCCATCAGCAAAGTGGTACATACCATAAAGAAAGAATTGAAAATTGCCTTGGACTATCTCGAAAGTGAGACCGATAAGATAAATAAGAATCTTCAAAAAGCTGAGAAAGTGCTTGATAAAGTCATAAAATCTGTGAAATATGAAAAAATCCAAGATGATATCAAAGATGATGATGATGAAGAGGAGGACAATAGTGGTCAAGAAGAAGAAAGTGAGGAGGAAATGCCAGTGAGAAAAACCAGGAATTCACCCAAAACTAAGAAAATAACTGTACAAGTCAAGCAAGGCGTGAAAGACAAATTAAAAAAATCACAAGTCAAAGTGGAACGACTAAATGCCAAAAAGGTCCCGCCAAGCAATGCTGCTCGTAATACATCTCGAAAGGAGTCTACCCCTATCCCAAAAGTTTCGCGGCCAAAAAGGGGGAGTACATCTCCAAGGCCAGTACTATCAAAAGATTCCCCAAAGAAACCGTTAGGAGAAATCAAAGATTTTGACAAAGAAAAACTTTTTTCCAGTAGATTGTCAGTGTCCCTGACAAAAATCAGTGAAGTTCTTGTCAAGAGAGCTCTAGAGAGTGAACCCTGTTATGAAGAAAGCGAGATAGAGATATCACCTCCAAGACAAAGCCATTCTTCAGAAAATTCTGACGGGGATAAAGATGCAGATGATGAGCTGGATGATGACCATGATGACGAAGAAAAGGTTGAAGATGACAAGATTTCAAAGGTCATAAGGAGAAAATCAGGCAGATTTGGCTCCACAAAAATTGTTCCACGGAGATCTGCTGACCTGCGCTCTGGGAAGAATGAACCTTCAAAAAAAGTCACTTCAGAATCCCCAAAGAATTCTGGTAACCTCGATGGAGATGATTCTGTAACCTTAAAGACCTCTAGGAGAAGTCCCAGGGGTAGAAGAGATGATATTGTGAAGGAGATCAACAATACTGAAGAAGTCTTGAGTGATGGAGAAAAGAAAAGAACCACAAGGTCTACAAGGAGTGGAAAAACTAAAGAGGATTTACCCAAGAGGGTGGAAGGCTCATATAGGTCTTTGAGGGAAAGGAGGGAATCCCCAACTACTGATGAAGAGCTTAATAAACCATCAATAATGGACTCACCATACAGTGGCAGTGATGATGATGATGATGACAGCATTCCCAAGAAATCACAGCATACAGCTTTTGCTACTCTTGCTGCTGGGATGACGTCTTTTGGGGATCTGCGGAAAACAACCCCAAAGGAAAAGGTGAAGAAACGATCACTAAATGACTTTGTCAAAAAGCTCAACAGTCCAAAACGGAGAAAGACAGACTCTGAATCGGAATCCTCTGCAAGAAGTAAAGGTGTCAAACAGCAGCCAGATGACAGTGAAGAAGATGGCACCGAAGTGAACGAAGAAGATGACGACTTCCTCGAAAAACGGGCCGAAAAGGAAATCGAAAAGCAAAACTCGAAGGGATCTGCTGAACTGGCGGAGAAAAGTGCAGATGAGCAACAAACTGTTGATGAGAAAATGGATGACACAACAGAGGAACAACCCGAAGATGTGGATCCCCAAACGACAGAAGTTGCAGAACATACTGAGAATCCGGAAGAAGTCAATGACGAAGCGGCACAGATGGAAAAGGAGGTTGACAAGGACGACGATTTCCCTGGAGACGCGATCATTGGAAGGCACATTCGCCATCGCTGTAGCCTTGGAAAGCATGGTTTGTACAAGTGGTATGAGGGAAAGGTTGTCCATAAGAGTACAGCAAGTGAGTTGTTGAAACTGGACGAAGAGCAGTTCGGTCATCTGAACAATCTGTACACCTTTTATACCGTCAAGTACAACGATAATGACGAGCTCCAGGCCAAGGCGTTGGAGTATGACTGGGACAGAGAAAATTTGAAGATCATGTTATGAGAATTGAAGATGCATTCTTAACCCATCGTCTCTGGAAATGTCTTGTTTCTATGTCATTTCAGTGTTGATTTTAAAAATGGCAGTACACTGGATTTTTGTTGCATGCAATGCTTTTCACTTCATTTCATCGTGATAGGTTGGTCATATGCTTTTGCTCTGAAATACATGAATATATACAACACAGAGCAAAGGATGGTGTTGAAGGACCAAATTAATTAATTGGTTTGTCTATTCAGATCTCTCGATTCAGCATGAGATCTCCAAAATGAGATAAGTTCCTGAACTGCACAGCTCCATTTTCTCCTCACAGTGAATAAGTCGGAGATTACAGGGGTGGGGGGGGGGGGGACGTAAGATCAGATGTTAAAAAACTACAACTCATTCCTTTGCCAAATATAAGAGAGCAGTGCATGATACTTGAAATCAATCGCAACTTAATTTTTGGTTCCCAGATCAATCACAACTCAGGCAGTAATTGTAATTTGTAATCAATTGCAATTTTTAGCAGTTGCAAGTAATTCAATTAAATTAATTTCCAACCGTTCAGTGAATTTTGTGATTGATTTGTAATACCAGTAATTAATTGCACCGGCCTCTAAAATTAATTGCATTTTTTTTTCAAAGCTGCATGAGCATTGAATGATTTATTGTACTTTTTTGCTACATTTTATATTCCTTTGTCTCAGAGTTTCTGAGATGAAATTTTCAATTTCTGAGTTTGACTTGCAATTAGGAAGAATTTTAAAATGATCATTTATTAGATGAAATCAAATATATAAAGTCGTTCTAATTTTTTTTTTTTTCAATTTTGCTTGCCCATCAGTTGAAAAAAAAAATCACTCCTAACATCTGGGGGATGTTTCATAAAGCTGTTCGTAACTTAAGAGTGATTTTATGAATGACTGGTGATCCTTTGTTGTGGTAAATGGTATTCACCATTAAATGTTCATTGGTGATTATTTAGCGCGGAAGAAAGGTTCACCAGTCGCTCTTAACTTACGAACAGCATTATGAAACACCCCTCAGCTCTTGCCCCGTATACAATGAGGCTATGCGAAACTCATGAATTCGTGAATATGCTGTTCAAATAAAATATTACCAAAATCATGTAAATGAAGACATATAAATTTTCGAATTCATTCGCATAGCAGCATATAAACACATTCTTCCCCATGCTTATATTAGTGTTTTTTTAATCGTGAAAAAATACTTGGTATAGACAAATTATTCATTCCCTGGCTCATGAGAAAGATAAAGTAGGAGATATTTCTAGGAAAATTATGAAAGTATTGCGTTGTGATTTTAAACTTGATGTCCATGTAGATTTTGTATTCTTCATTTTTTTCTCCATTTTTCTCCAAAACTTCATTTTGGCCCCCTAACTTGCCATTGTGCAATAAATGCAAGTCTCTGCATTGATTGAGTAAAAGTAATCTTTTAGAGAACAGAGATACTAGACGACTTCTCTTCTCTCTGCACTTCACACTAATATTATAAGAATTATTTAGTTTCGATGGTGTGACTATCACATGACATTGTTGCAAATCTGTATGCAGGCCTATTCTTGGTAAGGCAATTAACACCTAGCATTTTTCTGGATTCTGCATTCCAGATATTGGACACTGCCATTGACCCCTAGTTTACAAAGAATTAGTAAAAAAAAGGGTAAAATTAATATAAATAATGGCTAATTTGGGAATATATCATCATCTTCCATCCATCCAATGAAAGGTTTTAATCATTTCCCATTTCTTTGTGATATAGCACTTAAAATAAATATTTCCAAACACTACTTAACATGGACCAGACTAGAGGGAAAGTCACCCCTCTAAAGATAATTTGGATATATAGAGAAAAATCAAGCAAGCATAATGATGAGAATTTTATCAAAATGGAATGGAATATAAGAAAGTTATTTCAAAGTTTCACTTATTTTCAGAAAACATTTATATGGACAACACGTTATATGAGAGAGCTGATGAAGTCACAATTTCACTATTTAAAAAAAAATTTATTATATAAAATATGGGATATTTTCCCCTAATGTAAAGTAAGTTTTATTCCTCCCTCAATACGGTGTGGTGTAGTTTAAAGCTATGGTGTAGTGGTTCTGCCTCTCGCCTTGTAATCCGGGGGATGCACGTTTGAATCCCACCATGGCCTAGCGTCCTTTGGCAAGGCGTCCATCCACACTTTGCCACTCTCCACTCGGGTGCTAAATGGGTACCTGGTAGGATGCAAAATCACCTTTTTGGGGGGTTGACTTTCCTTTTTAAGGCGTCCTTCTCTGGACTCAAAGCCACATGGGTTCTAACCAAATTCTGTAAAATATACTATACACTCTCCTTTGTTGAAACATTTGTAATACGCTGTACAATCATGGCTTATTTTTCATTGTTAAGTGGAGCGGTGTGGCAATGTGACGTACTGTATTATTGTCTTATTTGGTGTTCGATCAAATCTGTTAAGGCCACCCAATGGAAACAGAAACAGTGGCCACAGGACACAGGTGGCGTAGTGTAGACGGATTTTATGACCCTGTTCTCATTACCGTCCTAAAACCAGTTTAGTGGAAACAAGTGTAATGAGAACAGATGAAGCGGCCTTGGAAGCGATTGTCCGAACTGGATCGGAAGACCACCTCGCGATGTAGTTTTCAATTTCGCTTTGCCTCGTTCAACTAGTTAAGCGTCGTTGAGAACACAACCGTCTACTGTGCTGTTTCAAATTTTTGAAACGTCACTCCACTGTCACTAATAGCGTTCCTGTAGCAACAAGACCGCTTTACGGGAAGTGATTTTGAAAACCACTTTCGGGTGAATAGATGAAAACGCTAGCAATCATTCTTCCAAATCGGTTTCCTAAACCGGTTTCCGCTGGACTAGTTTGAGAAAGTTTAGTGAGAACGGGGTCTAGGACATATTCCTTTCGAATGGGAGTCAATGTTTTCACTCTCGATGGGTGGCTGCTTAGGTGGGTTTGACTGTATTTTTTTGCTTTCTTGAGCATTAATGTACATTTTGCCATGTGTGTCATGTAGACTACTGTATGATATTGTTTTCTCCAATATGCACGTTATCGTATGTTTTTAAATCTCTTCATTTTATTTACAGAGATTTTAATTTCTTAAGAAAATTCTTGATTCGAAACGGTCCTTCTCAAACACTTAATGGGGATGTTTATAATGCAAATCATGTAAATGGAGATTAGCGATAGTTTGCTCGATCCCTACGCAGCCTACAAATTAGGTGGAACAATATTACTGTAATAACTTGCCTTGTGTAGTTGTAAGAGGTTTCTTGTAGTGTCGGACCAACATGTATGTTAAGACTGGATTATTGAGATTTAACAAGGATACAAAAATAAAGAGACCATAAAATGAAAGATTTGGGTCCCATTTCATAGAGATTCGTTTTAATAACATACGCACATTTTCTGTAACATGTCTACCATCAGCCAACCAAATTGAATGATTTCAGTAGCTTTAAACTGTTATTGCAACTTTGTCATTATAACAAGTTTTGTGAAACAGGCCCCAGGTGGTGTTTCAGGAAACTGTTCATAAAGTTAGGAATGACTTTATGAATGTCTGGAACATATTCAAAGGTGCTAATTTGGTTACATAGGCCCGTATTCTGAAGTCAAGTTTAACTTAGACCATGGTCTAACTCTGTGTTAGAATTATGGGAAGCCAAAAGTGTCAAAATTTTTATTAAGTTGTATGTTTCTTATAATTTACTGTGCTCTTTCCTGATTCTTCAATGGTGAAGACAATCATCTTGTTATACTTCCTAGACAATTATGAATGATTTGAGAGCCAAATGAGCTGAAATATGATATCTCTACCATTAGTGATTTATGTAACAATTGGCTATCCATACTTAAACCACAACTTTGAACCTGAGTTTAAGTTAAACCCGACTTCAGAATACGGGCCTATGAATGTCTGGAACATATTTAAAGGTGCTAATTTGGTTACATAGGGATTATTGTGAAACACAAGTAAGGGTCAGCTTTAAAGGACAAGTCCACCCCAACAAAAAGTTGATTTGAATAAAAAGACAAAAATTCAACAAGCACAACACTGAAAGTTTCATCAAAATTGGATGTAAAATAAGAAAGTTATGACATTTTAAAGTTTTGCTTAATTTCACAAAACAGTTATATGCACATCCTGGTGGGTATGCAAATGAGGAGACTAATGACGTCATCCACTCACTATTTCTTTTGTATTTTATTAAATGAAATATGAAATATTCGAATTTTCTCCTCATTGTCAAGTGATACAACGATTAATTCCTCCCTGAACATGTGGAATTAGCATTGTTTAGCAAGGCAATTAGCAAGGTTTATTAATTAGGGAGATTATGATCAACATTGCCATCTCATGACAAAAGGTAACATATTTTCTTTTTTTCATACTTTGGGACATTTTCTTTATGCTCTACATGGTGCAAAAGGATTTGGAGTCATACATGTATAGTCACCAATTTGTGAAATACAGACGCTTCAAAAGCCAATAACTAACTATTTTCACAAAACAATGACACATTTTCCTCATTAACTGAGGAACTAATTCCCGTTGATTCCCTTCGTCATGGGACGGCAGAGTATTTGTCTCACCTGGTGGATGTTTCATCAATCCGGGGGGTGTTTCACAAAGACTTAAGTATGACTTAGAGTCGCACTTAAATGCCGAGTAGCGTGCGGTATAAAAGGCATGATCGCATTGGTCAGATCATGCCAAGAGGATGCGCACTACTGCGTATTGATCGATAAGATTGCGCATTTCAAATCATACGCGTCGGCATATAAGTGCGACTCTAGGTCATACTTAACTATTTGTGAAACACCCCCCTGCTCAACTTCACGCACGACTGGAACCTGTTCTTAGGTGCTATAGTCGGCTACGTAGGGATGTCATTTGGCACGAGAAAGAATCACCAGTCACATGCAAAGTGATTCATAACTTATAAACACCTTTAGTGAAACACCCACCAATTAAGTGTATATAATTTAGCATTGTAGATGAAATGAAAGGGGAAGTTTCCAAAGGGTGATCTTTAGTAGAAGCAAGCCTTTCGTGTAAGATACCTGTTCACTTTGCTGTAGATATTGCATTAATTTTTCATGTGAATATTCATATCATTTTTTTGCACTGTCTAGCTTTGAAATGTAATATACATGTAGGCCCTTTAAGCCTGAGTTATTCATATACTTGTAGCTTGGGGAATATTTTCACTCATTTGATGAGTTCAACATTACAAGGGAGTTAAGCTCCGTACGGGGTAATGCAAAATTGAATATAAATTGTAAATATATGTATTACATCTCATCATGGGTTATGGATATGCTGAACAATTCCAATCCTGACAATATCCGTGAGCAGGGATGTAGTCAAGGCCAGTACTTCCAAGTCAATAGTCCACTGGAGAAAACCTTCTCCCATAGACTTTGAACATGTGACTCGGGACGGGGCCAAGGATGGCTAAATGTGGCCTCGAGGCCTGCCTAGACTCTGCGTAGGAAATACAAGACATGAGGGCGATGGGTGATTTCGCCCTCATGACGGCCCAATTCGCCCCGGCCTAAAATTCCCCCTAAATGCACGCTTTAGGGCGACCATTATTAGAGTCACCCCAATATCTGTTCCAAGGAAAATATTTAGGAAAATCAATATTCTCATTGTGGCAGAAGAATAATATTTGCTTTTACTGCACAGTTACTTTTTACCCCTAAAAGTAGCCATTCAAATGAAAGTAATATCCTGCCAATTTCTGAAATCGTCCCAATGTGGAAAAGGAAATAGCCCCTAGAAATGACAATTATTTCTTACCCTGCACTACATCCCTGTCTCTTGGTTGAACATCATACTTGTAGCTGGGATCTTGCCAGGTTTAATCGTGGGGTTAATCTGAAGTTGGGTTTAACTTAAACTCAGGTTTAAAGTGGTGGTTTAAGTATGGATAGCTAATTGTTACATACATCACTAACTAGAGAGATATCATATGTCAGCTCATTTGGCTCTCAAATCATTCAGAATTGTCTAGGAAGTTTAAATAGATGATTGTCTTCACCATCAATGAATCAGGAAATAGCACAGTAAACATAAGAAACATACAACTTAATACAAATTTTGACACTTTTTGCTTCCCATAATTTTAGCACAGAGTTAGACCATGGTCTAAGTTAAACCTGACTTTAGAATACGGGCCATAATTCAGCTACATGTAGACCCCCAGCGGTGAATATATTGGCATAATTTGCTGACATTTGATTCATAATTTGTACATATTTGTTGACTATATAAAGAAAGATTCTTTAAAATTACCCTTCCCCCTCAAACAAAGACAGCAACGAAGGGAAATAAATGGTAATGGAAGCTTTATAACAAAGTGTATCCTTCTGTGTGCCAAGTGCATATTACAATGATATCCCTTTTCTGTTTTTAGTACTATTTATAAAACTTGCCTCTTATGTAAAATGTTTTCCATTGTCATTCATGTTTCTAACAATTAAGTATATAAGGGATGTTAATTTAGTATTTTTGATTTCCATTTAGCACTCCCCATATGGGCTGTTATATGACACAGGCCTATAGACAGATCCTTGTCATTTGATTGGTTTGATGTTGATCATGCAGCCCATTTTGCAGTGTTTTGCAATTTTGCAATTTTGGATCCATTTATCATGCAATTTTGTCCATTGCATGCGCGCCAAGACCACCGGCGCTACACGTATAGTGCGCGTGTTGAATGTATGCGACAATCAACAGACCACGATCAGACTGAATGCGCTTTTATTCAAATTTGTAAATGACATGGAAAGGATTTTTAGTTGTCATATAAACCAAATAATGAATGTTTGAGTGCAATGGACAGAATACTTCATTCAGTGAAAGATGAAATGAATGATCCATTCAAATACGTCTCGTTGAATGGATCATTCATTTCATCTTTCACTGAATGAAGTATTCTGTCCAGTGCACTCATAAACATTCATTATTTGTATACTACGCACTCAAATCAAAGCATTGCCTAATATGTGTTAGACCAGGAAGTTGCGAGGCAGATATTTGGTTTGGAACAGGAATTAGACATTTTTTTTTTTGCCTCCGACGAAGATTCTGCTAGGATCGAAAGCTTAGGCCCCTTTTTGACTTTCTTCATTTTTGATTTACTCTTTTTCAGATTGAGAACAGAAATATTTTCATTAATTTAAATTGTATATATACCTAAAAAGGTTTTAAAGTTTATATTCCTGAAATAGATAGAAACATGTGTAATAAATACATGTGCAAAGAGTAAAAGAAATAACCATCGAAGGGCCGTGATTTTTTCGCACTGTTATAGCAGAAGTGAGACATAAGGGGCCATTCCCCTCTCTTTTTTGAAACATTAATTTTTTTTTTCAAAGTTAGCACTGCTGCTATATTTAATTGTATGTATAACTGAGTTCCACTTGTTGACCTTGCCACAGTGAAATTAGAAATTGTTTTTTATTTCAATGATTATCCTTATTTAAATATGTTTTTAAACATTGAATGAATTTTACAGATTCAATTAAAATGAGGATCAAATATGTGTAGTATATTTAGCATTTTACCCCATCTTTTGTTTTTGTTGTTTTTCATACAGAAATGTCACTTTGTCGCAAATGAATCAATTTAATGGTAATGGCTATGTTTATAAACCTGTGTGTGGTTACATTATGTTACACAGTATGCCTATTATCCTTCTTAAAAGATACTATGGTGCGTATTCTGAAGTTCACTTCAATGTAAGCAAGGTTTTGACTCTGCTACAATTCGGTGGATTCACAGTACGGTGCGCCCTCTATCGGTTGCAGCCAACAGGCCAATTTCTAACTTTGGGGTCAACATTTCACGCAGGCAGCGTACAGTGCTAGTGTAATGTATGGTGACCGGGATGCTTCGAAAATGAAAACCATATGGCAAAAGCCGAGGAAAATTTCACCTAAAACAGTCTAAATTTCGCAAATAAATACTGGTATGCGGTAAATTTCTCTCCCTTCTCCTGGACCCTGGTAAACATAATTTTATGCAAACCGGCCGCTCGAAATGCTTATACTCTAGCGCGCAAAAGATGTCGACTTTTCCCCATGATACATTGCAAATTTCGGCCTGTCCGCTAGCTGCAAACGATAGATTGCGCACTGTGTTGCGAATCCACCGAATTATGGGAAGTAGAAAATGGCAATATTTTGTTTATACATTGTATGTTTCTTTTGCTGCCAATGTTCTTTCCTAGTGCTTCAATGGTGAAGAAAATTAGATAATATTCCCAGATTATTATGATTGAATCAAGTGTCAAGTGAGCTGATGAATTGAACCTGTATTTATAGGAGATTTGTGTCACAATTGGCTTTCCATAGTTGAGTCAGATTTAAATTAGACCCCGGGGCCATTTCATGAAGCTGTTCGCAAGTTAAGAGCGACTTTAAGAACGACCGTAGATCTTTTCTTACGCGCTAAACCATCGCCAATGGTGTGTACCATTTACCACAAGAAAGGATCACCAGTCGTTCTTAAAGTCGCTCTTAACTCACGAACAGCTTTATGAAACACCCACCTGGCAAGTTAAGAATATGTGCTCATATGCCAGAACAGATGCATGTACATTTAACATCCTGAGGTGTGGTTATGGAATTGACAAGCACCGTAGGTACTGCAGTTACATGAATTAGCATTCCTGCATAGCAGATAGACACTTACCACCCTTTCACATGTAAAAAAAAAAAATCGGAATTTCAATGTTGATTCCAGTGAAAAACAAGGCTAATGACGAATTTTTAGCACGTATGAAACCAAACTAGAATCACGAACGCTAATCACAATCACGAATTTAAATTCTACTACCGAGGTGAATTCCAGTTAAGTTTCACTCAAAGTATGAATTTTAGGTGTGAAAGGTTTGACCTCTAAAACATCTTTTGGGGGGCGAAGCTTACATGTCCTTTCAAGCACTTCTGTAGATAATACAATTGTCAAGCACTCATCGTATCAAAGTCACCAAGGACACATACTGCCGAATTCGAATTCAAATCAGTTTTCGAGTGAGCGTGTGAAAGGTCCGATGATTCTAAAGACGAATTGCAATCATCGTTACAATGATGATTCAAGATTCATGTGTGAAAAGGCCCATATATACAACAGAAAATTAAACTTAACTAGCATTATGAACAGAATTGTAACTTTGACTGTGGTTGACATCTGGTTCAACATTCAGCTGCATAAATTTAGCAGTATCCAAAAACATAAAACTTAATTTTACAATACAAAAAGAAGAAAGTTCATGGGTATTTTCCTGTGTTTGTCAAGGAAAGTGATATCTTTTAACCATAATTGATGTTTAACTCTATAGAATATGGGCCTACATACTGATGTTGGCTGTGCAATGCCTTTTTTTTTAAATGAAAAAAAGGTGTTGCAATGGGCTATGCAATTGCTTGTACATGTTGCAGACATGGTGCTATGTCAGTATAACCTCAACCATGCATATTTGAAGCCCCCAGATAATACATGTAGTTAACATAGACCTTGAATTAGAAACAACCAAACCAAATTGCTTTAATGCTGTGTGAATCCAATGTCTCCTATATTTCTTTGTGGCACCCTTCTTTGTTCTGAAAATAATTCCACTTTACATGTCGTCCTGAATTAATGTATGTTATGGTCTGAATTTTCCCCTTCATGTATGTATATATTTTATATCTGTCTAATTTGTACTGGCATTGCAAAATTGACTTTGTTTCAGAATTGATGATGTGTCCCATGTGAAGTTTCCTAAGTTTAAAGGAGCTTTCACAATTGCTTGTGCAACCTTTTGCGTTCACTTGGTCACAATATATGTTGCACACAATCGCAACAGTTGTAAGCAGTTGCACCACCATTTGTGAAAGGGGCTTTACTTACACAGAAGTATGAATAAAATAAGCTTAAGTGTGTAATGTTGGCAGTACCTCATTATTCATTGATTTAGGTGTTTCACAACTAGGCTTGAGAGTAAAACTCAAACAATTTAATTGTTCGATCAGTTTACCAGCTACTACATGTAGTAATCGCCGACCAACTACTATTTTTTACACTAATCGAATGTTTGCCAGATGTTGATTCCTGATTTGAGATATTTGATTTCCAAAAGTAAATAGCTATATTCTTTGATATTTGACAACATAAATGAAGATTATGCTAAATTTGACGAATTCCAAACATTAACTCTTTCAAGCCATTGTGAAGACAACCACATCTGCGACCGTTCAGCCGTCTTGATGTGCCTGTCGTGCCTGTCTTAGGCACTGTACTGGGACACGCTCGACCGAGTCAGCTCGCTCATTATATGTGACCACTGTCATGTAAATACTGTAGGTCAAGTTTTTGTGATTTCTGATATACAGGAATCTCGATTGTTCAAACTATTCGATTGCAAACAGTCAAATGGCAGACAAGGTATTGTCTACTCTTCCTTATGTGTTTGAAAAGAAATTTCTTTGAAAGCACACGCCCTAAATAAATTAAGGGAGGATTATTATAAAGTGCTGGGGAAAACTGGATTAATTGGTAGAAATTACAAGTTTGGTCCCAGGAAAACTAATGTTTAAATGAGATTTGTAATTATTCGGAAAGAGAAATCATTGACTAATGCATGGTGTTGAATACACTGGTCCAGTTTCTCAGAGTTAATGTGAAAGAGCAATGTCACAGTAAGGGAGCAACTTAGGCGCATGTATTATGGATTAATAATTAATTTTGATGCACAGACTATTGGCGTGAAGTAACATAAATGATACTCTTTAAGGGAGGGTATTGGTAAGAATTACACTTACAAGGTACAAATAAGACTGAAAAGAGGGAGAGAGAGAAAGAGAAAGATAGAGAGAGAGGGGAGGGATAAAGAGAGGGGGTAGAGGTTGGGAGTGTGGGAGGGATAGAGGTTAGGGGAGAGGAATCGAGGATGAAAATGAGTGGGAGGGAAAGAGAGAGAGAGGGATAGAGAAGGGGGTATAGGGTGAGAGAGAAATAAAGAAAGAGAGAGAGAGAGGGATAGAGGATCAGAGAAGGGGGTATAGGGTGAGAGAGAAATAAAGAAAGAGAGAGAGAGGGATAGAGGATCAGAGAAGGGGGTATAGGGTGAGAGAAATAAAGAAAGAGAGAGATAGGGATAGAGGATCAGAGAAGGGGGTATAGGGTGAGAGAGAAATAAAGAAAGAGGAGTGTGATAATAGAAGAGAGCAGGGATGCCACTGTTCAAACTAAAATCTTAATTCAATTTTTAAAAACATCCTGGCCAATGAAAACACCTATTTCTTATAGGAAAGTGGTTACTCAAAAGGTGGTTTCAGACCGTCTCGAAGTTGGTCAGTTCCAGGTATTCTCTGATCGGGAAATTGACCCTGATCAGAAAATACCAGGTATTTTGGTAATGTGAAATCAAACTACGCGTAATTTCCCCGAAAGAAAATACCCGCTAAATAGTAGGTACTTGGCGAAATTACGAGAACTTTCGCTGGGATTTTTCCAAGGTCGCAGGTATTTTGGCAATGTGAAAGCAATTTACGGGAACTTTTAGCCCAGCGTGTCGTTGGGCGCGGGCGCCGTGGGTGGCTGCTGGGCTAGTGGTTTTGAATCTCGCGCCTTGCCTGCTTATTAGACCATACTGCGCATGCTCCTAACTTCAGGAATTTATCCCGAGGGGTATGTTTCGGGGCGGTGTGAATGCAGGAATAATTAACGGGTATTTTTTAGCCTAAAAATGTTCTCGTAATTTAACAGGGATTCTTGTGATCGAGGCGGTTTGAAACCGTCATACTTGTTAATCATGCATATAGAGTCCCTCAGAGAGGTTGGTGGGGGACAAAAGGAAAAAAGCAAAGTCCACAGTCTATATTCAAGAAAATGGTAGGTGGGGGAAGAGGGCATGAAATAATTTTCATTAAAAAAATCATGCTTGATATAGTGGAACATATATAGTTAGGCTAACCTGCTTTTTGAAAGGAAATTTTCTACATTTTCCTACTTGGGGTTTTAGCAATGGGAATTATGTTTTCCAAAGAATTCAGTGAATAGAACAAGACTTGTGGTGGATGAGAAAGTTAGTGAATACTTGAGAGAAAAGTTCAGATCAAACTATTCAAGTTAAAAAGAGAATAGGTCGCTAACTTAAAGATGAGAATACTAGATGTGCATGATCTCTTTCTGTCAAGGAAGCATTTTCATTATTAGTTTGTTATGATTTATTTTTGTCTAGTCTTCCGCGGGCTGTTGAAGTCCACAACCGTAAGTTGATTATTATGGTAAGTTGAATAAGGAATATATAGCGATGACATGAACACTGACACCTAGCTGACCCCCATTGCACAAAAGTAACCATTATGATAACTGTGCCATCGAATGGTATATTGCATGGAATCCTTGATTTTGATTGGCTGTTGATCAGCGTTACCATGGTAGTTACCATTGGATGGCAAAATGGCCGTACTTTTATGCAAATGGGGGCCCTGTCCTGCAATATCGCCTAATTTTAAACCAGGGGGCTGTTTCATAAAGTTTGTAAGTTAAGAGCGACTTCAAGCACGTCTGGTGAACCTTTCTTACACACTAAACCATCGCTAATTCAATATACCATTTACCACAAGAAAGGATCACCAGTCGTTCTTAAAGTCGCTCTTCAGAACAGCTTTATGAAACACCCACCATGTGGGTGTTTCTTCAGGCGCTATTCGTAAGTTACGAGTGACTTTATACAAACTACTGGTGAACCTTCTGGTAAATGATTTCACCATATTTTCACCGATGCTGATTTAACACCTAAGAAAGGATCACCAGTCGTTTGTAAAGTCGCTTTTAACTTCTGAACTGCTTTACACCTACCAGATCACTTATATTATCCACCCTCCTCTGTAACTTGCTTTCCTCTTTATAATCTCATTTAATCAATTGATCAATTTGTTTGTGCAGGTGAAGGCAGCTGAAGCTCTGATTGGTTGTCCAGAGGTCATTGAAGGGTCGTACGAGAAGGGTTCCACCTATTGGTGTATCTTCTGTTCCTGTGACGTTCCCCGGCATGCCCAGGATGGACTCGTTACACTCAAATTGGCAATGTTTATTGAACACTTGTGCAGGTGAGCTCTGGTAATTTATGGGGGGGGGGGGAGCTTTGCATATTACTTTATGGAACAGCAATTAATACAAAAGGAAAGGGAACAGTGTAAAATACAAGATAAAAACTGGTAATTTGTAAATAAAAGGACAAGATTGCTAGCCCATGATCTATTACAGTCCAGGCAGGGTAGATGAACATGAAATAACAAAGCATACCCAAAATATTAATGACCAGATTCGAATATATTAAATTCATCAGCAGAAATTCAGGATGGAAAATTTGGATCAATGATATACTGTTTTGATTATGTTTTATTTCAACATAAACATACAGTAAATGTGTAGGCCGGCCTATAATCTTTCAGATGATAATATTTTAAGATATCATATACTGCAGTACAGCCATCTCCAAAGACAACTGAAGCAATGATTAACGTGTAAATGTTTAACCTACTGACACAAATAGGTCCGTAATTTGTTATATCTTATATTTTTAATTGATCCTCCCCCGGAAAAGTATCAATTAACTGTCTGATTGAACTATACACTCTTATTCTATTTTTTTTTTTTGGTACATATTTTTTATCATATACATGTATGACAGTACTGCCATCTTCATTTTACAACTGAAGCAAGGATGAACATGGTGAAATATTTGGCTTACATAAATAGGTACCTAATTTTTGGTATGTTCTTTTTTTGCATTCATTGCACCCCCAGGAAAAGAATTCTACAATAATTAACTCTTTGATTGAACTAAACATTATTTTATTTTTATTTTTTTTCACATCAGTGCCTCCCACAAACAAGCCTCCATCAAGTACTACCGCACACACAATGGCGATCCAGATAAGATAAAACAGCGTCTGGTCTTCTCCGACGAGGACTACAGCACATTCAAGACCAACCTCACTCAGGCCCTGGACCAGTTTGAAAACAAGGCTCATGCAGATCTACAAGAGGTCAGGTTGACAAGTAGATTTTAAAAAAAGGCCATTACATGAATATTACAAATTTTTACAATAAGCCAGTTCGTAGTTCCACTCTGCGCATGATCAGAAGATTCTGCGCATGATCAGAGGAAGGTCATTTGTACTAAAGTGACATGGTGGTTTAAAATTTAATGAGATAAGCACCAACTTTGATGTCTTTATTATTCATATATTCCTTTGAGTTGTGTTTTTCATTTACTTCCACAAAACACAACAATTTGTCCACGGACGACTGGTATCTCACAGTTTTGAAAATACATTGTACAATATGCTATAGTATGCATTCAAAGTAGAAATGCAACAAATACCTTCATAGAGTGTTGAATGGTCTGCTATTCTAGTCACCTGGTCTATTCATTTCTTTATCTTGCTATGTAAGGCATGCTTACGTAATATCTTGCTTTGAAATCTGCCTATCACACTGAAAGAAATCAAAGGTCATTTGACCAAAATTGTCCAGAAGCAACTATGAACTGGTCTATTATGAAAATATATTTTCTCCCTCACCTTTGCACTAGCCATGTTAATGCCAATATGCCCTAGCCTATGGCATAGGCACTGACCAGCTAAAGTTATTTAACTACTCATATACATGCTGGCCTATATTCCTGGATACTTCCTGAACATTTTTGTCATAGTTTACTTGTCATCATATCTTGTCATAGTTTACTTGTCATATCTTATGGGGTGAATTTATAGTATTTGACTTGGACAAGATTCAAGTTCCTATACTTTTTGATTTTCTTATTTAAAAAAAAAGAAGAATTAATTCAATATTGAATTGTTCCCCTCATCTTTCTGCATCTACTGTATTAGGTTAATTGGTGTCTCTTAAAGTTGTAAGTTACGAGCCTCTTTACGAACGACAGATGATCCATTCTTAGGAAGCGTAGTAAATCAACACCAATGAAAATTTGGTGTGTCATTTTACCACAAGAAAGGATCACCAGTTGTTTGTAAGGTCACTTGTAACTTTAATTTTATGAAACACCCACCAGGGATACCGGTCCTGCAGTAATAATCAGAGTTACACCATTCATATTTCATATTTTGCAGAGTGCAGCCAAGATCCGAAGACTAGAGAAAGAACATTTACAGCATGCCCAGGACACACCACCAGAGACTGATCTCCAGTCAAAGTCGCCACAAGGTCGTTTTTCAGATGGGAGTTCAGATATGCAAGCAAGGTACGTTGAAGCTTTTTTTATTCTTCATCTTTCGTCTTCCTTCTCCTCCCATCTACTTCAGATATTTAAACAAGCAAGTTTTCTAGGCCCGTCATGGGGGGGGGGGGTGTTTCACAAAGATTAAAGAGTGACTTTAAAAGTCATTCCTATCCAAGGACGAAATTCCATTAGGGTCCAATAGCCTAATGGACCGTCAGAAACCATTAGAGCTGTTGGAGTCTAATGGTTTATGAAATATGGGACCAACATAACCATTAGAAAATATATATTGGACCAACATCCACCTACAGAAAAATGCTGATGGGCCAACAGAAAATTTCTGTTGGTTAAATATGAATTATGTTGGACCAACAGAAAACATCTAATGGATCCATAGAAGAAATCTATTGGACCAACAGGTAATTTATATTGGGCCAACAGAAAACTTCTATTGGACCATCAAAAATATTCTATTAGACCCACAGGAAACTTCTATGGGACCCATAGAAATCTGCTATTGGACCCAAATGAAACTTCTATTGAACCAAAAGAAAAATTTTATTGGACCAACAGGAAACATCTATTGGACCAACAGAAAATTATATCGGACCATCAAAAATATTCTATTAGACCCACAGGAAACTTCTATTGGCCCGACAGTATAATTCTATTGGACCAACAGAAAACCTGTATTGGACCATCAAAAATATTCTATTAGACCCACAGGAAACTTCTATTGGCCCGACAGAATAATTCTAATGGACTAACAGAAAAATTATATTGGACCAACAGAAAACTTCTATTGGACCATCAAAAATATTTTATTAGACCCACAGGAAACTTCTATGGGACCCATAGAAATCTGCTACTGGACCCAAAGGAAACTTCTATTGAACCAAGAGAAAAATTATATTGGACCAACAGGAAACTTCTATTGGACCAACAGAAAATTATATCGGACCATCAAAAATATTCTTTAAGATCCACAGGAAAACTTCTATTGGACTGTCAGAATAATTCTATTGGACCAACAGAAAACCTCTATTGGACCATCAAAAATATTCCATTAGACCCACAGGAAACTTCTATTGGCCCGACAGAATAATTCTATTGGACCAACAGAAAACTTTGATTGGACCATCAAAAATATTCTATTAGACACACAGGAACCTTCTTTTGGACCGACAGAATAGTTCTATTGGACCAACAGAAAACCGGTATTGGACCATAAAAAATATTCCATTTGACCCACAGGAAACTTCTATTGGACCAACAGAAAACCTCTATTGGACCATCAAAAACTATTCTTTAAGACCCAAAGGAAACTTCTATTGGACTGTCAGAATAATTCTATTGGACCAACAGAAAACCTCTATTGGACCATCAAAAATATTCCATTAGATCCACAGGAAACTTCTATTGGACCGACAGAATATTATATTGGACCAACAGAAAACCTCAATTGGACCATCAAAAACTATTCTATAAGACCCACAGGAACCTTCTTTTGGACCGACAGAATAATTCTATATGACCAACAGAAAACCTGTATTGGACCATTAAAAATATTCCATTTGACCCACAGGAAACTTCTATTGGACCAACAGAATAATTCTATTGGACCAACAGAAGACCTCTATTGGACCATCAAAAATATTCTATTATACCATGGACCTATTACGAATGGACATTCAACGAATCCCCTCCTTTGACCCAAAGACCGTCGCCGCTAATCCTTTTATAAACAGAGCGCTGGCAGCTGACACCCATCAAGCCGGTCGTAAAACACGCTCTCACTGATGGACAGCGGAAATCTATTGTACGCTGCTCCTACCCATTGCGATGTTGTTCGTTCACTTTATCAAAAGCAACGCACAGCAGCGAACGTTAGCGCTATGAAAATGATAGCAGAAACAAGAAAACAGGCGTGCATAAACGTATTTTTTACGTACATCGCTAACAACCGGAAATGAAATGCATTGACATCACCTTGCAGATCCGTATATCTACGGCAAAAAAGCAGTTGAAATTTGACGAAAAAATCTGCGGAAAAACGTTTAAATTTCATCTTTTTCGGACAGTATTGATGTCGATAGTAGCGCTTACCTTCGGTCAGAAGTTGATTTTCATTTGGGCATAAAATTCCACAGGATTGATGAAATTTAACGGGATTTTTTTTGATGGACAGACGACAATCGCACATTATAGAGAGCCTAAAATAATGTACTGAAAAACCGGATATGAATTGCGCATTGCATTCTAGGTAATGTAGGGACTTTCCCTATTGGCAATCGGGGCTACAACATGACCGTCTTTGGTCGAAAGAGGGCCAGTGATCGATCGGTGACGATCATCGGCCGAAAGGAGCTTGTGTAAACAATCGCCCCGGGCGGTCGTCGTAAAAAACGCGTAAAGAGAAAGTTAAGGGGTAGACAGCAATTTTGACAGCTGGAAACAGGTGGTGGTCATAAAATGCTCTCATTGAATGTCCATTCGTAATACATGTAGGTCCATGATTATACCCACAGCAAACTTCTATTGGCCCGACAGAATAATTCTTTTTGACCAACAGAAAACCTGTATTGGACCATCAAAAATATTCTATAAGACCCACAGGAAAATTCTATTGGCCCGACAGAATAATTCTATTGGACCATTAAAAATATTTTATTAGACCCACAGGAAACTTTTATTGGACTGTCAGAATAATTCTTTTGGACCAACAGAAAACCTGTATTGGACCATTAAAAATATTCCATTTGACCCACAGGAAACTTCTATTGGACCAACAGAATAATTCTATTGGACCAACAGAAAACCTCTATTGGATCCTCAAAACCTATTCTATAAGACCCAAAGGAAACTTCTATTGGACTGTCAGAATAATTCTTTTGGACCAACAGAAAACCTGTATTGGACCATTAAAAATATTCCATTTGACCCACAGGAAACTTCTATTGGACCAACAGAATAATTCTATTGGACCAACAGAAAACCTCTATTGGATCCTTAAAACCTATTCTATAAGACCCACAGGAAACTTCTATTGGACTGTCAGAATAATTCTATTGGACCAACAGAAAACCTGTATTGGACCATCAAAAATATTCTATAAGACCCACAGGAAAATTCTATTGGCCCGACAGAATAATTCTATCGGACCAACAGAAAACCTCTATTGGACCATCAAAAATATTCTATTAGACCCACAGGAACCTTCTTTTGGACCGACAGAATAATTCTATTGGACCAACAGAAAACCGGTATTGGACCATAAAAAATATTCCATTTGACCCACAGGAAACTTCTATAAGTTGGACCAACAGAAAACCTCTATTAGACTGTAGAATCACTCGGAATAAACAGATAATACAAGGGTAGTAGTACGGTTTGTTGTGTGACTTTACTCCGTTTCACTGTACATGTGTTAGTCTTCAATCAAGTCGTTATAATATTCCCACATCTCCCCCCAAGCTTATTAACAGTCCAGAGTTCCATGAAGTTCCAATTAATTCCAGAGTCCAAAATCTTAGTCCAAAATATTCCAAAGGAAGATCCGGCTATAGAGTTCACTGATAAGTTTCTTGAAAATGTTCTTTCAGTCTGAGTCCAGTTGTGTTTTAATTTCAACATTAACTATCCCAATATTACTGTCCAAAATCTTGTTTAGTTTAAAGAGACAGTCTGTTGGGCGGTTTTACAAGTCGTCCGGATCTTGTTCGTGTTTCCGTCATACCTCTTGTTGGTGATGCACCTTGCTGACTCGGGCCAGTCTGCTGGGTAGGCTGCAGGGTATCTGGCTCACCATCAGGATCATCAGGGCTGGTTGGCACGTCACTGGAAGGATCTGGCACTGTAGTCTTTGCCTGGTCCCGGATGGAAATCAGTGCCTTCCGATTGCGACGTATTGTACCATGCTCTGTCTGGACATGGTAGGATCTTGGTTGTATTGCTTTCTGGATAACTCTCCCATAGCGAGACTGATCACGGATCCAAACCAAATCTCCTGGCTGTAGCTCTGGAAGCTCACGTGAGTCATGACGTCTGTTGTAGGTCATCATCTGATCTGACCGGTACTTCTCCTCTTTCTCTCTCACAGATTTCAGGTCCTGCTGTTGTAGTTGTGGCAGGAGCGTGTGTGGTAACACAGGAACCTGAGTTTTCAATCTCCTGCCCATGAGAAGTTCTGATGGAGCTAGCCCATTTTGGAGTGGAGATACTCGGTAGCTGAGAAGGGCTAGGTTGATGTCATGGTACTTTTTCAGCAATGCTTTGACAGCGCGAACTCCTCGTTCTGCCTCACCATTTGCCTGTGGGTACCTTGGAGAACTGGTAGTATGGACAAATCCATACACTTCAGCAAGCTTTCTGAAGTTCTCATTGGCAAATTGTGGGCCATTGTCTGATACTACAAGGTCTGGAATCCCATGTGTTGCAAAGATCTCTTTCAGGGAAGAAATCACTGCTGCTGTTGTCTGACCTTGCAGTTGTTTGATTTCAATCCACCTTGAGTAGTAGTCAACGACTATCAGGAATGTTTTTCCTTTGTGTTCGAACAAGTCCATTCCAAGACGTTCCCATGGCCTTGAAGGGAAGGACGAGGTCATCAAAGGCTCTTGGACTTGTGGTCGATGGATAGCACAGGTTGTACAGTTTGAAATCATTTCCTCCAATGATGTTGATAGACCTGGCCACCACACTGATTCTCTGGCTCTTCCTCTGCATTTGGTTATTCCTAGATGTCCTTGATGTAGCTTCTCAAGGATATCAAGTCTCAGAGCTCTTGGAATCACCAATCTTTCATCATAGACCAGCAAGTCATCTACCACACTCAAGTGTCCTCTCTGCTCAAAGTAGTTCTTCAGGATAGGGTTGTGTGGCATATATTCTGGCCATCCCTTGATACAGTAGTCCCTGACTTTTGCACATACTTCATCTGCTTGTTGTGCTTTTCTGATTTCATCTAGTCTTTTCACTGTTACTGGTAGGTTGATGGTTGATGTTGACGCATAGGATTCAACCTCCTCTATGAAACTGACATCACTCCTTCCTGGCCTCTCTACTGGCGCTCGTGACAAGGTGTCAGCTGAAGTCTGCTGTTTTCCAGGAACATACAGAGTCTTTGCGTCAAATCTCATCATTCTCATTCTGAAGCGTTGGAGACGTGGAGGCATTTTGGCAAGTTCCTTCGAGTTCAGAAGTGTGACCAATGGCTTATGGTCAGTTTCTACTTCGAAGTGAAGACCCAGGACATACTCAGAGAATCTCTCGCATGCCCAAGTAGCTGCCAGTGCTTCCTTTTCGATCACAGCATACCTCTGCTCAGTCTCTGTCAGTGATCGAGATGCATAACACACTGGTCTACGTTTTCCATCTCTCTGCACTTGATACAGGATTGCACCAATTCCGGCACAGGATGCATCTGCTGCAATGACTGTTGGTAGTTCAGGATCATAATGAGCCAAGACTTCTGTTGAGATCAGCATCTCTTTGATCTGTTTGAAAGATCTCTGTTGTACTTCTGTCCAGCACCATATATTGTCCTTCTTCAGAAGTTGATGTAGTGGTTCACTGATAGAAGCTAGTGCGGGGAGGAATTTCCCCACCTGGTTCACCATTCCTAGGAATCTTTGTAACTCCTTCACTGTACGTGGAGCTGGAAAATCACGAATGGCTTTTGTCTTGCTTGGATCAACTTTGACACCAATTCTGTCTATGAAGTGCCCCAGGAACTTCACTCTCTGTTGTGAGAATTCACACTTGTCATGGTTTAGTGTGATTCCTGCTTCCTGCAAACGTTGAAGGACAGCTCGAACTCTGGTGTCATGGTCTGCTTGTGTTACACCATGGATTAGCACATCGTCCATGTGGCAAATCACTCCATCAAGTCCTTCCAGGATATTTGACATCGTTCTTTGGAAGACCTCAGGCGCAGACGTTATGCCAAATGGCAGTCGGTCGAAGCAGAATCTCCCAAATGGAGTGACGAAAGTTGTAAGCAGCTTGGACTCATCACTTAGTGGTATCTGCCAAAAACCACTGTTGGCATCTAACTTTGTGAAGATCGTACTCTTTCCCAGTTTTGCAAGGCTTTCATCCACTGAAGACATTGGATGAATCTCTCGTTCAACTGCTTTGTTCAGTGATGTGAGGTCTACACAAATTCTAACTGAACCATTGGGCTTTAGTACTGGAACCATCCCTGAACACCACTTTGTTGGTTCGGTCACTTTTGAGATTACCCCTTGCTTCAACATGGACTCTAGTTCTTTCTTCACCTTGGGTAGGAGTGGGAGCGGAACTTTCCTGGCTGTGTACAGGCACATTGGTTTGACATCTGGAGCCAATGTGATCTGGTATGCTGTCTTCAGTTTTCCCAATCCAGTGAAGAGCTGTGGGAATTCAGCCTTGAAGTTTGCATTTTCTCCATTTTGGTAGTCTACTTCCTCCACCTTGCAGATTAGATTCAAGTCTGAACATGCCCTCCTGCTCAGCAATGAACATCTCTGATTTTCAACCACATAGAGAGTTTCCTTGATCTGTTTATCTCTATGCTGGAGGGTTGCTGTCATCTGTCCAATTACAGTCAGAACCTTTTCTCCCGGACCAAGTAACTTCTTGTTTGTTGGTTGTAGGTTATTTCTGTTCAGCCATGGAGTAGAATCAGACAGCACAGTAACTGATGCTCCAGTATCTAGTTTGAAGTGTGTTTCAAGCCCATCTACAAGAATAGCTGCACTCCAGTATGTCTTCTCATTCTCTCTGATTTCGCCAAGAAAGGGGATGTCAATGTCATCGAAAGCATCAGAAGCATCCACTTTGCTCACTTTAGCTTTTCCTTTTGTTCCTTTTGTTTTCCTTTTCCTGGATTTTTGTTTCTACACACAGACTGGAAGTGACCCATCTTTCCACATTGATGGCATTTTGCATCTTTTGCGGGGCAGTCGGCACGTACATGATTCTGCCTTCCACACCACTTGCAGTTTCCTTGCAGATTTTGAGGTGTTTTCTTTGAGAAATTTCCCCTGCGCTTGTGTCTGACATGCTCTATGGATGAGTTTGAACTCTCACTCTCAGGAAAACCTCTCACGACAGGCTTGTTTTGTTTCCTGGCTTCTGCTTGCCTACTCAACTGTATAGTCCGGGTTATAATTGAGCAAGGTGCCACAAGAAAAAGGAGAAATTTTCATATAGTGCTTCTAGACCAGTTTTTTACGCTGAATATGAATATATGAGGTAACCAGGCTGTATCCTGAAAATTAACCCGTGAGGGCGCTTTTTTCAAAATGGCCGCCAAATTTTCAGAACATTTGAATTTTCGTACATAGATTTTGACATAAATATTCCATTGCCACAAAATTAGTGTCATATGAAAGACAAATAAATTTTCTACAATTTGGTACTATTTATAGGGGATAAGTAGGTCATTTGGCTGAGATTTTAAGTAGAAAACTGCAATTTTTGTCATTTTTTCCCAAAAATTGAAAATTTTGCAAATACATGATTTTACATAATTCTGAGAAAAATGAATGAATTACCTTGAAATGTTCCAGAAAACTTTATTGACATACTATTATCATGTGGATGAAATTCCAACTCTGTATCATTCTTCTTAGCAAATTTATAAGGTATCAAACTTGAATACTTCAATTTCAGAAATGTCGCTTTTTGTATGCATTTCCATAGACTAATACGTATAACATGTACTGTACATGTATAATATGTATAATGTATAGTTTAATAAAATTTAAATGCAATTATCTCCGCTTTTTAACCACTTGGAGAGTTAAGAGTAGGCTTTTCTCTATCAGCTACATAAAACAAAATGTTGGCACATCGAGGCCTAACACTCTCATGGGGTGGGGGTGTCGAAGCCCCCCCCCGCCACCCCCTTTGGCTATATCATGTTGTTGTATATTGCCTATTTATTGGAAAATCACTATTTTTTGAAGCACCCATCGAGGCAAAAGGCATTTCTGCTATACAGTACAGCCACTTTAATTACTTTGAAACCACTTGGAGAGGAAAAGAGTAAGCTTTGTCATGTTTGTTCTACCAGCTATATCAAAAGAAGTGGCACGTACATCGAAGCCAACCCCTCTCGGGGGGATGGAGGGCGCTGGGAAAGTCACCCCTCCCCCTTTTGCTTATTGCCAATGTATTTGGAAATTCACCATTTTGGACCCAACATGGAGGCAAAAAAGCGTTTGTGCTTAATAGTATTTTATTAATTTTGAGAGAGTAGAGTTTGTTCTACCAGCTACATAAATAAGCGCTAGCACATCGAACCCTAGCCCTCTCAGGGGCTGTCTAAGTCACCCCCTCCTCTATATCATGTATGTTGCCTATTTATTGGAAATTTCACCATTTTGGATCACCCATTGAGGCATAATAAGGGCGTTTCTATATCATACAGCCAATTTTATTTTCTTGCAATTACTTTGAGAGAAAAGCGTAGGCTTTGCTCTATCAGCTACAATCTATTAAGAAGCGCTGGCACATCGAAAAATATCCCTCTCAGGGGCTGTCTAAGTCAACCCCTCCCCCTCTATATCATGTATATTGCCTATTTATTGGAAATTACACCATTTTGAATCACCCATTGAGGCAAAAGTGCGTTTCTACTATATAGCCAATTTCATTTTCTTGCAATGACTTGGAGAGGAAAGAGTAGGCTTTGCTCTATCAGCGCAGCTGCATATAAACAAGTGCTGGCAAAGAAAAGCCTACCCCTTCCGGGAGGCTGTTGAAATCACCCCACCCCTTTTGCATTATTGCCTATTTATTGGAAAATTCACCATTTTGGAGCCCCAATTTAGGCAAAAAGGCATTTCTGATATAGTTCTGCCACTATTACTGCCTTGAAACCACTTAGGGAGTAAAGAATAGGTTTTGCTTTATCAGCTACATAAAAAGATGTGCTGGCAAATAAAAGCCTACTCCCTTTAGGGGACTGTCGAAATTACCCCCCCCCCCCCCTTGAAATTCACCATTTTGGAGCCTCCATTGAGGAAAAAAGGCGTTTCTGATATATAGTTCTGCCACTTTTAAATCCTTGAAACCACTTAGGGAGGAAAGAATAGGTTTTGCTTTATCAGCCACATATAAAGAAGTGCAGGCAAACAGCAGGAGGCTGTCGAAATCACCCATCCCTTTTGCATTATTGCCTATTTATTGAAAAAATCACCACTTTGGAGCCCCCATTGGGGCAGATAGTCATTTCTGATTATGTTTCTGCCTTTTTTCACCCTTGAAAACTCTTGGAGAGAAAAAATAGGCTTTGCTTTAACAGCTACATATAAAGACATGCTCGCAAATAAAAGCCTATCCCCATCAGAGGGCTGTTGAAATCACCCCACCCCTTTTTCATTATTGCTTATTTATTGGAAAATTCACCATTTTGGAGCCCCCATCGAGGCAAAAAGGCGGTTCTGATATATAGTTCTACCACTATTACCGCCTTGAAACTACTTGGAGAGGAAAGAGTAGGCTTTCCTCTAACAGCTACATATAAAGAAGTGGCTCTACTATATACCAGAAACACTTTTTTGCCTCAATGGGGCTCCAAAATGGCGAGTTTTCCAATGAATTGGAAAAAATCGTAAAAAAGGTGGGGTAACATCTATATAGTCCCCTGAAGTGGGTCAGGTTTCGATATGGCAGCAATTCGTTATATATAGCTGAAAGATGAGAACCTACTCTTTCCTCTCCAAGTGGTTTCAAGAAAATGAAATTGGGTGTTTTATACAGCATAAGTGCATATCGCCTCAATGGGGGCTCAAAAATTGTGAATTTTCAAATAATTAGGCAATAATGCAAGAGGGGTGGGGTGATTTGACAGCCGCCAAGATAGGTAAGCTTCAATGTGCCAGCACTTCTTTGTAGAGCAAAGCATATTCTTTCCTCCTTAATCGGTTTCAAGGCAGTAAAAGTGGCAGAACTTTATATCAGAGATGTCTTTTTACCTCAATGGGGGCTCAAAAAAGGTGAATTTCCAATAAATAGGTAATAACGCAAAGGGGTGAGGGGGTGATTTTGACAGCCCCCAGAAGGGGGTAGGCTTTTATTTGCCAGCACAAAATTGTGTAGCTGATAGAGCAAAGCCTATTCTTTCCTCTCTAAGTGGTTTCAAGGCAATAAAAGTGGCAGAACTATATATCAGAGACGCCTTTTTGCTTCAATGGGGGCTCCAAAATGGTGAATTTTCAACAAATAGCCAAAAACCGAAAATTAGTGGGGTAACTTCTACAGCCGCTTGAAGGAGATACGCTTTGATTTGCCAACACTTCTTTATATGTAGCTGATAGAGCAAAGCCTACTCTTTCCTCTCCAAGTCATTGCTAGAAAAGAAATTTGCTGTGCTATGTAGTAGAAACGCCCTTTGCCTCTGATGCAAATTGTGACTGTCCAATAGATAGTCAATTACCGAAAATTGGTGGGGTAAATTCTACAGCCCCCCTGAACATTCTGAAGGGGATAGGCTTTGATTTGCCAACACTTCTTGATATGTAGCTGATAGAGCAAAGCCTAATCTTTCCTCTCCAAGTCATTGCAAGAAAATAAAATTGGCTGTACTATATAGTAGGAACGCGCTTTTGCCTGAATGGGTGATCCAAAATGGTGAAATATCCAATAAATCGGCAATATACATGATATAGAGGGGGGGGGGGGGTGACTTAGACAGCCCATGAGAGGGCTATGGTTCAATGTGCCAGTGCTTATTTATATGTAGCTGGTAGAACAAACTCTACTCTTTCCTCTCTAAGTGGTTTCAAATCAATAAAATGGGGTGTACAACAAAGCACAAACGATTTTTGGCCTCAATGTTGAGTCCAAAATTGTGAATTTTCAAATAAATTGGCAATATTTAGCAAACCCCCCCCCCCCCCGCCGAGAGGGGTAGGCTTCGATGTGCCACTTTGTATGTAGCTGGTAGAACAAAGCCTATATACTCTTTCCTCTCCAAGTGGTTTCAAAGCAATCAAAGTGACTGTACTGTATAGCAGAAATGCCTGTTTTTGCTTCAATGGGTGCTCCAAAAAACAGAGATTTTTCCAACAAATAGGCAATATACAACAACATGATATAGCCAAGGGCAAGGGGGGGGGGGTGACTTCGACACCCCCACCCCATGTGAGGGTCAGGCCTTGATGTGCCAACATTTTGTTTTATGTAGCTGATAGAGAAAAGCCTACTCTTAACTCTCCAAGTGGTTAAAAAGCGGAGATAATTGCATTTAAATTTTAAACTATTTTAAACTATACATTATACATGTACAGTACATGTTATACGTATTTAGTCTATGGAAATGCATACAAAAAGCGACATTTCTGAAATTGAAGTATTCAAGTTTGATACCTTATAAATTTGCTAAGAAGAATGATACAGAGTTGGAATTTCATCCACATGATAATAATATATCAATAAAGTTTTCTGGAACATTTCAAGGTAATTCATTCATTTTTCTTAGAATTATGTAAAATCATGTATTTGCAAAATTTTCAATTTTTGGGAAAAAATGACAAAAAATGCAGTTTTCTACTTAAAATCTCAGCCAAATGACCTACTTATCCCCTATAAATAGTACCAAATTGTAGAAAATTTATTTGTCTTTCATATGACACTAATTTTGTGGCAATGGAATATTTATGTCAAAATCTATGTACGAAAATTCAAATGTTCTGAAAATTTGGCGGCCATTTTGAAAAAAGCGCCCTCACGGGTTAATTTTCAGGATACAGCCTGGTTACCTCATATATTCATATTCAGCGTAAAAAACTGGTCTAGAAGCACTATATGAAAATTTCTCCTTTTTCTTGTGGCACCTTGCTCAATTATAACCCGGACTAGTACTGCTTTTGTGAGAGTAAGGTCTTCTCTAGACTGCAGTTGATCCGAAAGTGAGTCATCTAGCACTCCAACTACAATTCTGTCTCTTATTAACTCTTCCTTAAGCGTCTTGTAGTCACAGTCCTCAGCAAGTCTGTACAAATCATTGAAAAATGTGTCTACACTCTCTCCTGATCTTTGTACTCTTTTGTTGAATTTTGCTCTTTCAACAATGATGTTTTTCCGTACATTGAAGTATTTATTCAACGCCGTTATCACTTCATCATACTTCGCCGATTTCTCTTCTACACCGAGAGATACGATGATGTCATCCGCACAATCACCCATAGCATACAACAGTGTACTGACCTGTTCCCCGTCGGGTTTGGCCGCCATGCAGGCCCGATGCCGTGCGATAGCGTTCAAATCGTCGTGCCCATTTTGGCCATTGTTCAGCTTGATTTAGTCCTCCTACTTTGTCAAAACTGTCTGGCAATGGTAAACTTGAACTCTCCATTGTTCATCACGACGCTGCCACCATGTAGAATCACTCGGAATAAACAGATAATACAAGGGTAGTAGTACGGTTTGTTGTGTGACTTTACTCCGTTTCACTGTACATGTGTTAGTCTTCAATCAAGTCGTTATAATATTCCCACATAGACCATCAAAAATATTCTATTAGACCCACAGGAAACTTCTATTGGACCGACAGAATAATTCTATTGGACCAACAGAAAACCTGTATTGGACCATCAAAAATATTCTATTAGACCCACAGGAAACTTCTATTGGACCGACAGAATAAGAAAATCCACAAAAAGAACAATGTAGTTATGAGTGTTAAACCATGGAGCTAAAAAGGGAGATGGTTAAATCAAAGTTTGAATGTTTGACGTCACTTGCAACCAACTCTCCCATGTTGTTTAGGCCTAATGCAAATTCCTTAAATTTGCCATTTTTGAAAAGAATATTGCAATCGATTGTGACATTGATATCAGATCAAACTCTTACCTACATTGTATGCTTACGATATATAATCAAAATTATGTTGATATACATGTATATGCATCTGTGAGACAGATCTATTCTTTCAAGAAAAAAACTAAAATTATGGCATTTACATGCATAGGATATGGGAGAGCAGCTCATGATGTATCAAAATCCACATGTTGAATATTCATGACCTTGTTGTTTTCAGTAGATTTTCTATAAGCCTTCACTCACATTTTTCTTAAACAAATCAAGATTCATGGTGAACTTCCCCTTTTAATACGGAATTTAGCATTTTTTTTCACGCCCTCTATAGGAACAAAATTACAAAATGCGAGCGTGGAGCTCGAGCGGAAAATTTTGAGCTACGTATGGAGGTAAAAAATTATATAAATATAACCTGAATATTAATAGTTTCTCCGTTTAATTTTTGTTTAATTGTAATTTTCGGATATCCCGAAATTTCCTGGAATTTTTTCATTTTCCGAACCTTTCCTGGAAAAGTCAAAATTTCCTAATATTTCCCGAATTTCGGGAAGAATGGAAACACTGGATTAATACACAGTAGCGAGTATCCTCTGTATCTCCTTTCGTTTTATAGAACTTCTGACCAGCAGCAGCAGCAGAGCCTCAGAGGGGTGCAGATCTTAGGGAGAGTTCGAACCATAGGAGTCATATCATCAGGCGGACTCACATCCATTGCTACAAATGTAAGCTATTGTTGTCAAGCTATTGTCAATAAAGAATCCTGTACAAGCTTATATGTTCCAACATCATAATGTAATGTTTTTTTGTTCGGTTTAATTGCAACACCGGCAACAAGGTAGGCTGAGCCGGGACCGCCATATCGCAACCAACCAACAGCAATGCGTATCCAATGTGATGTCAGTTACATCATCGCGCATCAAATATGCAAATTATACATATGCAAATGAGACATATTACTACAATTGTGACCCATACCCTTTTCTTGAAAGATTTGTCCATATCTCCAATATATATACTTCATACATACTCTTTATGTACATGTACTAAAGACAATAAATATGTACTTCCATTTTTTGTATAAATTGTACTTAATAATAATACTTGTAATACTTCATACATACTTTTAACATGCTTTATACTTATTTTATACATGGATCATACATTTTTGTCTCACCTGCATAGCAGAGTGAGACTATAGGCGCCGCTTTTCCGACGGCGGCGGCGACGGCGACGGCGGCGGCGGCGACGGCGGCGGCGGCGTCAACACCAAATCTTAACCTGAGGTTAAGTTTTTGAAATGACAGCATAACTTAGAAAGTATATGGACCTAGTTCATGAAACTTGGCCATAAGGTTAATCAAGTATTACTAAACATCCTGCCTGAGTTTCATGTCACATGACCAAGGTCAAAGGTCATTTAGGGTCAATGAACTTAGACCATGTTGGGGGAATCAACATCAAAATCTTAACCTAAGGTTAAGTTTTTGAAATGTCATCATAACTTAGAAAATATATGGACCTAGTTCATGAAACTTATACATAAGGTTAATCAAGTATCACTGAACATCCTGCATGAGTTTCACATCACATGACCAAGGTCAAAGGTCATTTAGGGTCAATGAACTTTGGCCGAATTGGGGGTATCTGTTGAATTACCATCATAACTTTGAACGTTTATGGATCTGATTCATGAAACTTGGACATAATAGTAATCAAGTATTACTGAACATCCTGTGCAAGTTTCAGGTCACATGATCAAGGTCAAAGGTCATTTAGGGTCAATGAACTTTGGCCAAATTGGGGTATTTGTTGAATTACAGCCATAAATTTGAAAGTGTGTTGGTCTAGTTCATAAAACTTGGACATAATAGTAATCAAGTATCACTGAACATCCTGTGCGAGTTTCAGGTCACATGATCAAGGTCAAAGGTCATGTAAGGTCAAAGAACTTTGGCCACGTTGGGGGTATTTGTTGAATTGCCATCATATCTCTATAAGTGTATTGGTCTAGTTCATAAAACGTGGAAATAAGAGTAACCAAGTATCACTGAACATCTTGTGCGAGTTATAGTAGTTTTCAAAATCAGCACTGCTGCTATATTGAATCGCGTGATGCAGGTGAGACGGCCAGAGGCATTCCACTTGTTATACATTATCTATGGAATAGTGGCCCTTAGTAGAGGTGTTGTGGCTCAGTGGATAGGTCTCCTGACTTTGAACCACAAGGTCTGGGGTTCAAATCCCACCGCAGCACTTGCGTCCTTTGGCAAGGCGTTTATCTACATTTTCCACTCTCCACCCAGGTGAAGTAAATGGGTACCCGATACAGGAAGGAATTCCTTGAATGCTCGAGCATTCGATCAGGGTACCCGTGCTAAAGCCGGGGTAATAGTATGCAGCACATAGAAACATTGTATTAAGCACTGTATAAATGTTGCTTATTATTATTGACTTCAACCACATTTCTTTTTATCTTATAGACCAAGCAGGCCTCCATTGAAGGCAACATTCACACCGGTGCCCCGCCCCCATGGCTAACAGCAGACTCTGATGAAACAGGGACGTCAAGTGTGATTGGACCGGTAGAAGATGACTTCATCAAACATCGTAAGAATAACAAAGGCCTTGTCAGTCTATTGAGCATAATGCGCATGTAACTATGATCTAGATAGGCCATTTCATCTAGTGATTAATCGCCAACCTTTGTGTTACGAAGCCTAGGATTTGGAGCAAGGGAGGAAACTAGGAACTCTTCGCACCACGATGCATGATGAATTCGCAAACATAGAAAATGTAATTGTCATAAGCCCTTCATGACATAGAAAAACCAATGAGTGTCTGTCAGAAATTGGTGAATCAAAACAGCAGTTTCGTCCTGGACTCTGGACAAATTTGCAATATTTCTTAAGCTCTGAGACTTAAGACGAATCTGCTGTTCTGGTTCACCAATTTTCGACAAAGACCTCCCAACTGCGCTTTGTCATTCATTTTCAATACATAAACTGTGTTCTTGAATCTGTCATGCATCGTGCTGCAAAAGCTCCTCAACTCTTTGTGTGCTGGGCCATGAACTCCTCTGTGCTGAATTATTTTCATGGAGGGAAACAATGCATCGTTTGCTTGAGCGTGAAATGTGAAGTGGTGTGAAGTACGCGTGGAAAGGGTGAATAATAGTTGTGCTTTCAACAATGTTTTGCTTTGATTTCATATTGCAGTGAAGAGGGAGAAAAAGAAAAAGCTGAATCCAAACCGAGTCGGAGCCAATTTTGATCATGTGACTCCAACCAACGAAGAATGGCTGCCTTCATTCGGCAGGGTGTGGAACTCGGGTAGGAGGTGGCAGTCAAGGTAAAATAAAAGAAGTATGGATTTGACTTTAAATCCAATTTTAACTTTATAACGTTTTTTCACGATCTCATTTCTCTCATGATGTATTTGATTTATGCGTCATATGTTTACAGGATTCCACTTATCTGAAGTTTCCAGTTTTCTATGATGCAAAAAACAAAACAAAAATTCATTCAGGAAGAACAAGGAATTAACAGAATTTCACAGAAAATACACATTATCGGGCAAACCAATAGGAATCACCAAAACTAAGTTAAAATCATGGAAAAAAATAAAAAGTCAATCCAATAAAATCATATACCCAGGCCAGTATATAAATGTTTTTTGCCAATAAAATCATATTTGTTTATATATACCAGTTATTCTTTTTTCTGGAAAAATAATACTAGTAGATCAAAGTTACAACTGACTTGTGAGCAAGAAACATGTAGTCAGAATTCTGTCATTCTTCAGCCCCCATGATGTGCACATACCCTATGATAATTCATTTCAGAGTTTTATGAGAGACCCAAAACAATATTAATCATACCATTTTGTTTTCTCTTTTGCTGTGAAAATTTGCAGACACCAGTACAGGAAAGAGAAGAAAGAGGACGGAAGACAGAAGAGGAAAGCACCTCATACGGAAAGCAAGCCACCTTGAGACTCCGGCATTACACTATTTCACGTCACTTTGAAAGCTAATTGGAGACAGCAGGGACAGTCATTTTCTTCTGTTTACCAGCAAATGGAACATCTGTCTTACAAAGAGTTGCGATTGATCTGATCATTGCAACTATGGAAAGCCAGCAAAGTTAACATTCTTGACAATTTTGCGTGTTCTTTGTTCACAAAGGACATTTTGCAAATTTTCTGTAGAAAAAATTATGACACTGATGGATTTCCATAGAGTTACGATTGATTGGATCAATCGTAACTCTTTGTAAGACGGGGCCCTGGGCCACATCTTACAAAGAGTTACGATTGATCCAAGCAATCGTAACTCTATGGAAATCTATCAGTGTCATAATTCTTTCTTAATTCTACAGGAAATTTGCAAAATTTCCTTTGTGAACAGAGGCGAACACACCAGATTGTCCAGAAAACAATGAACTTATGAATATACTTCATATCTAGAAAACATTTAGAACTAACATGCATTTTAGATGTTGACATTGCTGGCTTTCCATAGTTGAGATTATTCAGATCGATCGCAACTCTTTTGTGAGACGGGGCCCTGTTTTGGTTCTTTAATTTTCATGTGAAAATTCATGAAGTTACCTTTAAAAAACAGAATTCGTGTTTTTGCTGTGCACATTTTCTATGACAAAATGGAATTTTAGATCAAGTTTGAAACAGTATTGCAGGTATTCAGAAAAAGGAACAGACCATGTTTTAAAACAGAAAATCACTATCCCTTTGTCCAGTTCAAATCACCAAAAAGTTGAAATTAAAATTCTAAAAATTCATAGCCTTGTTGGTCTGACAGATTTTCATCAAACCCTCACCAATATTTCTCTTAAATTTTTCTGCTTTTATTAAAATCAATCTATTGTAAAAGTGCACTTCCACTAAAATGAAAATATATATTTTTTTACATCATATTTTATAGTATAAGCCAGTTCAGGGTTAGCTCATGATCAACTTTTCTCAAATGACCTTTGTGATTTTTCATTAGGATAAGCACTATCATTTTCAAATGTAGATGTTGCGTAAGCTTTTACGGTAGAGTATTCAAATTCTAAGAACAAAAGGCATTGTATAGACCAGGTGACTAGAATAGTACATTAGTATAAAGTTTGGAAATCTGTTTTATTGTCAGCCTTTGGCACATTTGACTATTGTTTAGGCTACTGTCAAATACCAGTGATTATGAAGGCTCTATTTATTACTCTTCAGCTTGAATGTGATAAAATGAATATTTTGAAAGGAATACATGAATAATCATCAAATCACCAATGCCTATGTCAGTGAATTTGAAAGCCACCTTCATGGTTTATCTCAAATGACCTTTTTCTGCTCGTGCGCAGTTTACAACCGTGAACAGGCTTGACCTTCACACTGTCACAATGAAATACAATAGACATCCAATGAAATAGCTTCATGTACATGCTAATAAAAGAGACTTACACTTTGATTATTTTTAAACATTTTTGTGATGTTTTATTCATTTTTGTATTTGATGTGGCAAACTTATATACAATAAAGCACTAAAATATACAGCAAAAAAAGCAACGCAAGTGTAACACCCTCCCCATTTTCTATCAAAACATAGAACTATAGTGTAGACACAAAATATATATTAGATTCTATACATGCAAGTATAAGTTATTCTATTGTGTGTACGAAAAGAAAGGAAAACACAAATTTCATAATTGTTTGAGATAGACTTATTGGAACATTTAACTAAATCGATTGTATTTTGTACTGTATTTTTATTAATTGGTTTTCCACTCTCATACACAACAGTGCAATGCATGTCAATGTGCATACCTTCAAAGCATCATGAATGTACAGTACTATAAATCAAATCCTTTCTGGAAATACGGGTTTATGATTTTTCAAATTCTAGTTGTATATTTTTCTGTGGAAATTATATAAAATTTGGGTTTCCTTTTTTTCTGATACACCCAATACAGTACATAAATTATGTAATAGAACTTTACATACTGTACAATACATAAAAACATGATGTACACTATAATAGACAAAGACTTAGAGGTACATGGTACTCCTCAACACTAGAACATGTTACAAATACATGTATGCAAGAGTCATTATACAAACTTAGAATTTGACAACTGGAATGAAGTTCAGATGGTGAAGACGGTGATGATGATGGTGATGATGATAGTGATGGTAGTGATGATGGTGATGACGATGATGGTGGTGATGATGATGATGGCAATGACATGGAAAATGTAAAACTCGCAACTGAAATAAAATGGAATGGTCAATTAATGTACGAAAAAGAACTAATTGAAATCATGGAATGTTCATCTAACTTTGGATGGATTGACAAGCGTAATATGAATTTTAACAACCATGAGTGGTGTTTCACAAAGCTGTTTTTGTCTCACCTGCATAGCAGAGTGAGACTATAGGCGCCGCTTTTCCGACGGCATCAACACCAAATCTTAACCGAAGGTTAAGTTTTTGAAATGACAGCATAACTTAGAAAGTATATGGACCTAGTTCATGAAACTTGGCCATAAGGTTAATCAAGTATTACTGAACATCCTGCCTGAGTTTCATGTCACATGACCAAGGTCAAAGGTCATTTAGGGTCAATGAACTTAGACCATGTTGGGGGAATCAACATCAAAATCTTAACCTAAGGTTAAGTTTTTGAAATTTCATCATAACTTAGAAAATATATGGACCTAGTTCATGAAACTTGGACATAAGGTTAATCAAGTATCACTGAACATCCTGCATGAGTTTCACATCACATGACCAAGGTCAAATGTCATTTAGGGTCAATGAACTTTGGCCGAATTGGGGGTATCTGTTGAATTACCATCATAACTTTGAAAGTATATTGGTCTAGTTCATAAAACTTGGACATAAGAGTAATCAAGTATCACTGAACATCCTGTGCACATTTCAGGTCACATGACCAAGGTCAAAGGTCAATGAACTGTGGCCATAATGGGGGTATCTGTTGAATTACCATCATAACTTTGAAATTTTATGGATCTGATTCATGAAACTTGGACATGATAGTAATCAAGTATCACTGAACATCCTGTGCAAGTTTCAGGTCACATGATTAAGGTCAAAGGTCATTTAGGGTCAATGAACTTTGGCAAAATTGGGGTATTTGTTAAATTACCATCATAACTTTGAAAGTATATTGGTCTAGTTCATAAAACTTGGACATAAGAGTAATCAAGTATCACTGAACATCCTGTGCGAGATTTAGGTCACATGTTCAAGGTCAAAGTCCATGTAAGGTCAATGAACTTTGGCCATGTTGGGGGTATTTGTTGAATTACCATCATATCTCTGTAAGTGTATTGGTCTAATTCATAAAACGTGGACATAAGAGTAACCAAGTATCACTGAACATCTTGTGCGAGTTATAGTAGTTTTCAAAGTCAGCACTGCTACTATATTGAATCGCGTGATGCAGGTGAGACCGCCAGAGGCATTCCACTTGTTAAAATTACGTACAACTTTACAAGCAATGGTGTCCTGTCCTTATGTTATGCTAAATGAGATACCCAAGTTTGTCCTGTTTTATCATAATGGACCATATTCTGAAGTCAGGTTTAACTTAGACCACGGTCTAACTCTGTCCTAAAATTATGGGAAGCCAAAAATTCTGTTTATATTGTATATTTCTTATGTTTACAATTTTGTTTCCTTTGGCTTTCATAAGAAAAATACTTCAGTTATCATTCCCAAACAATTATGAACAATTTGGTATGAGTTAATAAATTGAATGCGTACTGTTAGGGATTGGTGCCCCGGCCAATGGGCTCTCCATAGCAAAACCACAACCTTAAACTAGGGTTTAATTTAAACCTGACTTCAGAATACGGGCCAATGGGTGTGAGTTTCCTTGGACTTGAATAAAATTTTGATAGATTTTTAAAGGAGAATGAACCTTTGGAACAAGATAGCTTGTGTGAAAACAGAAAAAGCAAAGAAACAGATCAACGAAAGTTTGAGAAAAATCTGACAAATAATGAGAAAGTTATGAGCATTTGAATATTGCGATTACTAATGCTATGGAGATCCTCACATTGGCAATGTGACAAAGATGTGTGATGTCACTTGTGAACAACTCTTCCCATTACTTTAGTATATATTTCACTTAAACTACCTCTTTTATCACATCTATCAGTAGATCATGTGTTCTTTCTATAGGAGGGCATATAATACAGATTTTTAAAGAATACATCATGGATAAAGAGTTTGTATCACCATAAGAAAACGCAAAAAGAGACATTTTGGGGGTATTTTATAGTCCATCAAAGGGAAAGTTGTTCACATGTGACATCACACATCCTTGTCGCATTGCCAATGAGAGGATCTCCATGGCATTAGTGATTGCAATATTCATATGCTCATAACTTTCTAATTATTTGTCCGATTTTTCTCAAACTTTCTTTGTTCTTATTCTTTGATTTTTTCCATGGCATTAGTGATTGCAATATTCATATGCTCATAACTTTCTAATTATTTGTCCGATTTTTCTCAAACTTTCTTTGTTCTTATTCTTAGATTTTTCTGTTTTGACACAGGCCTACTAGTTCCAAAGGTTTCATTCCCCTTTAAGTTTGTTACTCAGAAGCAATGCAGACAATATCTGAAATTTATGCATGTATAATAAGTAGGGATGTGAGTGATCACAAATTAAAAGAGCTGAAGAAAGCTGAAATTGGAAGAGCTCCCACAGTACAAAGGAAAGCTAAACAAAGCTGAAATTAAGCTGAAATTCAAGAGCAAAAATAGCTGATATTAGCTAAAAAGATGCACTCTCACAACTCTGGATAATAGTTACTCATTACACTGTAGATGCCGCCACGCACAGAAAAATCAAGCTATAGAAGTTGTGTGTTGTGGACGCCAGAAGTGGCGTCGCAGCACGCGAGACCCACTAGTAAGAAATCCATCGACTGCCAAATTGAGATCATTGTCTGTCCAGTTAATTCATTAACTAGAACTGGAAGTTAAAGCCATGACAAAAAAAGAAAAGCAGTGGATGATGCGATGACCAACACAGAACATGAAGTTAAATGCATGTGACACATATAATAGCGCATGCCTTGAGCTTGGCAAGAGTCAAACCGGAAGAAGCCTGTGACGTCATAGAATTATTATTCAAATCACGATTTCGTTTATACGACCTTTTTCGTTCGTGATTCTACAGAAACCTATTTCCAATTTTTTCCATGTTTCATGTTTGTGATTTGAAAGACCTATTTTCACTTTTGACTAAATGCAATCGTGATTCTGCAGAATCATGATTCAAATCATCATTCTATGGTAAAAAAGTGGCGCATAAACGCACCCTAAATGTGATTTGAAGTCACACTTAACTCTTTGTGAAAAACTCCCCAAAAATCAATTGTTTGCTCTTGATGAATACTTTCAGTGTCTCTCATTTACAAAACATTAATAGCCAGCACGTAATTAAACAAAATATACCTTTTAAGCTTAAGAAAATTTAATTGATATTTCAGAGAATTTGTTAATTAGTAGTCCTATTACTTAAAAAATCACAAACCCAATAGAGCAAAATGGCATTCATGTCAAATTATTTGAAATATTGAAGAAAACAAATGATTATTTCAACAACGATATACAAATATAAATCCTATATTACATTTTGACTTCAAATATTACTTTACTGAATACAGAGTAGAAACTGGCAAGACCATGAATAAAAAAAAGTAATATCAATTTACAAAACCTAGGTAGAAAATATCCCGAGGAAAAAAAGCACATAATACTGTTAGGACTCCCAAGATTACATGCTTGTGCGAAACTCTCTTTTCATTTACCATAAATGTTTATTCTCCAAACAGGAGAAAATATCACTGCAATTGCAAAGAAAAAACAAAATGATTGCATATCCGCCATTCTGCATCGTACACTCTACACATCTGGTAATGTACTGTACAACACTTATTGGACAAATTTTGAAATGAAGCCAACAGTAAAAAGAAAAAGAAATACAAGTACATTGAAACTTTCAAATAATTGCATATTTATGTATAAATACTTTGATTTATAGTTTCATGTTAATCAGAGATGCATTCAGTTACCAAAAACTAGAGGCAAAACAAGCATGTACGCTTTTAAATTCTGAGCAATCCTTTGACGCCAAGTTGTGTTGTAAAGTGATTTAAAAAAAAATGATTGAAAGATGTGTTTGATTTTTGGCAGGCTCACGACTGAAAGTTAATTGTTGAATATTTTCAAAGGGAAAAACTTAAAATGTGAAGACCCCCCCATCCTTTAAATAGCATTATAGAATACAGACAACAATTAACTGCAAATGCAATGACCTTCATGTTAGAAAATTATTTATAAAAATAGAAAGCTGTAAATCAAAGCATTTTCATGTATAACATCATGTAACATGCACATAATTCATTTTCTGTTGTAAGTCTATTGCTTTAGCATAAACTGGCCAAAAAATCCAGATGGTTACAGTTAGGTCTGCATATTTAAGTTGATCTTCTGTAAGTAGAATAATTGTTGAGGTTGAAGCAATTTTCCAGACCTGGGGCCTGTTGCACAAATCTTTAACAATCGATCGTACTGTTGATTCGTGTGCTTGATTGCACATCGTGATGGATGTAATCAAGTGTGAAAACCAGCCCTACGACCAACTGCTCACATTTGTAATGAGGGGCACAGATTATGCAACACACTTGCTATTCACTTCTTCTGAGTCAAATTTCTTGTAAATCAAACAGATTTCTCTGGTCCAAAGTGATACGACTCAGGCATGTTCACTTTTATCATCAATAAATATTCATCTCTAAATTCTGAGTAATAGAACATTTCTAAACAACATACCCTGTAAAAAAACATGTTTCATTCACAGATTGGCCAATATGAAAGATAGGATCTGGAATCACAGGAATGGTTCAGTCACATGATCAATCACATGACCTGGGTATCAGGTGAGCACTGGACATCCTTTGAATGGTAAAAACCCGAGCTACGCAATGTCTCATCATGTCTATGACCTGGCATGGTAGTCACATGATCAATAACATTATTTAAATATCAGGTGATGAGTGACTCACTGGATATCCTTTGACTGGTAAAACCTGCATGGTGTTGTCACGTGATCAATCACATGATGAAGTGTCAGGTGGTACATACAAATCACCTGACTTCTCTAACTCTTATCTGGTTGTTGGAGTCCAGCTCAAGCCTGGTCTGGGCTGGTTTCTGACTGGCCAAGCTGGTCCCCGCGATGGAATTGTTCGCTGATCGCCGACTCTCACTCCCCGATCTAAGAGTTTCTTCAAATTAAGGAAGACCATCAATAATGCGTGTCTATATTGCTTTTGTATAAAACATAATCTAGATAAATGATTACAACTTGCAATAAAAATAGAGAATATTTTCTTAATATCTAATACATGTATAGTGAAGTTTTGCTACTAGGATTGCAGTTGGAAAAGTGGAAGACACATGTAGATATTAAAAATAGATCCCTGTATGATTTGAAAATGAAATGGAATGCAAATAGATACAGATGGATGTAAAAACTATTTATTACGGATTTCATTACTTGATAACAAGAGCGTCGCTAAGGCGAGCACATACTACGCCCGCCTGTAAAGCGGAAAAAGGAGATATCGTTCAAGCAAGAAAAGTGGAAGGTGGCGACTTCACCTTTGACTGTCTGACCTCAATATCAATAGAATTCCTGAGATCTATGCTAGTATCATAGAAACCAAATTATATGAGCCTAAAGGTTAAGTTAAACTGAAGTTATCGCGTTTACAAGGAAAAGTTAACGGACAGACATCGAACGTGATACCATAATACGTCCCGTCGAGACGGGCATATAATAAAAAATAAATCCAGGACACATGAACATGTCCATTAAGGCGATTACATGTAAAAATAGATCCCTGTATGATTTGAAAATGAAATGGAATGCAAATAGATACAGATGGATGTAAAAACTTATTTTATTACTTGAGAACAAAATGAATTCGGTTCATTTCAAATCATTGATGAACATGTAAGGATACACGGTGGGCTCCAGGTCCGCGACGTTCAACGCCCCACTCATCCGATGCTTCTTCAACCAGTCATTGAGCTCAACCAATCTGTTCTGAGTTCCTGAGCTTTGGTCTGTTGACGTAGGAACAGGTCTAGAGGTCATTGGGCCAGGATCTCTAAAACTTCTCAGTTGGTCCCTGAGGAGCAAGTGGTGATTTTTTTTTTAAAGTATGTGTGGAAAATGGTGACACAACATTTGCTCCTGCGACAATTGCTCAGGTCTTAATAACTCAGAAGGCTTAGGATTAGAGTTAGGATTGTAATAGAGTTTTTGGTTCAGAATAATGTAAAGATTAGGATTAGGGTTTATTTAGTTTTTGAGGTTAGGTTTTATGTTTCGTTTAATGTGCAGACTTTCCATCGGAGCAATTGTCGCCGGAGCAAATGTCATGGAACCGTGGAAAATACAATTACATGGAGGTCTGCACAAGTTGTCGTTCCAATATGCAAAGTGATTGTTTTAGACCAGATCGTGCAAAGAATTTGTTATTTTCAAGTTGTTTTTGTGTACAGTACATCAAACAGATTCTTGTAATCCCAATAGATTGGATTCAGGTAGATTCATCATATCTCCATCATCATCATCATCATCGTCACCATCATTTATAACCATTGTCATCATCATCATCATTATAATCATTGTCATCATCATCATCATCTACATCACCATCATCATCATCATCATCAACATCGTCACGATCCTCATCATCACCATCGTCATCATCAATATCATTGTCACAATCATCATTGATATCATAATCATCACCATAATCATCATCATCATCATCGTCACCATCCTCATCATCATCATCGTCATCATCAATATCATTGTCACAATCATCATTGATATCATAATCATCACCATAATCATCATCATCATCATCGTCACCCTCATCACCATCCTCATCATCATCATCGTCATCATCAATATCATTGTCACAATCATCATTGATATCATAATCATCACCATAATCATCATCATCATCATCATCATCGTCACCATCCTCATCATCATCATCGTCATAATCAATATCATTGTCACAATCATCATTGATATCATAATCATCACCATAATCATCATCATCATCATCGTCACCATCCTCATCATCATCATCGTCATCATCAATATCATTGTCACAATCATCATTGATATCATAATCATCACCATAATCATCATCGTCACCATCCTCATCATCATCATCGTCACCATCCTCATCATCATCATCGTCATCATCAATATCATTGTCACAATCATCATTGATATCATAATCATCACCATAATCATCATCATCATCAATATCATCATCATCATTGTCACAATGATCATTGTTATCATAATCACCATCATCAATATCATCCTCATCATTATCATCATCACCATAATCATCATCATCATCATCATCACCACCACTATCATCATCATCATCACCATCATCCTCATCATCCTCATCACCCTCATCATCATCATAATCATCATTGTAATAATCACCACCACGAGCATCATCATCATCATTACAATCATCATCACCACCATCACCGTTATGGCGATTAAAAATCTTTTTATGCTGGATTTGATTAAACAAACACAAAATGAGATGACCATACCTGGCTGAGATGTAGCCCCCAAACGTCGGTTTCTCATTGCCTGTTACTGGAAAACCTGGAGCACCCGCTCTCCTCTCATCTATGAAAATAGAATGACAAACAAATAGTTCAGTGTCACAATAACAAAGAATACTCGCTTTATAGCACTTATCAGATTACTTTATCAGAGGTCTTCAAGGACTCTTCAATAATGCAGCATTGTTAACCTGGCCTTAGCAAGAAAGACTTATCACACTTTATCAAAATACATGAGGCAGTTGAAAATACATTATATGTCATGAAATGCATTCAGAAAAGCAGAGAGAGGATTCCAGAAAGAAATAGGAAGAGGGGGTGGCAGGGGAAATGGGATATTTTTCTGGATTTCCAATTAATAAAGCTTAATTTAAAAGGTAACATGTGTACAGATTCTTGGATAAGAATATGAAAGTTAGTATCAAAACTTTAAAAAAAAAAAAAAAATCATTTTCTATTGCAAAACAATAAAAAGTAATGGCAGGCCTACATGGGAAAGAGTTGCAAGAAATTGCCAACTAGATTTTTAACCAATGAACACATGTTTTAAGGACTTGCGCTTGATTTTTAAAGTTGCGTTAACAGGCAACTCTCTGAAACAGGCGTTTGATGCATCAAATTAACATCTTACCTCCAAAATATTTCCTCCACTTCCGCCCCATGGCTTGCTCAGCAGACTCCATCCCGTACTGAGGATTGACCGGATCAAACAACCGGCCCCCTCCTACCGTGTACGGCCTCTCGGTCCCGCCCCCTCCTAGGCCACGCCTACTAGCTGATGAATAATCATAAGCCCCCGCAGGGCCATGATAAGGGAGTGGCCCAGTCGAAGGCACTGCATACGAAGTACGAGGTAAAGCAGATTGTGGGGGCGGGGCATATGAATGAGGGTTTGCATATTTATGAGGTGGGTGGGAGTACGGTACATGGGCTCCATTCTGAAGAGGTATTCCCCCTGTAGGAGAGGTGGAGTAAGAGCCTGGTGTGGGGCCGCCTGAAAGAAAACAAATGACATAATACATGTATATTGGGACCCTGTCACAAAAATAGCTACAACTGACCCGATTAATCACAAATAAGAAAATCCATTGATATCATAATCATACACCTAGGACACATACATGAAGGCCCATATTCTGAACTCTGGTTTAAAGTTGTGGTTTAAGTATGGAGAGCCACTTGGGGCACAAATCCTTAACAGTACACATCCCATTTATTAACTCATTTGACACTCAAATTGTTTGTAATTGTCTGGGAATGATAACTGAAGGATTTCTCTTCATTAGGAAAGCAAAAGGACACAAAATAGTAAACATAAGAAATATACAATATAAACAGAATTTTTGAATTTTTGGCTCCCCATTATTTTAGCACAGAGTTAGACCAAGGTTTAACTTAAACCCGACTTTAGAATACGGACCATACACTCTATCTATAGAGAAACAAAGAAGAGTACACTGATTGGTCAATACTATGATGCATGCATGAGTATTCATTCACAAACCAAACTGAAAGGACATCCTTTCTATAGAATGAAGTCGATGGCTTTCCATAGGTGGCTACAAAACCTGGGTAATGTTTCACAAAACTGTCCAATCTAACATTATAGAGTACCGAAGTGTGACGTCATCAATTTTCACTTTTTGCATTTCAGCGTTTTTGATACCATATTTTGGTAGAGCATGATAAAAAAAACCCCCACAACTCACATTTGGTGGGAATCGGTCCATGGGGGCCTGAGATATGACCTCATGAATACATAATAAACCCCATTGAAGTCAATGTACATGTATTATTGCCCTGGTTCTAAATGTTAGGAACCTGGCCAATAATATATTGACTTCAGTGGGGCCATTCCCAATCTCATTTCCGTTATTTTGTTTGTGTCTTTTGATAGACCACAGGGTAGGATATAATTTTTATTTTTTAGGGGCTATCATGAGAGCCATTGCAGAATTTTGGGGGCTATTTCTTTCATTTTAGGGGCAACAAGCAATTATGCAGTAAAAGCAAATATTGTTACTCTGCCAAGGTTAGTCAGAGTATTGATTTTCTAAATAATCTTGAATATTGTGTGTGAGAGATCTTGGGGTGACTCTAGAAAGAACGGTCACCCCGAAGCATGCATTTTCGGAGAATTTTAGGGGCGATTAGGGCTGTCAGGGGGGGGGGGGGGGCGAGATTGCCTGCCACCCTCATGTATTTGCTATGCTGGTAGACCATCAAAGAAGGCTGTTATTTACATGGTACTTCCATGAAAAATTCAAAGCAACCATTTTTTAATTAATTTGCTTAATAATAATATGCAACATTAATATAGCTCTTAACCCTCAATCTCCCGGGGTATTTTGATTCTTGTCATTCCCGGGGGGGGGGGCATTATGGCCCCCCCTTAAGATCTCAGCCATGGATTGCGCGATCACAACGAAAATTTGCATGATGGTAGAGAATGACGTAATCTACGCCGTTGCATTGGTAAATTTCACTTAATTCATATATTTTTATTTTATATGAATTAATTATGCTAATTTATTCATGAAATCATACTTTTTGCTCTGATTCACTAAATAAAGCTCCTAGAATGCCATTTTTTGGGTGAAAATATTTTTTATAGCATTCCTAACAATTGTGAATGAAAAAAATTCTGGTACCAAGACCGATTTCTTATGTATTTTATTGTTTTTTTAATTTCTTATGTATTTCCTTGTTTTTTTACTTTTTGTTTTTTTATTGTTTTTTCGATGGAAATCGTTCCAGACTTAATTCTGATCATAAACAAGGCAAAATTAATTAAGTTTAATCAGTAAAAGTAGAAATAATGATACATTTATGAATTTTGGCCAAATACACAATTTGCATTGGATTTGTGCATGAAATCACATTTATGAGCAATTATGGGTCTGACATGCACTTACATAATGTTGCGTAATGTCGTAACCGCGTACCCGGGCGTCACAAATTTGGTCTCAAAATTTGCGCGAGACTTGAAAGTAAAAAGTCAGTGAGCGGCGAGGTCAAAAAATTTTGCGCAGCAGATATATCGCAAAAATTGTAGAGGGGGGGGGGCCATTATGGCCCCCCCCCCCGGGAGAATTAGGGTTAATACAAATGTCTCTAAGTGCTGCATACTATTAACCTGGCTTAAGCATGGCTATCCTGATCGAACGCTCGAGCATTCAAGGAATTCCTTTCTACCGGGAACCCATTTACTAAACCTGGATGGAAAGTGGCAAATGTAGATAAACACCTTGCCAAGGAACGCGAGTGCTGCGGTGGGATTTGAGCCTCGGACCTTGTGGTTCAAATTGCAGAGACTTATCCACTGAGCCACAACAGCTCAGTCTACATTCTGCAGCTTACCGGGTGCATTCGGGAGTTCCCGTTGTTTCAGCACAGTCATCACATTCTGCAACTGATTGTTCAGACTGTTCAGAGAGGAGATAACTTGAGACGACTCATCTTGCTTCATTCCTTTCACTTTCCCCTTCTTCTTAGAATGGTGACCTCTTATATCTAGATTACAATACACAAGGAAATAGGAAGGTTAGTTACAGTGCAAAGCCTGAGGGATATTTTACAAAGAGGTCAACGAGTAATGCACCATGTTTGAGTGTTAAGAAAGACATAATTCTTGTTGTTGAAAAAAAAAAAAAAAAACAGAGAAATACAGTACATACAATTTCTTTCATTTAAAAATTTTGTTTCAAATGTACAATGAATAATTGAATTTAAATAATCATATTTCTTGTTTTCCCTTCATGAAAAAAGGAAATGCAGAACACACAAATATATTTCATTCAGTATTTTTATTGCAAATGTAAACTGAATATGAATAACAAGTCAAACAAAAATAATAGCATTTCATGATTGCTAATATCTAGTTCCCACTATCATAAGTCGCATCATTGAAGCAGTGATCTAAATGAAAATCGTGGAGTAATCGTAGTGATCGTGTCAGATCTTATCAGATCTTCAGTTCAGTTGTGGCAATCATTTTGATTGTAGAATTTTTTTTTGACGGTTCAAAACTTTTCGTGATCAGCTACGAAAGGGGGAACGTGGTATTATTAATCATAAATGAATAAATTGAAGTCAAAATAAAGATTAAAAATACCTTGTTTATAAGACTCATCCCCACTGGTGCTACTGTTGGTCCTAGGACTGCTCCCTGAGGAATCACTCAAAATAAACATGGTGTCCTGATTTGCCTCTGAATGCTGGCCAATGTCTCTCCCTCTGTATATATCCTAATGACCATAATAAACACAAAATTTTGTCAATCAATCAATCAATCAACCGGTTGGTCGATCAAAGCTTCCTTTCATGCAATTGTTCAATCTTTGAATAAATCATAATGGTCCTAGTATTGCTCCCTGTGGAATCACTCAGAATAAACATGGTGCAGAGCTGCCAACCTTGTGCAAGCAAAAAAAGGAATCATTATGGCCAAAAAAAGGAATTTCCAACAAAAAAAAGGAATGTGCTAAAACGAACCTTAAAACGACATGCGACAAACATCCAATGCAAAAAGTATGTATGCAGTGAACAATTTAAAAAAAGTTAATCTCTAGGCCTAGTCTGGGCTAAGTAACGGAGCGTTACAAATTGGACCCTTATTTTAATTAAGTCAGTAGCAGGGCTTGAATTAAGAATTGAGAGGGGCAAGGCCATTTTCAAATGGGCACTTTCAGCTTGGGGCAACCGGCAAAGTGGCCTTGGATGCCCCAAAATTTCAAAGGGTATCAAGGCCATTCTAAAGGACATGAAGGCCACTTTTATTCTAGTCAAATGGGCACCTAGGCAAATTTTTCTAAAAATGACAAGTAGGCCTTTCATTTTGTAGTGCAACCTGACTCCGGCACTTATCAAAGTGAAGATCTGTCGAGAAAAAATTCTTTCAGGGGCACCAAAATCAGTTCTGGTGAACATTTTTAGGGCCCCATTTTTCTGGAGCTTCCTTTCCACTTCTAAAATAATTAATTGTTTTATGTTGAGTTTCCTGACAAAACTACCAAATTGTAGACTAAGAGAAATATTAAAAAAAAGTTGACATCAATTCAGACTTCTCTTCCCAAGTAACATTGTTTTTGCCAAACAGTACCCTTTAAAATTAAAGTGTCATAAAATGGAAGTGTACATGTAACATTCCACAAATATAGAAAAATTATTCATAAATCAATCTAATCTAAAATTCAAATAGATCTATAGATAAGAAGTTGAAATCATTCCACAAAAGTCCCATCGTAAATCACTTCACGATGTGCACAGCTCAGCCTCAATCACACTGCACGCACACTCAATCATCCCCAGCAGTGACGGCACTATAGAGCAGACATCTAGGCCGCCAGAACCGGGGAAGAAATCTTCCCATTCCTGCTAAACTGAATGCTAAAGTGCCGACTTTTTTAATGAATTCCAAAGGCAGTAGGACATCTCTCTAGTATAAATCATGTGAAACTATCAATAAATGTTGAATATCACCCAGAATTATTACTTCAAGGGACAATGAAGAGCTTTCCAGGTCTTTTCAAAGCCGAATTCATCGTATTTGTTTGATACGATTACGAGTTGATGAAAATTAACCAGACAGTACCGTTATCCGAAGCTTGGGAATTGATTAATCAATTCAAGAAAATAGCCTCAAAATTTCATTTCTTTATCACAACAATTAATTTTAAAGTATATGAAAAATATCTTTTGATGATTCAATCTTTAATATATATGATGAGTATTTTTGTAAAATTTTGCAAATGGAATAATAATTTCCCTCAAACCTCCAAATCCCCCTCCATTACAAATGGACTCTTCTCTTACTACATTTGGGAATTACCCTACCCAATTCATCGTACTCCTCGCTCTGCGCTGCAAGAACAAACGTTGGCTCGATCACCTGAAGAGTGTTGGCCCGTGCGTAAGGACAACGTATTAGCAGTAACGTTAGATCTAAATTCTGAAATCTGATTTTCGGATCGTTTTTTTGGAAATAAAACATCACTTTATAGGAAAGAAATTACATGCAAATTTAAGATAAAATATATAAAATTCAGAAATATCGTACCTTAGACCGCAGTTACTGTTATTTCCTTTCAAATGATGATCAAAACATAATCATCCTCGATCCTTTCGTTTGTCATCGTAAGTTGCCATCTTGGATGACGTCATCATCCTTACAGACGTATTTACCAGTCGCTATACATCGCGATTCGTACCATGCATGCCGCTCGCATATTCAACTAACGTATATGTACGTGCACGCTATCAAATTATTAAAGTGCGTTGGAAAACCGGCTGGCGGGCGACTACGCACGCGCAAATACCAGGCTCATCTCGGGCTCAACCACTGAACTAGAAATACGTATTTCTAGTTCAGTGGGCTCAACACGCACTCCACATACATACAATTATGTACACACATTATCAAAATTGTCAAAAAACGTAATTTGAAAAGAAAAACCATAATGCCGTAATTTGAATGAAAAAACGTAATGATTACGGCAAAAACGTAATGGTTGGCACCTCTGATGGTGTCTTGGTTTGCCTCCGAATGTTGGCCAACATCTCTACCTCTGTATGATGACCATAATGATCATACTAACTGAGCAATGTGTATCAATTGATAATCATCAATAAAACAGCAATCAATATTTCAACTGCCAAATGTGAATCAATCAATACTGGTCCTAGTATTGTTCCCTAAGGTATCACTCAAAATGAACATGGTGTTCTGATTTGCATTTCAATGCCAACCAACCAGCCAACCATCCCGACCCGACCCAACCCAACCCAACCCAACCAACCAAACCCCTCCCCTGTATGCACACTAACTTTTCTTAGTGAAATGGTATACTCACTTTGTCATTGAGAGACTCTTCTAGTTTCTTGAGTTTAGACTCCTTCTCTCTCACCAGACGGCTCCCGGTGGTATAGTTCACCAAGGCTTTGTCCAACTCCAGTGCCTCCTGTGGGTAAAAGTTATCATACACACAATAAGAAAATATGGGAGTGATCTCATAAAGCTGTCCATAACAAACTGGGTTATAGACAGGGGGCCAGCTTCATAAAGCTTTTCGAAAACATACAAAATCTTCATAGATTTAAAGTAATTCTTGTCTTTTTTCATTCACCTATCCATCCTTGAATCAATCAATCTATTCATTCCTTCATTATTAACCTCTCCCATACAAGTCGTACAACTTCATAGATCAACAGTGTTTCTTTCGCTGTATCTCCGTTCTCTTATAATAGTATTGCCCTACATCTGTCTTCCATTCTCTAATAACTCTCTTCAAACTATCTCTCGATCTAGCCATCTCTTAATTTCTTCAATTCTTACCCTCTGCAATCCAAGTCGCACATCTTCATAGATCAGCAGCGTTCCTTTCGATGTGTCTCCGTTCTCTTCATAGGATCGCCTTATATCTCTTAATTCTTTTATTACTCCCTTCAAACTTTAATACTATCCCTCAATTTTTTCCATCTCTTAATTTCTTCAATTCTTACCCTCTCCAATCTAAGTCGCACATCTTCATAGATCAGCAGCGTTCCTTTCGATATGTCTCCGTTCTCTTCATAGTTTCGTCCTATATCTCTCTTCCATTCTCTAATAACTCTCTTCAAACTATCTCTCAAGCTAGCCATCTCTTCATTCCTTCATTCTTACCCTCTCCAAGTACTCGCTACAAACTATCTCTTGATCTTTCCTTCTCTTCTTACCCTCTCCAGTCCAACTCGTACATCTTCATAGATCAGTGGCATTCCTTTTGGTATGTCTCTGTTCTCTTTATAGTATTGCCTTATGTCTGTCTTCAATTTTTTAATTACTCCCTTCAATCTTTCCACCTGTTCATTCCATCTTCATTCTTACCCTCTCAAAGTCGAACATCTTCATATATCAGCAGCGTTCATTTCACTATGTCCCAGTTCTTTTCATAGTTTCGCCCTATTATCTCTCTTCCATTATCTAATTACACTCTTCAAACTATCTCTCAAGCTAGCCATCTCTTCATTCCTTCATTCTTACCCTTTCCACGCCAAGTCGCACATATTTATAGACCAGCGGTGTTCCCTTACCGTGTCTCCGTTCTCTTCATAGCCTTGCCTAAGGTCTTTCCTATATATACATTCTCTCATTCCTCCCTTCGATCCAACTATCTCTCAATCTTTCCATTTATTCATTCCTTCATTCTTACCCTCTCCAATCCAAGTCGCACATCTTCGTATACCAGCGGTGTTCCTTTTATGGTGTCTCCGTTCTCTTCATAGCCTTGTCTGAGGTCTCTTCTCCATTCCGTCTTCGCATCCTCCAAAGCTGATTTCTGCTGATGAAGCTGTCTCTTTTGGCGCTTCAAGAAGTCTTTGGCTCGACTGATGGCTCCATTCTCCTCCGCAAGACGCAGACGAAGGTCACTGGAAGCAAATTTAAATATTTCATATGTATGTACTAGGCACTAATCATACCCATACACATGTATTTACTACGGTTCCATGCTCCCCTGTAAATTCCACACATCCATTGAATTGCAAAATTTAACCTTGGATTAAGAATTTACCCTAAAAATAACAGAAAACACAATTGTTTCAAACAGAGGGTCGTGGGTTCGAATCCTAGCCATGGCGTATTTCCTTCAGCAAGAAATTTATCTACAATGTGCTGCACTCGACCCAGGTGAGGTGAATGGGTACCTGGCAGGATTATTTCCTTGAATGCACTGAGTGCCGGTGATGGTAGCTCGAGCTAAAGCCGGGGTAATAATAATATCCACCGTCAACACAGCAAGCTGGACACTCCAGTTGGCCGCCATTTTAACCTCCCCAACCACTCCATCACTGACATGATGCTACAGGGCATCGAATCTTTAGGTTCCCGTCCTGACTCAGTCCGTACTAGCAGAGAGAAGCTCTGGATAAGACGACTTCGCACCACCCAACCTCATGGCCTGAACATCCAAGAGGGGAACGACTGATTATTCTTTCCTATCCACTTTCAATTTATATATACATATCATTTTTCCCCTCAGCTCTTTTGAATAGTTACATTATAGTTTCTTCCTCTACTTTCCTCCCATATCTCATACAAGCTCAGCTCCAATTTTTCCTTCCTTGTTCAGGCGATATAATAATTATTATATATATATATTTTGTTTTTGTCTCCACTCACCTCTTTTAGATTTACCACATTTGCTTATTGACATGTATACTATGGTTTCTTCATAATACACCCCCTCTCTTCTATATTTGCTTTTACCTTTTTAGGCAATTTGCTTCCTCTTTTTCACATATACAGGTTTTTTTTTTTTTCCTACTGTATAGTCCTATGTTTTTTTCCCGTCACACCTAGCGGATTACAATATCAGTTACACCATATGTGTCTTTACATTTTTTCATATACATTTATTTTTTGGATATATTTATATACATATCACTTTTAGATACATATTTACACTTACCTTCTTCTCTTAGTTTAATGCTTTATCATATATACTTATATGTCTTTTGCACATTATCAGTTGTTCCCCATTCTTTTCCTTTTTTCCCCCCACTCTTATGCACCAGTTTATTATGCCTTTCTTTGTAACCTGTTTGACCCACCTCTCACTAATTCTCTAGTTATTCATCCCTCTATCACTGTTTTGTTCCAGATCCTGTTTGATGTTGCCTGCCTCATTATCTTAATCCCTCTTGGCCTTACTTACACTAACTTCCCTTTGTGTCTGTCTACTCCTTTTATTTCATCCCCTTCACTAACCTGATTGGTCTTCTCTACTAACTAATGCCCCTTTTGTCTCCTTGTTTCTAGTGTTGCTGTAGCTTGTTTGTGGTCTATATTATGGTTGTTCCACTTTATATGTTTGTCATTTTGCCTCCGACGAAGATTCTGCTAGGATCGAAAGCTTAGGCCCCTTCTTGACTTTCTAATTTACTCCATTGGCTCTCTTTTATTAGATAAGCAGTTTTCAGCAGCTTCTTTTCGCCAGTAATAATAATAACGCGCCTCAGAATAGAATATTTCTAGATAGATGGCGCTATATAAATGCCTATTATTATTATGAAACCCTCCCCAGATCTAGTTTTTTCAACTAAACTAACCTCTTAGCCATCTGCCGCCTGGCAGTTGCATCATCAAACTCCTCCGATGCATCAGACTCCATGTATTGCCACGCATGGCGCCCTCTATGTCTCGATGGGAGAGGAGGATTATACATCTGATCGTCGTCATAGGCAGCTCGCTTTCCTCTTGCCTTGTGAGAGGCATACCTCCTTCCCCCACGCGGCATCTCATAGTCATCCTCGTCATCAAGCTCTGCAAGACAATATGAAAGGATGGACACATTGCCACTTTGTCTACTTTCATTTTGGTCTTGTCCAACACGATATAAGCCAGTATGTCTTCTTCACTTTTGGTCAAATTGCCATTTAGTCCATTTACATTTTGTCTTATTTAAAGTTAGGCTCTATTTATTTGTCAAATACCACTTGGTCAATTTTTTTTCAGTTAAAAAAATGCAAAATAATTAGTAAATAAAGTAGAAAATGGATTATTCAGGTATTAAAATAATGAGAAGTTTACTAATACAGTTAAATACAATAAAAAAAAAATAATTTAGAATAGCAATATTCATCCATTGAGAATGGAACATCCCGACCAGTTGGAGATTTTGCTGAGTCTCTGGGACGTCCCATTTGACAGACTTAATTTGTAAGGGATAATTAGAATAATAGCATTAAGATGAATATAATCTCATTTAGAAGAGAAATACTTACCCGTTGAGAATGGAACATCCCGACCAGTAGGTGATTTTGCCAAGTCTCTGGGATGTATCATTTGTCGGACCTGTTTCGTAGGGGAGGGCGTGAGAGGGTCAAGCTCGTTCAGGTCTAATAGGTCGACATCGGGTGTGTCGGGAATGTCAGCTTTCCTTCTGAAACGTGCATTATGTGGTGTGGAGGGGTTGTCATGGTAACCATTGGTCATGCCTTCATCGAGTCCTCCATTTAAATGTCTGGAAAAAATAAAACAACCTATAAGTACAAATCTATACTACCTAACAATTACATAAAACAAATAATGCAAAGGCCATCAGTTTCTCCTTGTAACATATGTGCCTCCTTTCTCCTTTCTTTTTCACTTCTAATAATAATAATAATAATAATACTGTAGCTGGATTTATATAGCGCTTTTTGCCTGAGGATACAAAGCACTTGCTATTATTACCCCAGCTTTAGCTCGAGCTACCATCACCAACGCTCAGTGCATGCAAGGAATTGATCCTACCGGGTACCCATTCACCTCACCTGGGTCAAGTGCAGCACAGTGTGGATAAATTACTTGCTTAAGGAAAACATGCCATGGCTAGGATTTGAAACCGCGACCCTCTGATTAAAAGGTGAGAGTCGTAACCACTAGACCACTTCTCTTCCCTCCGTCACTCTCTCTCTCATACCTAATACATGTAGGTGATACCAAGCTGGAAATGTATCTGTTTTCTCCTCAGGTTTTGAGAAAAGTTTCTCTCTTTACTTCATCTCTGCCCCTCCTTCCTTTCTCTCTGTTTCTATCTGTCTCTCCCTGATAAATGATACCAACTTAGACTGTGCATGCATAATTTTCCCTCCATCTGTTTCTTCTCCTCCACCTTTTGTCACATCTAATGCCCTTCCCCATCATATCCGGACTCCTCCATCCCCTTTGCGCTCTCGCTCTCTCCTCCCCAACTGTTTCTTCTCCTCCAATTCATGTTGCATCCAATACCCCCTCCCCACCACCAATCCCCTCCCCTTCTCTCTGTTTCTATCTGTCTCTCTTCACCTTCTGTCTCTCCTGATAAAACAATACCAACCTAGACTATGCATGCAGACTCTTCACATTTCCCTCCAACTGTTTATTCTCCTTCTCCAATTCTTTAGATTCCAGTGCCTCTTCCCAGCCAATCCCTGTCCCACCCCTCTCCCCCCCTCTGTCTCTCTCTTCTCATAAACAATACCAACCTAGACTGTGCATGCAGACTCTTGACTTTCCCCTCCATCTGTTTCTTCTCCTCCAATTCTTGTCGCATCCAATCCCCTCCCTCTCTCTCCACCTTCTCTCTCTCTCGCTGATAAAACAATACCAACATAAACTGTGCATACAGACTCTTCATTTTCCCCTCCATATGTGTCTTCTCCTCAAATTTTTTTTATTCCAATGCCTTTTCCCCATCAATCCCCCTCCCATCCCTCCTCCCCCTCTCTCTCTCCTCTTCTCCCTCTCTCACTCAAAAATAATACCAACCTAGACTGTGCATGCAGACTCTTGACTTTCCCCTCCATCTGTTTCTTCTCCTTCTCCAATTCCTGCAGCATCCTTCTCTCCTTCTTGATCGCTGCAACCAGTTCTTGTCTCTCCTTCTCCATATCTTCCATCTGAGAGATGTCTCCACTCCTTCCCTTCATCTCCAGGACCTCCTGTAATCCAGAAAATGTAAACAAACAGATTGACCCAAATTCACAAAGGTGGTTTTGAAAAACCACCGGTTGAACCCATTGTTTATGAAGTTTTCCTTTTAAATTACACTTAATTTACCACGTATACTGAAAAGTGTCCGATGCTGATGCACGCTTTTGTCACTGTGCACCAAATTGATGCCTGTTACCATGATTAGGTACGCTATTTTATTAATGAGTCTGTTTTGGACACTGGACTCGTGAATAAAATAGCGTAATTAACCATGGCAACAGGCATCAATTTAGCGCAATTTGGAAAAAGCGTACATCAGCAATGGACATACATGTATTTCAATATGCGCGATATATTAAGCATAATATATATAGGAAATCTGCATAAATCATAGGTTCAAATGGTGGTTTTCAAAACCATCTTTGTGAATTCGGGCCTTTGATACCAACTTGGACCCCACTGCATGAAAAGTAAAATGCTCATCTTGAGCTTTGTGAAAGGTTCATTTCAGAAGAGAGTACAAAGAGACATAATACACTAGACAAAGAGATATGAAGATATGGCAAGCAAAATACACAAGACAAATGTACATGTATAATTAAAGTGGTACATTGTAAGTCACTGATGTTACCTCTTGATCGTGCTGCAGTCTCTCTTTCTCTTCCTCCAGTTTGGCTCTTCTCCTCGCAATCTTCTCTTCTTCTCTCTCAAGTTCCTTGTTCTGCCTCTCAAGGACCTTCTTCCGCTCACTCAGAGATTCGCTGACCTGCAGGACAAGTAAATGTTTCTAATCAGTATCTTATCATTGTTCAGGGGCCCGTTTCATAAAGGACTTGCAACTACCATGGTAACAGGACTCAGCAGCCAATCAGAATCAAGGTTTCCATGGTAGTTGCCATAATGGCAAAGTTACAACAGTTGCAAGTCCTTTTTGAAACGGGCCCCAGGAGAGTGTTTCATCAAGTTTTTCATCTGACAAGTTGACAACTATCCTAGATTTTGGTTGGTTGAGAAGCACTGTTACTATGGTAACTGACGGATAAAACAAGACTTGTCTGATAAAACGTCCTTTCATTGGAGCATTTCATGAAATAACTGTTAGACGTTTTATCTGACAAGTACTGTTTTATCCAAACAGTTACTATGGTAACAGTGCTTCTCAGCCCATCATAATCAAGGAAAGTTGTCAGACCTGAGAACTTGTCGGACAAAAATGTTGAAACCCTCCTCCCCTTGAAACGCCTCCCAGGAAAGGGTTTCATCAACATTTGTTGTCTGACAAGTTTGTCAGATTTGACAACTTTCCTTCATTTAGATCTGCTGAGAGGCACAGACACATGACTGTTACTATGGTAACTGTCATGAAAACAGGACTCGGTCAGGTAAAACACTGGCAACACCTTTCTAGGGGATCCCAAGGTATTTTTTATCAATTTATCAATTTTTTTATTATAAAACTTCATCATTGAAAGATTGATTCTGAGGCCTGTTTCATAATATATTTAATAATAGTCAACAATGTCCAATTATACATGTATATGCAGAGCTCTGTTAATTTCAGCATAACACATAATGTCAAAGAAATAATCAAGTCCTTTACCTCCTTCAAGGCCCTTTCCTCATCTTCATGGCTGCTGTGTAAAACCTCTTTCTTCTGCTCAAACTCTTCTTTCAACACTTTCAGCGCGGATTTGTGGATTTTTGCCAGTTTCTCCTTCTCCGTCTCGTGCTCTTTCTGCAATGTTTTCTTCTCATCTTGTTCCTAGAATCAGACAGATACATCAGTTGAAATGTCAACTTTTTCCAGGCTACTTTATCAGTGGGTTGATTTTCTATGATTAACTTTTACAAAGGAAATACCGACTTTCAGCAACACAAGAGGATTGAATATTTAAAGCATGATGTTTTCCCTCAGTCTAATTTCAGTGCAAACTTGTCTATTTTTGGCAGTTTCTCCTTCCTCATCTTGTGCTGTTTCAATCAATTAATTGCCTCAATTCAATTGTTACACTAATTATGCTGAAGGATGGGGGGGGGGGGATTCTTCCAACGCCTCGTGCGATATTTCCAAATCCCCCCCCCAAAAAAAAAAAAATGAATAAATAAATAAAATGAATGAATGAATAAATAAATAAATAAAATAAAATAAATAAATGAATAAATAAATAAAATAAAATATTAAAAAATTAAAATAAAAAGAATTAAATAAATGAATAAATAAATAATTCAAAAAAATAAAAAAAATAATTGAAAGTACGCTGACTTTTTTTGGTCCAAGTCTTATACAACTTTTGAGATCCAATTAGCGACACCCGGGTACACGAGTCTAAAGTTTCACCCTTGACCTTTGAACTCACAGCATCTTTGAGCTCCCTGGTCATATCTCGTATCTTCTTCTCTTGATCCTTCTTCATCCTCTCCATCTCCTTTTGATGCTCCTCCTTCAACGCCTGTTTACGTTCTTGAAGGACGCTATCCATCTGGGTATTCAAAACAAAATGATGAAAGCAAAGACACCTGGGCCCCGTCTTACAAAGAGTTACGATCGATCCAATCAATCATAACTCTATGGAAATCCATCAGTATCATAATTTCTTCTACAGGAAATTTGCAAAACGTCCTTTGTAAACAGAGAACACACCAAATTGTCAAGAAATCCATGAATTTATGGATATACATTCATATCTATAATTTTTTTAACATGCATTTTATATTTTGACTTTGCTGGCTTTCCATAGTTACAATTGATCAGATCAATTGCAACTCTTTGTAAGACGGGCCCCAGGTTGGAATGTCTTATATTGATAATTTCTCAGCATTTACTCATTGTCTACAAAAACCATTTGTTACATATTTTTACAAGAACATGGGCACTGGACATTTAACAGACATTTGTGTGGTCATTTTATTCCATTTTGCTTGAACTGGCATTTATGTTTAAATTAGAATTGCTAAGAATAGCACAGCTGAAAGTATCAAGGGTCAGTTTCACAAAACTTGTAACAATAACAACTTTGCAATAACAGTTAAAAGCTACTGAAAACCTTCTATCTGATTGGCTGATGGTTAATTTGTGATAGAAATTGTGCATTTGTTACTGTAACAATGCTTTGTGAAACGGGACACATCTCTTACCCCTGTCTCCATATCTCTAATAGCAGCTTGATTGTCACGGCTTAGTCTCAGTTTCTCTTCCTCTCTCCTTCTCTCTTCTTCCTGAGATTCCCGTAGATTAGATAGAATATCATCCATATCCTAGACAAACAATGAAACAGGCGGACATAATAATAATAACATAATAATTATAAACGGCCTAAATTACATTGTTTCTAAGCGCTAGGTACATAAACAAATATAAGTTGAAGAGCTGAATTTAATAAGCTTATCAAAATGAAATCATGATGAAAGTAAATGAAAGAAAATCTATTCAAAGGAAACTGCACACTTATGCTATCCCACACATCTGTTCATTTGTTTACCCCATATACATGTAGCATGAATGTGAGTGACTACCTACATGTATTAGGTACATACCCTCTTGTGTTTTTGACTAGCTTCGATCTTCTTTTTCTCAATCTCCTCTTCAAAAGTCTTCTTCAGCTCATCCAGTGAAGATTGCTGCTCGGATTTGAGCTTTTCTTTCAGCTTGTCTAAATCCTGGTGAAATAATGACATATTTAAGAAACATCACTGAAGGTGATTCATACCCCCACCCTATGTCGTTACCATTGCAACCCATTTTCCATCACACTTGGAAAGTAAATCTTGCATGTCCTTACCCAAGATGAATGTTTGCGCCAAATTTCAAGATCAATGGTAAAAAAATCTGGGGAAGTAGTTTTGCAGGGTTTTGGGCAATAACATGCTTTTACCATGGCAACACAATTTCAAACACATTTGGAAAAGGGAATAATGTGTTTTTCAGCCAAAGACCAATGTTGCTGCCAACTTTCACGAGCACTGGCCAAAAATTGGGGTAGTATTTTGATCCACGAGGAGTTTTACTGGGTTTTGGGCAATAACATATAATATATAAGGAACAGTACTATAACTATTACTAATTATAACAATTACTTACTAACACTAGAAAGTTCAAAGTTAGTGAAAAATGATTTGCGCAGAACTTTGAAAAAGTTATGCAAATAAAAGTAGACCTTAATCATGAAGAACATGTGGAATTTAGCTAGTAAAATTGATTTGAAGATATCTTTTACCTTTTAAAACTTGCTTCCTTGCCCAAAATACTTCAAAGAGTGCATTAACCCCCCCCCCCCACCCCACTCACCGAGGCCATCGTGACGATATCTGCTTTACACTGAGCGGTGAGTTACATGAAATGGCTTAGGCTTGATTTTCATTTTGTTAATCATTGTCAAGCTTGGAAAAAGTGTGGCGAAACATGTATTAAATGAAAATGAAATGTAAACCCACTTTAAATGATAAAAACTTGCTGGAGATGTCTGATGTCTAAACTTTTGTTCAGATTCAGTTGTCCTCAGATCAAGGTTGTGCTTACTAAGTGTTGAAATTTTGATTCGGGAGGCAAAATTGTTACAAAATGCTTGAATGTATCCGTTTTATTTCAATTGACTAAAAGTGCAAGGGAAATGTATGAGAAATGTTTCGCAGGGTAAGTTTGATTTCGCCCTTTCCCCTTGACACAGCGTGAAAACAAGCATTTCTGCGCAAACAGATTTCTGTGAGCTTTACAAAAATGGACAGTGCTCACTCAAGTGTAACTTTCTTTCAAAACTTTTACTTTCATTAGAAAGATGAGACCCAAACCCAAGATTATATGTGAAAGATTACCCACATGTCGTATATTTTTTAATTTCCAGGGCTTTTTCAAAGTGTACACTTTTTTTTGATACGCACTGTATAACAAAGAGAATGTCTTTTGTATTTGGTAGTTTATAATGTGAACTGATATGAATTGATAATCAAATATATAAATAAATTAAAAAAAACCTGAAGTTACTGATTCATCATATGCAGTGTACATGTAGGTAATGACTTTTGCCATATTTTGGGGTGATGGCTGCAATTTGGGGGCTATTAATTTAATTTCAAGGGCTACTTTTTTTCCCAGTGAGATTTATTTAGAGCTTTATTCTCATGCATGTAGAATTTCTTCTTTATGTTCTTGAATAATGATGGGGCAGATATTGGGGCAACTATAGAAAAGATGGTCAGTCCAAAGCATTCCCTTTCGCAAGTATGAAAGTGATTTTGGCTGTCATGAGGGCGAAATCGCCCGTCGCCATCATGTATTTCCTCTACTAGGCTCCGTAACACAAAGATTAGCGATCAATCGCTAAATGAACTGACCAAACAATATCAATGTTACATGCTCATTTGGTTCAAAATAATGTCCAAGAACCAATCAGTGCGCTTCTTTCATATTTGCAATTCATCGTAAATCTTTGTGTTACGGAGCCCAGGGGCTCGTAACACAAAGCTAAGCAATGATCGTAGAACATTTTTCTATGATTGATTCCATTGACTACAATGTACAATCAATCGTTAAAATCAAGTGTACAATTGATTGCTAACCTTTTGTGTTACGGGCCCCCGATCATATGTATTATTTTTTTAGACTCACCATTTCATGTCCCTTCTTCAAATCGGCCATCTTCTCCTCCTGGTAAGACGCCGCCTCCTTCTTAATCCTATCCATCACCTTCTTCTTCTCTTCTTCCAGTTTCTCCTCTTCTTTCTCTCGGAGCTCCCTAACCTCATCCCTGAGACTCTTCAATGCCTTGTCCTTCGCTTCCCTGTAAGATGATTGAAAAATAATATTGCACCGATTTTCCACATACATGTAGGTTCCCAGTGAAAGATAACTTGATATTCAAACTTCTTGAAATTGTATTTCAACAGTCGGCATGAATTGGCCTCTCTTTACTCACAACAGCTTTGAATCCTGGGGCGATCGAGCCTTTGCTCATGCCAGACCAGCCCTGTGGAATTCACTACCACAGGAGCTGAAGAACTCTGCAACATCCTTTAAGGGCCACCTAAAATTGCATTTGTTCACCAGCAGGAACTAGGTTTGAAGACAGACATTTTTCCTCATTTGTAATTTACCCTTTCTTGTACTTCTCTTAGTTCTCTTTACTTTTATGTTTTGCTATCTTCTAAGCGCCTTGAGCATTTAATCAAAATGGAAAAGACGCTACATAAATCATATGTATTATCATTATTATTAATGAGTATCTTCCAATTTTCCTTGTCGCACACAGAGAGTAAACATAGGCAGCCACCATCAAATTATCTTTGAGATGCTCTAACCAACCTGATTTTATCCTCTTCAGTCTGTTGTTCTTTCTTGATGGTCTCTTTCAGCTTCCGGAGGGCATCTGACTTTCCTTCCATCAACATTGCTTCCTCCTCCTCCGTCTCCTCTTTTACCCTCTTCCTCAGATCACTAACAAAGGAAAAATCAAGTAATTAGAGTCAAGCATTTAATTTAGATATCATTTAGAATAATAAAGCTTAAAGATAAATGCCAGTTGTGGTAACAGTCTCAAAATGGGTTCACACAGAATCCAATAAATGACCACCCCAGTGTTTGTATTAATAAAAAAATATGTGCCAAAAGACTCTGGGAAAGAATGTGTAATTGCATGCTGAGAAATGAACAATATAAGCACAGAATTCCATAAAATTTCTGGTATCTTTCCAAGCAATATTATTACACTGTCCCACATATGCCTTTTTAGGTTGGTGATCATCAGAATTATCCGTTTTCAGCTAAGATTTCATGATTTCACAAAGATAAGTTTATTTAAATGTAACAGATCTAGGTCTATGATAATATGGTATCAATTAACCTTGATTTTAAAGACTTCCTCATGAAATAATTATTTGCTGCAACTACTTTCTTTTACTTTTAAAACAGCACTTTATCTTTGAAAAAGTGATGATATACATGTAGCTTCTGCAGACACGATGAAAGCCAAGCAGATGGATTTGGCCAATCGAGATCATCATTCCATGTACATTTTGCTCACAACACAGACCAGAACCCAATCAGAATTGTTCTTTCATATTTACATTTAGCTTTCAGTGGTCTTCACATGCAGGTTTCACTTCACTACATCCTCCTCACTGTCATTCTTGTGTTGCAATAAAATATTTGCAATCAATAGCAAATTTTTGTTGCAATTTTATGATCGATAGATCAATTTTAACTAGGAATCATCAATGTACACGCATTGTTGCAATAAGCAGAGTAGCAATCAAGTGCCAATTCGCAATTGGATTGCCAGACGTAGAGTATGATTACTTTTTGGATACAAAATATACTTGCTATTGATTCCAACATTATGCAACGCCTCATTACAATGGGCAAAAATGATTTTTTTTTTTAAGAGAAACTTTCATAAATAATTCTAAATCTAACCTGATACTCTTGGCCTTCTCCTTTTCCAATGCCTCCTCTTCCTTCTCCTCCTCCTTATGAGCTTCCTCTTTAAGCTGCCGTAGATGATCCTCTTTGTCCTCCAGGAGCTCCAGCTTGGCATCCTCCAGCTCCTTCTCCAGACGCTCCCTCATCAGCTTCAGGGATTTCTCCTGCTCCTTGCGCAGTGTCGCCTCCTCCGCTTCAAGCTCCTTCTCAAAATCGTTCTCCATCTCTGCTCTCCTGTAAATGAAGAATTATATGAAAGATGAAGACTAGCACAATTAAAGACATATCAGCTCCTGCTTTAGCCTTTCTCCTGCTCCTTGCGTAGTGTCGCCTCCTCCGCTTCAAGCTCCTTCTCAAAATCTTTCTCCATCTCTGCTCTCCTGTAAGTGAAGAATTATATGAAAGATGAAGACTAGCGCAATTACAGACATATCAGCTTCTGCTTTAGCCTTTCTCCTGCTCCTTGCATAGTGTCGCCTCCTCCGCTTCAAGCTCCTTCTCAAAATCTTTCTCCATCTCTGCTCTCCTGTAAGTGAAGAATTATATGAAAGATGAAGACTAGCGCAATTACAGACATATCAGCTTCTGCTTTAGCCTTTCTCCTGCTCCTTGCGTATTGTCGCCTCCTCCGCTTCAAGCTCCTTCTCAAAATCTTTCACCATCTCTGCTCTCCTGTAAATGAAGAATTATTTGAAAGATGAAGACTAGCGCAATTACAGACATATCAGCTTCTGCTTTAGCCTTTCTCCTGCTCCTTGCGTAGTGTCGCCTCCTCCGCTTCAAGCTCCTTCTCAAAATCTTTCACCATCTCTGCTCTCCTGTAAATGAAGAATTATTTGAAAGATGAAGACTAGCACAATTACAGACATATCAGCTTCTGCTTTAGCCTTTCTCCTGCTCCTTGCGTAGTGTCGCCTCCTCCGCTTCAAGCTCCTTCTCAAAATCCTTCTCCATCTCAGCTCTCCTGAATATGAAAAATCATACAAAAGATGAACACTGGCACAACTATCATAGACCTATCAGCTTTAGTCTTTTCTCCTGCTGCCTTACGTAGTGTCGTCTCCTCGGCTTCAAGCTCCTTTTCAGATCTTTCTCCATATCTACTCTCCTGAAAGTAAAATATGATCAGAAAATATGACATTTGCCATTCTCCTCCAAGGTGTAGTAAATGGGTACCCGGTAGGAAGAAATCCCTTCAACTTGAGCACCTACTGTAGGAAGCCCAGCTCAGGCTGGTGTAATAATAACATTATCATGTTAAGCAGGGCAAGCTGGGAGAATAGATTTCGGATCTGAAGTGGCTACCCAGGGTCCATAGTTTTATTATTTTTCAAAGAAAAGATTCAAAGATCAAGAGAAACAGTGACAGAGGTAATGAAAATAAAACCAACATCAAGATACATCTTTTTACATAGTATCTTTTACTTATTTCATTCTGGAAATGAAAGGATATGAAAAGATAAACACTTACTTTGACTGTAAACTTTGCTCCATGCTAGCCCTGAGTTTCTCTTCTTCTTCTCTAGCTTCTCTCTGAAGTTTCTCATTGTCGAGTTTTGGAAGATGAGCTGCAGAGGATGGTGCCAAGGAACCAAGAGAGGGGAACGTGCCACCACCCATCTGAGAAGAAAGAAAAAAAATTGATTAAAATCACCATCTTCAGCTTGAAAATTGTGTTATCCTCATAATCTTCATTACCTACACCACCATCATCATAATTATTATTACATTCAAAATTAATTTTTGTTTCATCACTAGCGATGTCATGACTAGCATCATCAGCAGCAGCATCAGTAGCATAATCACCATAACCATCATCATCACCATCATGATCATCATGATCATCATCACCATCACCAACACCATCAACATCATCATCACCACAATATCACCAACACCATCATCATCATCATCACCATCATCATCATCATCACCATCATCATCACCATCACCAACACCAACACCATCATCATCAACATCACCATTGACATCATCAGTATCATCCTTATCATCGTCATCATGAACATCATCATCACTATCACTATCGACATCATCATTATCATCCTTATCATCATCACCTTTGTAATTGCCATCATTATCATCATCATCACCACCACCACCATAACTACCACTATCGTTATCATCATCCTCATCATCACCATCACCACCATCCTCCTCCTCCTCATCATCATCACCATCATCATCACTATCACTGTCATCTTCCTCCTCGTTCCCCTCATCATTACCTTTGTTCCTGAGTAGCCTAGATCTGGTACCCGAGGGCTGTCTAATGAAGATTCCAGGGACAAAGGCGGTCTAGAGGATGGCCCTTTCTCTGCTTCCTTTTTTGAACTCTTTAAAAACTGAGAAGGGGAAAAAAAAATCAAAAATATATTGGAGACTAACACAAACACAAAAACAATCCACACATTTGCAAATAGTATGTTATCTCTTTCAATGTGTATTTCATGAAAGGAACATAAATATTTCCATTTTAAATTGAAAGTACATCTGGCAACCAACAATTCATTACAATTATTTATAAACCATTGTTATTAGTTATACCTCAACAATGCAATGAAACTTTATGTAAATATGATACATACATGTATTTGCATTAATTTTTTCATTGATAATGAAATAAACTATGACATACATTCATACAGTTTGTTAATCCTGTTGATGACAAATTCATTGAGAATCAGTATTCCAATAGTAACTTTCACAGATAGAAACCTATATGAAATACAACAGGTTTTTCTTACAAACTTGGTAATTCAACAGAAAAAAAATATGATTCATTCATTTGATTTGCGTAGTCAGAACCACAGTTCAGTCATTTCTAATATACAGCAAAGTGTACATAGCAAACACATGAATTCCATTTTGCAAAGGTAAATTCCATGAATTTTCACATGAAAAGTACAGAACCAAAACAGATTTTATGTTTTTACTTGTAAACCGGTAAAGGGAAAAACACCATCACTACCTGTATCAGAATTTTATCAAGTTTCTCAAACTTTTTTTTTCTTTTGCAGAAACCTACCCTTGATTTAGGTGGATCTGGACTGGTAGCTGGCATGAGGCTATCTGCGTCCATTAGACCGAGACGCTTGGAGAGATTGGCATCAATACCAAAGTCCTGTGAGATTGAATCAAAGGAATTTCAATCAAGATTTTCGGTTTCAAGACTCAAGATTATTTTATTGGTCAATGTATGCATACAAAGAAATTTGGTTTCCAATGGCTTTAACAATACATGTAAATATACACAAAGACGAAAAATATATGATATATAAACAATTAAAAAACGATACATAAACAAACAAACAAACAAAATAAATCATTCTGCAATTACTTTAATACCCCTAAAAACTTAGAAAAAGGAAGCTGTTTCATAAAGATCTTAATAAGTTATGCACAACTTTATGCAAGACTGGTGACCCTTTCTCATGGTGTATGATATACCTCAAATTTTCATTGGTGTTCATTTAGCTTCCAAGAAAGGCTCACCAATCGTGTGCAAAGTCATTCACAGCTGTATAAACTGCTTTATGAAACACCCACCTGGTAAAAATTTAGATGTATGGGCAAAGAGAAATGTGATGTAAATTATTAGTCTTTTAATTCATTTATTAATATAAAAAAAGCCAGGATAATAGGATCAGTAACAGCTGGTTTTCATCTTGGTCCTCGATAATAAGAATGGGAGAAAATACACGATACATATTAATACAAGGTAGAGAAGTTTTGTATGAATCGAGAGTTGAGATCATCATAATCACAACCATTATCATCATTATCATCAACTTAATCACCATCGTCATTTCATCATCATCACCATCACCATCACCATCATCACAATCACCATCAAATTCATCTTTGTCATCATTATTTTCATCTTCTTAATCATCATCACCACCATCGTCATAATCATCACCATCGCTATCATCATTACCATTCTCATTATCATTATGACCACCACAATCATCTTCTTCTTTATCATCACCATCATCATCATCATCACAATTGCCACCATTTTCATCCCCATCATCATCATCATCACCACCTTCATCATCAGCAGCACAATGCTTACCACATTGACATCATCTTCGTCGCTTTCATCGTCAGAAGGGTGAAGATGCTTTAAGGCCGGTTCGCTTGCTTCTGATTCCTGTCATCAAAATAAATACATAGCATTCACATTGAATATAACGTTTTTAAAAAATTTGCACTTATTGTGATCTTACCCTGTAATACGAATGCAATACATACACTTTGAATTCAAGAACATATAAAACATTGAAAATCATCATAATCAGAAACAGTTTCTAATTTGAAAGTTTTGCATTATTTTGGTGGAAAATTTCAATGCATGTTGTTACAAATTAACCCTTTAACCCTAAAAGGACTGGGCTATTTGAGACGTATCGACGGGGGGTGAAAAACACTATTTGCATATTTAACACCCTATTTCAATTCAAATTTTCTTCTTTTTTGCAGATGTCATCTTTTTGATCTAATTTAAAGGTTTCCACAAAGAAAAATGGCAAAAGTCAATGTATTTCTTTGTTTTTCATTGTTTTTTTCAATGGAAATTATTACAGACCATTTTACAACTAAATTAAACCCTAAATCAATTCAGCAGACCAATTAGAATGAAAAATAATCACCCTTTTATGAATTTCATCTCCCATAGACTTTGTACACAAAGTATAAAAATAAGCCATTTTCGGCATGACATTGCATCGTAAAAAGTCACGTGACGTCCCGGTGGTATACCCGTATGTCGCGTATTTGGTCTCAAAAGTTGCGCGGTACTTTAAAGAAAAAAGTCATAAAATTTTGCGGCGCTATCTCTTTGCGTTTCGGAAATATCGGGCGAAGCGTCGAGGGGGGGGCATGATGGCCCCCCTCGACGCTTCGCCCAGTCCTTTTAGGGTTAAAGAGGTGATGTCACTATTCCCTTTTTATCAATTTTAACACATGCAATCTGGATCGTTATTTTCATACAGGTATATATATATATATATTATGAAAAAAAAAAACATTTTGAAGACTCTTTACCTCGTAACCCAGCTGGCCAATATCTTGAAGATCAAGATCTAGATTTAATCTTGGAGTTGGCTCCTGTTCAGCAAAAGGGGAAAAAATATAAAAATACATCTAGATATGCAGACAAACTTGATCCTTTCTCTGCTCCAAATATACTTGCTTCTAGTCAAAGATGAAAATTAAACGTTAGTCATTTTTTCTTCTTTTTCATTTGCACTTACAGAAGAAAGATCTTACTCCTTGTGATTAACTGTATATTGTTGCTATCTTTGAAAACAAATATGAGGAACGAATGAAAAGTTGAGGATCAAGAAGCAAATCAAAGATGAGGTAAGATAGCATACATGTATATACATATCACCTACAAAGTGATAGATTGTCTTCACTATAAAGAGAATGTGATTATTTGTTTTATATTCCACATCAGAAACTAATGAAATGGGAGTATATTTAGAGCTAAATAAAGCTTTAAGATGATGCCCAACTAAAATGGTCATATTAAAACAGAGCTTATAAGAAGCTTAATCTCTTCTGGGCTTAACACCTTATATACTTTAACCATGAGAGTGATATACTTGCTTGCTATTGATATTGGTGAGATAGTACAAGGTACAACCAACTTTTTTTATTTATTGATAGTATTCAGTGCAATGCACTTTTCATTTTGCGCACACTCCAGATAAGGAAAATATTTGTTATCACTTTGAAGATCAAAATGAATTGATTTTATTAGAGATCGGGGTCAAATTCATAAAACTTGCTATAATATCAAATTTACAATAGAATTTTAAAGTTACTGAATCCTTCAATCTGATTGGCTGATAGTAAATTTGTTGCAGAAATTGTGCATAACAAGTGTCTATGAAACAGGACCCCGGGTGTTTGACGGAAAGAACTACAATCTTTCATTTTTCAACGATCAGATAACATACTTAGTATGTGGACTATAATTTTTATAATTTGAACGAAATACTATGAATATCTTACGTCTTCTGAGAATTCTGGCAACATCTGTATATTCTCCTCCCTATTGCCTGCTAAAGACAATGACTTGGTATCCAGGGACTTCTTCAGGAAGCCTGTGTCTTTCTTCTGAAAAAAAGATGCAAAAGATTTCATGTACTCTAATAAAGCAGAACAAAAATTACAATTCACAATATCACACAATTATATATCTCATTCAAGTCTGGACAAGTTCTCCGAATGTTGCAGAAACTGGAAGATTGTCTTGGTGCCATTCGTTCCTGGATGACTGTGAACTATCTACTCCTTAACGATAACAAGATTGAAGTCCTGCATATCTCCTCCCATCGTAGACATACCCCTGAGCTACCTCCAATTCGAATTACAAATGTTCATATACATCCCTCTAAAATGGTCACTAACTTAGGTGTTTTGTTTGATAAAAACTTTTCAATGCGTCCCCATGTCAACAGCATCTGTCGTAAAGCATCCTTCGCCCTAAGAAAAATTCGTAAATATCTGTCTAAGTCATCTACTGAAGTCCTCATTCATGCATTTATTAGTTCACTTCTTGACAGTTGCAATAGCCTGCTCCATGGAATTCCAGAAAAGGATACTTCTAAGCTGCAGAGAATTCAAAATTCTGCAGCCCGTCTAGTTTCCCTCACTAAAAAACATGACCATGTAACACCTACTCTTATGCACCGGCTCCCCATTAAATTTCGTATACAATTCAAAATTCTACTCCTAACATTAAAATCTCTTCATGGACATGCTCCAAAATATCTCTCTGAATTAATCCAGGCATATACTCCCAGTAGATCCCTTCGTTCTGCAAATCAAAATTTCTTAACAGTCGAAAAAGCAAAAATTAGACTTTTTGGTGATACATGTAGGTCCTTTTCAAGCTCTGCCCCACGTCTTTGGAACACTCTTCCAGCTTCCCTCCGTTGTATCCCAAATATCACATCATTTTGATCCAATTTAAAGATGTACCTCATGAAGAAAGCATATTCAACATAGCCCCATTTACAGAGTCCTTGATATTTTTTAATTTTTAGTTATTTGATTTGTAATTTCACTTTTGTTTGTATATTTCGTATGTTTTACATTGTAAAGCGCTTTGATATGGATTTCATGAAAAGCGCTATATAAGACTAAGTTATTATTATTATCATCAACCATAAATATACTATCTCTCCCTTAATATTGAGCCAAAAGTACTTGCTAGATCTTTTACTGTATGTAGTACTTTTAAGTAACTTTAATACTCCTTAGGGGTGATTCTGGAGCAGGGCAATTCATGGTACCAAGGGACTGCCTACAATAGGGTAGTTACTGGGTAATAATATGTACTATTTGACCCACAATGCATTAAAACAGTTGATATTCAATGCTATGAGCCTAGACTGCTACCTGACTCTTGTAGAGTGCCAGACTAACCAAGGTGACCAGTGCCTTTCAGACTTCCTGGGGGTGACATTAGACCAAGGGACTGTCTTATCTTATACTATCTTAACACTGATGTTAAGCCTAGACTGCTACCTGAGACTTGTGGGGTCCCAGCAGTACCGGGATGACAAGTGCCTTTTAGATTCACCTGGGGTGAACCTAGACCAAAGAACTGCCTACAATTGGATAATTACTGGGCACTAATATCAAATATTTGTCCCTCAATGCACTGAAACAGTTGACTGAAACAGTTGATATTTTATACTATCTTACCCCTGACGTTGACCCAAGAGTGCTGCCTGGATCTTGCAGGGTGCCCAGGGTACCAAGATGACCCGTGCCTTTCAGACTTCCTAGGGGTGATCCTAGCGCACTGTCTTTCAGGGGACCAAGAGACTGTAAAATAAAAATCAATGAGAAGTTACATGTACATGCAGAGTGAAATTGATTATTTAAGAGCAGTAAAATGAGGACACCTGAATATCAACAGGGTCCTTTAACACACAACATATAAATTAAAAAGTATGCCGGACTTTTTATTCAATGCAAAGCTTGTATCTCAAAAGAAAAAAAAAAGAAAAAGAAAAAAAAGAGGAAAATTAGAACAGGCTAGGACTGGTTTCAAGGTTTAATATAAATTAAAAAGTATGCCAGACTTTTTATTCAATGCAAAGCTTGTATCTCAAAAGAAAAAAAAAAGAAAAAGAAAAAAAAAGAGGAAAATTAGAACAGGCTAGGACTGGTTTCAAGGTTTAATATAAATTAAAAAGTATGCCAGACTTTTTATTCAATGCAAAGCTTGTATCTCAAAAGAAAAAAAAAAAGAAAAAGAAAAATGAAAAAAAGAGGAAAATTAGAACAGGCTAGGACTGGTTTCAAGGTTTACATTCTCCTTTAGAGTGTGGTATCAATAAATGCATATTATCGAAATAATCATTTCATTAGATACATACAGAAGATGTGCCTTGGCTCTTCTTCCCCGCATCTTTCTTCTCCTTCTTCTCTTTCTTCTTCTTCCCTTCCTTCTTTCCAGGCCCTCCCGAACCTCCCGCCGGTTTCGGCTTGTCCCTCTCCTCCTGGACCATCTTCCTGTAGAACTCATCGCAGGGGTGGTCCCAGGTGCTCTCACCGCTGGTGAAGTTGAAGTAGTAGATGTCCCCACCGGAAGTGTCTTGGCTAAGAAATGAATTTCAAACACGAATCAAAATTATTCCATTGCAGCAGAAGTACGCAGGATTTTTGAAAGGAAGGGGGCGGTTTCAAGCTGAATGAAAAGTTGACAAGCAAAAAAAAAAGCTCTTCACCAAAAATTTGAAGTCGTTTTGTACCCCCCAAAAAATTTTCAACACAAATTTAGCAGGGGGGGGGGGGGGGGTGTATCAAAAAAATTAAAGGGGGGGGTTGAACACCTTCAGCAAGAAATTCATCCATACTGTGCTGCACTTGACCCAGGTGAGGTGAATGGGTACCCGGCAGGATTAATTCCTTGCATGCACTGAGCGCTGGTGATGGTAGCTCGAGCTAAGGCCAGGGTAATAATAGCAAGTGCTTTGTATCCTCAGGCAAGAGGCGCTATATAAATCCAGCTATCATTAATATTATGATTGTAAACATGGCACTATTTGGCCCCTATCATTCTCAAAATCAGAGACATAATTTCTGTTGAGTTTACACAAAGATGCCATGGTGAACACAAGAATGACTTGCTTTTGTAAAAAGGCTGTCTGTAAACCCGGGTCCCGTTGCATAAAGGTTGCTATTATGACAACTTTGCCATCCAATGGTACATGTAAGTACCATGATGGTAACAATGCTCATCAGCCAATCAAAATCAAGAATTCCTTGAAAGTCACCATAGGATGGCATAGTTACCATAATATTAACTTATGCAACGGGACCCTGGGTCCTGTTCACAGTTAAAAGGAGTGGTTTCGCTGTACTGGATTTTGTTAGTTCCAAGCCCAAATATGATAACATAATTTCCCTTTAATAACTAATTACTCGGAAGAAGCTTTTACCATGGTTTCCAATCTGCTGGTAGTGGAGCACTGATCCCTTCCCGAGCTATCCACATCAAATGAGGTTCTGTCTCCGGGTCGATGCCAATTACTGTCGTGGCATATTCAAGGATCTCTGAAAAAGGAAATTTCATCATGGTAATAAATGTTGATAATGTCAATCATGAAGAGGATGATGATGATGGTGGTGCCGTGGTGGTGGTGATGATGATGATGAAATTGATGATGATATTACTTAAATTCTACTACTAGTATATCACTACTAATACTACTACTCTTACTACTACTACTACACTACTACTGCTGCTTCTGCTGCTGCTGCTACTACTACTACTACGACTACTACTACTACAACTAGTTACTAAACAATACTAATGATATGATAATAATTTACAATATTATCAACAAAACATTCATAATTATAATAATGTTATCAATAAAATAACAATGAAACTTATAGAGTGCATATCAACTCTTCAGAATGGTTGAGGAGCTGTTCTCATAATTAGCCTCGCTTTACACTGACTACATGAAGCCTTCCCTTGGCACACAATTATTTCAAGGAAAAAATATTCTTGCCAGGTACTATATGTACCATTTACTTCACCTGGGTCGAGTGCAGCACAATGTGGATGAATTTCTTACTGACAGAGTGCTTCTACATGTATCTATTGAATTCATTCAATGATCAATATGGAAATTTATCTCTGCAAGTTCTCAGTTTAATCCATGAGATTTCTGCTTTTATATTGCTTTTGGATTTCATTATGTCCTCTTTAATAAATATCATGCAATATTTTCAATATATTTATTTTGCATTTGTATCTTTTAATTGTTTTATGCTGATTAGGCTTCTCTGTTTTACATTCAAGAATAAGTAAATAACACCTCACACCTCTTGTACAATTTGTGATCCAACACTCTTAGAAAACTAAAGAAAAGTATGTTCCATTTTCTTTTGGCAATTCAATTGTTACAGACAAAGAATGTAATGAAGATAATAACCTTAAAATAAATTTCATAGGAGAAGGCATGGTATCATATCTTCAATGAAATTAAAAAAGAGAAACTACAAAAAAGCCTCGTAATGTATAGTTAACAACAGTAATTATATGTCTATTACTTTTTTATTCTCATCATCATATCATTCAGGGAATAATTTTCCTGGTATCGCATCGCAATTTGCTCCACATTTTTGAAAGACTGCTATACATAAAGTCTTCTGTATAGCATATCTTTACATAGGACTGTACATTACTTATTTGAGAGCTTTTCTCTTATGACCAAAATTGCTATTCAAATTTGTAAAGCAAAATTATTCCGTCATTATTTTTTTTCTGTCCTGCGCAGGTAAGATTTAAACAAGTGGAATGCCTCTGGCCGTCTCACCTGCATCACGCGATTCAATATAGCAGCAGTGCTGATTTTGAAAACTATTATAACTCGCACAAGATGTTCAGTGATACTTGGTTACTCTTATTTCCACGTTTTATGAACTAGACCAATACACTTATAGAGATATGATGGCAATTCAACAAATACCCCCAACGTGGCCAAAGTTCTTTGACCTTACATGACCTTTGACCTTGATCATGTGACCTGAAACTCGCACAGGATGTTCAGTGATACTTGATTACTATTATGTCCAAGTTTTATGAACTAGACCAACACACTTTCAAATTTATGGCTGTAATTCAACAAATACCCCAATTTGGCTAAAGTTCATTGACCCTAAATGACCTTTGACCTTGATCATGTGACCTGAAACTTGCACAGGATGTTCAGTAATACTTGATTACTATTATGTCCAAGTTTCATGAATCAGATCCATAAACTTTCAAAGTTATGATGGTAATTCAACAGATACCCCCAATTCGGCCAAAGTTCATTGACCCTAAATGACCTTTGACCTTGGTCATGTGATGTGAAACTCATGCAGGATGTTCAGTGATACTTGATTAACCTTATGTATAAGTTTCATGAACTAGGTCCATATATTTTCTAAGTTATGATGACATTTCAAAAACTTAACCTTAGGTTAAGATTTTGATGTTGATTCCCCCAACATGGTCTAAGTTCATTGACCCTAAATGACCTTTGACCTTGGTCATGTGACATGAAACTCAGGCAGGATGTTCAGTAATACTCGATTAACCTTATGGCCAAGTTTCATGAACTAGGTCCATATACTTTCTAAGTTATGCTGTCATTTCAAAAACTTAACCTCAGGTTAAGATTTGGTGTTGACGCCGCCGCCGTCGCCGTCGGAAAAGCGGCGCCTATAGTCTCACTCTGCTATGCAGGTGAGACAAAAATGGATTAAGGACGTTACACAGTTAAAGTGAAATCCATGTCATTTCCACCAAACTTTGCACATAAATACTTTAGAACCTTAATATTCGAAATATGCAGAAATTAACATAGGTCCATGTGCTTGATTTTTTGCTATAGAGCTTCAAAGTTCACCCAAATTGATGTTCTTAAGAATTGCGCATTCAAAAGAATTTGGCATTTTTAAACCGTCCAAGATTACTACAATGAGTTTAAACCTTTATTACTCAGTCAAAATACATGAAAAAGTCATCAAATTTTGCAAGAGATTTAATAATTGTATCATTAGAATGGAGAATCTATTTATAGTGCTATTTGTATGCAATTTTAAGTTTAACAGCACTGTCAGTTCTTAAAAATGGCGTAAAAGATAACAAAATCCCAATATAAAAAATGTGAAATTTCAGTAACAAACTACAAACGTACAATAAATGCTGCACTTTATTCAAAATCCATGTCATTTTCACCAAAATTTGCAGAGTTGTAGAGGAAGGTATTCCTAAGAGGTACAAACATTAAAAAATAGGGGTTCATGTGCTTCTTTTTAAACTACCAGCATTTTTATTAGAGCAAATGTGCTTTTTAAAACACCAAAAATGCGCCGAATGCTTTGTATCTATGTGAATAAAAAATCAAAACCACTGTACCATTTATTCAAACTCGGGGTAATATTCGCGATTCTTGGCAGCACTGCAGAGTAAAGTATTTTGAAATTGTAGACAATTTTTTTTTAATGGTCCATGGAATAATTCCATTTTTTAGCTTCATGAAATAACGCATCGGATCTGCAGTTAAAGTGCAGAAGATTGAGAAAAATCAGCTCATACCCGCAGCTAATTAGTCACCTGTTCATCCATTGTGACGTCAGCGCGCAGAGTGTAAACTATGCGCAGATCATAATGCGCACAAACATAACTGTGGAACGTCCTTAAATCAAGAAGATTACCTGCTTCCGTGGGTTGATAATTCTCATCATAATCCTCCTCGAGGATTAGCTGATCTCCCATCATATTGAGCTCTTCTTTTTAATCCCTCATCTAATTCATTGAAGAGAAGAAAATGGCAAATTGGAAAAAAATACTGTATGATTTCATAATACATTTTATCAATATAAATAAAGGATAAATACATGATGTACACACTACTTCCTGTTTTTAAGTTGAAGGTTCAAATATCTTAAAAGAAATTGTTATTAAATGTAACTAATTGGGAAACAACAAGGCTAATATACATGCACAACTCCAATCGTAAGCCAAGTCAATATCTCAGTCTCAGGTAAAGCCGGATTAGAGCCTTTCCAATAAAAATTTATTAAAATAACTGGGCTTATTGGAATTGAACTAAACACTGACAGCCTCTAATTTTACTGTTGAGTGTGCCATTGTCATTGACCTAAACAAATGGCCACAGTGTCATTTCCATCCAGCTCCATGACGTTTCTCAGATCTCAATCACGTCTTCAGGACTTTATGTCAAACAGTACAGTAACAATTCAGTCTAGTTTTGTTTTTTTATAAGAATTTTTGTTCTGAAAGTGAAACATTTGACACATTGAACATTGGGAACGGCTGTAAATCTATTTCCACTTATATCTCAACCTCATCGTTAAAATTCTCAGTTAGACATTGCTTTGTTAATTTGTTGTTGGTTAAGTAAATGCGCATATCAATTGACCTTGGCTTCGCCGTAGGTTTGATATAGACTGAAGTAGATTTAGAGTAAAACCCCCAAATATCGGGCGGTTCCAAATATCGGATGGAAATGAGTTCAACTCCCTCCCCACAACTACAGGGACCCGCACTGGCGGGGGATTTGCATACATGTGATACATGAACATACAGGTCTGCTACTGAACTGCACACGCAGTAGATTCTGGTTGCTGCACAAAAAAAACATTCCAGGGGTTAAATCCAGAGGTAAAATCTGTGATTTTGACTTCCAGAGATTCTTATGACCCTCGCTAATTATCGACTCCAAAAGATCGATGACCAAAATAATCTCGTAAGGGAGAAATGATTTCTGCCGGAAATATCGCCGCCGAGATCGCAAATGTTCGATCTCTCGCAAGAAAATCTGCATCGGCCGCCGCGGAGGTTCTCCACGGCGGGAAATTCAACACCCTTCCAAATTAGGCACTCTCCCAAACAGCAGACATATTGGCCGATTGAATTGGAAATGCGTGCTGTTGACGCGCGCACTCGTTTTCAGAACGAAGTCGCGCGCAGCAGAGCGAAGAGGTCCGATGTTTAGAGCCGAAAGTGGTCCGTTTGGTAAGTAAATAATTATTATTTACCGATTTCTGTATCAAAATTATTGATAGTAATAATGAAAATCGGAATTTGCGCAGCTGAAATAAGTTATTTTCTCAACAATCAATCAATTATTTTGGGGTTTAGAGCATGATCTAAATCGCCGAAATTGATCGCGGCGCACAACTTTACATGTGCATGCTTGATATTTGGAAACTGCGTCCAATATTTGGCAAAAAACAAGCTCCTGGTATGATCTAGATCTAAGTAAATAATTTCCGTTTACCATATTTTTCAATTCTATTTTTTAATGATATTGATATTCAACATTTGTAGTATTTTGTACTACAGAAATACACATGATTTTTATTTGATTCAATTAAGGTCGAAGCCAAAATAAATAGTGCGCTTTGTGTGTGAAATTTGATGAATAGGCCTCGATCTCTATCTGTAGGGATGTGACAAAAAATTTCAACATAACTGAATTCCCTTACAATTAATGTCAATGGAAAGAGCATAAAATCAGCTTTAAAATGACACCTAAACCATTCTCATAGGTCAAGTTTAAGTGAAGTTACAGATTTTTATATTATTTATTATCGCTCAACATTTGACACCTTGTAACGTATGGAAATCCATTCAAAATGTGTGACCATTTTAAGCATTTTTCCTTTTAAAACATTAAATAAGTTGCTCTAAAATCTAGATTTCTCAACATATTTTTTCATAAAGTATGATTTAAAAGCATTTTTTTCAGGGATAAAAGTGATCATAAACTTGTCTAAAATTAACCTATCAATAGATTAATTATTAATTAAATAAATTAACAAACATGTAACTGTTAAACCATTATAAAGCATTCCCGCCCAAAAAAGGGGCAAAAATTTGCTCCAAAATCTGTATTGCTCAACATATTTTGATAAAATAAAGATCATGTGCATGTATTTTCTTAAAGGAATATAAGCAATTTGATATACTTTAATTAATGATTGATTAGCAGGGATGTACATATGTAGTCGAGATCCGCCTCAAGGCCAGCAAGGCCGAATTTTGCCGGCCTTGGCCTCTGACCGAGTCACGTTTACAAAGTCTATGGGAAAAATATTTTGACAGCGGCCTTGTGACTCGGAACGGCCGGCCTCGACTACGGACCTACCTAAGACATGGTTAAATCCTGACATATCAAGTCAGCAGCTAGGGCTGCTGCTGGAATATCATAGTCAACTGCATCTTCCTCGTATGATTCATTAAGGTCTGCCCAATATCCGATGCGGTAAGTGCCTTTCTTCATGAACTTTTCAAGTTTACCCCTATATAATGTTTTGCAATGAGTTTCTTCGTCATACCATACGTGGCATATCTGATGACCAACCAACTTTCCACTTAATAGGTCTTTAAGTTGGGTTTGGATTTCTTTATCCAAGTCACTAAATGTAGTAGCAATACTTGATATATCACACTGCTTGATCTTTCTTTCAAGCTTGTTTCGTTCCAGCGACCTCTTCTTTTGCACTTTCTTCTTCATTCTATTGGAAATTTCTTCCCTTATTTCAACAGCTTTCTTCCTCTTTTTTACTGTATCCTTTCTTCCATGTGTTGTTGCAATTTTGATAAGTTTCTTCCTCTTTTCCACTTCCAGGTCATCCAAGTAATCCACTACATGGTTCTTACGGCCCTTGATTGTTGCTGACAAGAAGGACATTGTGGCATTAGGAGCATGATCAGTAGCAGCACTAAACATGCCCATTACACACTCCGCATCAATATTGTGACACCTCGCCGATTCGGTTTCAGCACAGAAGGTTTCAGTGATATCAGTTTGAAAGTATTTGGAGTATTGTCTCTCTAGAACTTGCACTATCTTCTCTAAAGAGGCTGTCATCATCGATGTGAAGAGATCATCATCAGCTGGGGGTTTCTGCAAGGAGGTAATTGTCTTGTCAGTGGGTGACAGGCTTTCCCCAAAGAAATTCTTGGTCGTTGTCAACATATCTTCCGGCGTTGAAGCTTTAATGACATCAACAACCCTTTTGACGATGCCAATACCATCCACATGGCTGATGTCCGAGTCCGAGCTGGTGTAAAACTTCGTCATCCAGGGCCCGGTTAGGACCTTCCCAAGGAGTCCTAATACCTGAAACTCCACCTTGGCAACTGGTAGCATGTAATCATGCAGAAGGGAAGTTTGCAAACCTCCACATGACACAGTGCCTTCAGTGAGAAGTTTTATGAAAAACTCTTCATGCTCAACAAGTTTTCCGCTTATGTCGAACATAACATGAAGCCGATTACCACGATAACGAGGTAGTAAACCTTTTGGTAGGCCATGACCCTCAAGTGCATTGACGAAACCCTTTGGATCTCCCTTTCCGTCTTTGTACCTCATTTTATTGAAACTGAGAATACACTGGTGTGCTATGCAATCTGATCCATACAGTTTTTTAACTGGCCCTTCAGGCTCGGTTGCTTTAAGAGAGGTACGAACAGAACTTGCGATAGTGTCAAGCGGATGCAAGTGACAGTTTAATTCATTCAGTTTCTTGCCCCAATCAAGTTCTAATAGATTTATTGTTGCATGATTGACGGCGGCCCTATCTGTCATTGTATTGGATATGTTACGAATAATTTTGTCTCGTGTTGCTGTGAAGTCTGTACTGTAATACAAACAATAAGTATCTGTCAAACTGTCAATAGTCTGGCTTATGTGCAAGAAATAGTCCTCCGCTGTGCCCCCTGGCAACTGGTCGACAGCAACAATGTACGCCTTGTCATTAGTTGTGAAATGAACACTGTTCACATGAACCCCCTCTTGTGTGGTGGCATCAAACCCCAAGGTGATGTTCTCCTGCTCTACTAATACTTCCGCACTCATTATATCTGACACGACCCCAAGTTCACGGGCCATTAATTCAATCGTATTTCTGTGTGGAACATCCTCAATTTCTATTCCAGCTCTCTTTCCAAATTGCATGAGTAGTTTGGGGATGTTTCCCGTGGGAACATTGTTGACAATTGCATCATAAACAAACATTCTTGTTTCATCCGAATATGTTTTCCCTTCTTTTTGAAAGGAGCAGTTACCATTAAAAGTGCTTTCAATGGTGTCCTTTAGTGTCAAGTTTTCATCTTCTAATTGTTTATTTGTAGTGTTTGCCTCACTAAGTTTCTTTTTCAATTCATTTATCTCAGCCCTTTGTTTTTCTATAGTTCCATTTTTAGCCATTGATTTTTCCTTTGCAGTACGCTTTTTATTTTGTCTCTTACTTTTTGCCCTTTTCTTCTTTTCATTTAGCTGTTCAGCTACAAATGAATTTGACAACTGAGATTTCAATTCTTTTATTTTTGCATCTTTCTTTGCAATTATGTTTTGTTTTCGTGCAATATCTTGATTCAAGTATTTGATTTTATGGATGTTCTGAAAGTTAATGGCTGATCTTAATTTCTGCACCTTCTTCTTATATCCTTCTTTCATGGCACATTTTGACTCTACTTGAAAGTTTAATCTTCTTTTCAGTTGAATTTTCATTGGTGTCAATGGTTGTTTCCGTTTAGAAGAACGCATACCCGTTGAAGAACTCAATTTGTCAGAAGACTGTGATGTTTTGGGGGTTACTGTGGGAAGGCTACTGATGAAGTTACTGGAATCTGGTGATCCTTCTGGTTGAGTTGCAGTTGAGGGTGTTTTGCTGGAGCCTGGTAATGAAAGATAAATATTAGAACTTATAAATATTAGAACTTGTAATGTATGAATTTATAGAATTGTACTCTAAGACTGTTGTAAATGCTAGGCTGGCCTAGACTTTAACTTTAATTATTTTCTATTAGGCAATTAAATGTTAATATGTCTATGTAATATGAATTTAGCTTGAATTATCTAGCAATAACATTTTCTCTTTTATTTGCAAAATGTTTTCTCAAATCTTGTGCTTATACTGTAAAATTGTTAAACACTTTTCTTGTACTGTATGTCAAATGATTTAAGGTAATAAATTTCTTTTGTATGCACTCTGTTTTACAGGTATTTATTTCATATTTTAAATGTTGTAGTTCATATTGGCCCATGGGCCCTATTAAATAGGAGAGGATTGTTTGTATTTTGTCCACTAAATGTGTAGCTCAAGTTGAAGAAGAAATAAAACAAACAAAATAAATTGTCTATGTGTGTGTTCTTTTAATGAAGAAAGAATGTAATAGTAATCACCACTTGCACTTGAAGGTTCTGGATTGCTATCTCCTGGGCCATCTGGCGATGGAAAAATCTCTTGGCAAAAGGCTTGGTATCTTTTCATAACATGCTCTGAAGTGCTGTCCGAAAATTTGGCATTGTGATTCAAAATTTTTAGCAACTGGTTTCTGGCACATTTACAGGAATATTTCTCCATGATGAATTTGTTTGTTGCTGTTGGGGACTTTCCATTTTTTAGGTACAGTAGCAAAATGTGTCCATTTCTGAGATTCTTTGGATCAATGGGTAGCTCATCAAAGTTGTCATCAAGATACTTTCTTTTTTTTCCAGTCTTCTGTGGAAAACTTGTTGCAACTCTCTTCTTTTTTGGTGGCATGATCTGTTCTATGAAGAAAGAAACAATAAATAAATAGAGTGTGATGATAGTATCATTATCATTAATCATTATTAATATGATTAAAGATTGGGTTTAAAGAGGGAGGGGAACAAAACAGGGGAACAAAACTGGGGAAAAGAAAAACAGAAAGAAAATTTAAACAAGGGTAAAAAGAAACAAAAAATAAAAGAAAACCTAAAGGGGAAATATGAAAAAAAAATAAACAAAAGAACATTAAAAAAAAAGAAGTGAAAATTTTAAAAAAGGAAAAGAAAAAATAGAAAAGAAATGAGAAAATAAAGAATATGGAAGAAGCTATTAAAAAATAATCCTTTTTAAAAGAAGGGGAATGGGTCCTGCCTCGTAGTCCTGGGGAGCCAATTCACCATGTTCACACACTCACACTGATTAAGCCTCAATCTGCCCAGCTTTCTTTTTCAAAATAAATTTGGAGAGTTGCCCTCCCCCCAATATCTTTGAATGCAGTTATATTAATCCAAAACACGAAAGAAAAGAGCAGTTAATTTGGTAAACAAACAATAAACCCCACTTCAGCGAGCAGCAAGATCAGCGCACTAGCACACCTGGCAGCCACATACTAGGCCAGCGCAGCCCCGTGAAAACTCGCCAGGATGCCTATAATGCGCGCGCGGTCATGCAGCCAATTTTTGCTTGGCACATACAGCAAGTTTCGGAGCTAAAAAACATTGTTTCGGTAATCAAATCACTTAGATATTTCATATGCAGGTAATTAAATAAATATTCTATGTAGATATATAACATTCAAAACTATACATACCTTCTTTTGTTGAAATTCAAGGCATCGAATCCGTCTCCAATCTTTTGATGGTCGTATCTCAGTCCTTGTTCATCGTACGGAAAAAAATTAAGATGCGATATCAAGTGTGAATCCCGATCTCTTGATCGATACCCCATTCATGATGTAAGGTCTAAAAATAGCACCGCTACAGCGATTTAAGCAGAGACATGCACTGTGCACTCGAACAAGAGGCGAAACGGTAGCGCGGTGCAAGAAATAACCAGCGGAAGCGCGGATTGTCACGTACCTACTATCTGGCTATCATCACTCAAGGGTTCATTACATGCCGCCGCGCACAGAAAAATCAAACCATGGAAGTCGTGTGCTGTGGACGCCAGCAGAAGTGGCATCACAGCACGCGCTAGACCAAAAGCTTCGGTCTCTGTTATGTTGGTTGTTCAGCTGAACTCCGTTGGCTTCACTCACCAAATACAGAGACCGAAGTTCTAGCGCGATCTGTACAGGGGACTCAATGGCCATATGTTTATGTACTTAAGATCGGATAAAACGGGGAAGTGAATTTGCGCGACAGCCGAGGTAAGTCACTGTTTTTTTTTCCTTTTAACTTGATTTTTCTCCGTTTTTTGGCAATTAATGCCAAGAGGGAATATTAATTTGCATTTTGGTCGCGTTAATTTTCAAAATTTTTATTCATTAAAGACAAAAATTGAAGAGCCCCGACGGGGGGATTTTGCATTGCAAGTCCCCTAATGGTGGCTGCACGCTAGCGAGCCGTCTGTGTACGAGGAGAAATTTAAAAAAAAAAAAAGTAAAAAAAACTCCTCGAAACAGACGGCTGCCAGCTGTCTAAGCACGCGCGATCCAACTCTCATTCATTGACATTTATTTATAAAAAAAAATTATATTCGCCAATTCGGCCTCGGCAATAAATTTTGACAAAAATTGAGGTGATAAAATAAATAAAAATAAAACTTTTACTAGCTAACATCGCCAGGTGCGATAGTGCACTGGCACCCTAGCCTAGTCTATCGTTCAAGTACATTAGTTACAAATCTCATCTGCCAAAATGTCATTCACACCGTCCAGCTCCAGACCAGGGACAAATGCGCTGATGCTGGCTGAGCTGAGCAGCGCATCGCCAGCGGGATCGCAGCGCAGCCGCTAGCACTAGCCAGCGACAGCTGACAGCGCAGTCCCACACATTCATGAAAAAGAAATATATTTTTCCGTCTATAGTTTCATTTGATTAATGAAGCGCTTGACGCAAACAATAACAAAATCGAAATCTACAGCATAGTTTACGAAAAATATAATCTAGCTAAAACTTCAAACTCACCACGAACACCAAATATGATATTGATAATGTTTCATTTCCCGTTCTGTCAAATCAAGGCTGCGCGTCTGTTTACATTCCTATTTCAAATGTCAACCTCTACTCCGGGTTTTTGTTCACGCACGATCCGCAATCGATTGACTACCGGTGATTTTTGTACACAAGTACGTGCATCGATCAGGGGCTGGGAAGGGGGATTGTTGTACATTTTGGAAGAATTGAAGAAAGAAAAAAAAAATTAAAATAAAGGATAGGAGGAGAAGAAAGAACAATGATGAGCATAGAAAGGTCGTTGTAGTCTCAATTTCATCGAGGAAAAACAAAGGGTCGTAGAAGAAGGAGGAGGCCGGAGGAAAAGGAGAATAAGCAGGCCGGAGCTAGAAGAAACCGAGGAGAAGAAAAAGGAGGAGAATAAAAAGAAGAGGAAGAATAGGAGGAAAAAAGAAGAAGAATAAGCAGGAGCTAGTAGAAAGAGGAGAATAGAAAGAAGAGGAAGAACAGGAGGAGTAGAAGAAGGAGGAGCTAGAAGGAAGAATTAGCAGTAGGAGAAGGAGAATAAGCAAGAGCTAGTAGAAAGAGAAGAAGAAAAAGGAGAATAAAAAGAAAAAGAAGACGAAGAATAGGAGTTGAAGAAGAAGAAGAAGGAATAGGAGTAGAAGAAGAAGAAAAATAAGGAGTAGAAACAGAACGGAAGGAGAAGAAAAGATGATAAAGAAGAAAGTGAAGAACAAAAGAAGAAAGAAGACGAAAAATTATGAGGATAAGTAAAAGGAGGAGAATAAAAAGAAAAAGAAGAAGATTGAAGAAGAAGAAGGAGAAGAAGAAGTAATAGGAGGAGAAGAAGAAGGAGTAAGAGTAGAAGATGAAGAAAAATAAGGAGGGGTAGAAAGAGAAGAAGAAATAGATGAAGAACAAAGTGAAGAACAAAAGGAGAAAGAAGATGAAAAATAAGAAGAAGAAAACAGGAAAATAAAAGAAGGAGCAGCAGAAGAACAAAACGAAGAGAAAAAAGAAGGAGCAGAAAGAGAACGGAAGGAGAAGAAAAGATGAAGGAAGTGAAAAACAAAAGAAGAAAGAAGATGAAAAATGATAATGAGAAGTAAAAGAAGGAGGAGAATAAAAAGAAAAAGAAGATTAAAGAAGAAGATGAAGAAGGAGAAGAAGTAATAGATGGAGAAGAAGAAGAAAAAGATGAAGAAGAAGAAAAATAAGAAGGGGTAGATAGAGGAGAAGAAAAAGATGATGAAGAATAGAGTGAAGAACAAAAAAAGAAGATGAAAATAATTAGAAGAAAAAAGGAGAAGAATAAAAGGAGAAGCAGAAGAAGAACAAAACAAAGAAAAAAGAGGAAAAAGAAGAAAAAAAAGAGGGAAAATTAATAGGAAGACGAAGAAGCAGGAGGAAAAAATTATACCCATGTAAAAGCTTTTAATACATAATTGAACAATTAAAAAAAGGACAAATATACAATGTGAAATGTATTTGTATAGATCTTATAGATCTTTAAAAATGTTTATTACAAATTCATGTAATAAATTAATCAACCATTCCATGTAAATTTAATAATTTCATGTAATCTTATGTTGAACACATAGAAAATACATTAGCACAATATGAACATTACTACATATATATCTCTCACAAGATAATGAATAACAATGTTAATTCAGACATAAATAATTACTTTTCATAAGTTATAAAAAAATCTGTTTGAGGTGTGCAGTATTTTCACATTATATTTTTCCATGATTGTACAACTTGTCAAAAACACAATGAAAATTCTAAAACACATATTCTAATAACAAAGATGAAACTTTGCAAGCGAAATAAAACATTAAACACAGTATTGATAGGCAGAATAAGTAAAATAAGACTGGCAAAATAATCTACAAATGTAATTTTCAGCTTTTTCATGACATTGACATTTACTACTTACAGGGCGCTGCTCAAGGGTAGTTTGATAGTGACATACCAAGGTTTTTTTTACCTGACTGCTAAGAAAGCACGAATGCCTGCGAGCAAGCAACCAGGGGACCAACGGCTTAAGGTCCTCTCCGAGGGACCTGGTAATGAGGATAAATTCCTTACCAAAGGGCACTAGCGCACCACTTGGGAATCTTACCAAAGGGCACTAGCGCACCACTTGGGAATCGAACCCGGGTCACTGGACTCAGAAACCCCCGCTCTAGTCTGCTATGCAAACCCTTCACTTGAGTTAATGGAGTCTGAATGTGCAGCCTACAATGACCTGTGTACTGAACGCCCAAACTGAAACAGCAAGTTTAATATGTGCTAGACTTTTGTGGAGACCCACTCAGTGATCGAAGTTTAGTCTGCGGGCACAGACCCTCATTGGAACTTTGATCAACAAGTGTGCCTCCACGCAAAGACTAGCACATACAAAACTTGAGCGAGATAGCCTTCAGTACACAAGGCATGAGTAGGCTGCACATTCAGACCCTTAACTCGAGTGAAGGGTTTGCCCAGCAGACAAGCCAAAGTTATAATCAGGGTCTGTACCTGCAGACTATAGGATGGCCGAAAGGTGACATCATCTTGTTTTTATTGACTGATTCTTTGAAACACACAATGTAAAACTCTCCACTTTGATATGCCTCTTCATTCTTGTTTCCCCCTCTATTTTTTGTTGACCTCTTGAAAAGTTATGGGGGCAGTTGCCCCACCCCCACCCCCAATGTAGTGTCATTTCTGGTCACTAGGTTGTCAGCTAATTTTCATTTGGCTTGTATAAACTATGTCGGAGTCTAGTCAGCAAGCACATACCCTGACACAAGTGGGTCTTCACACAAGACTAGCACATATAAATCTTCCTGTTTTAATTTCAGGACCTCTGTACAGAAATGAGTGTCATTTGTGCATTCAGACCCCTTATTTTCGAGTGAAGCGTTTGCACAGCAGACTATTTTTTGTGCAAGATACTACAATATCTAATTGAGTCAGATCTTGAGTCTGGATTTTTGCGAGATTATCAGTGAAGTACAAAAATCAATTATTAAAGTCGAGTATACACTTCATGAAAATGATGGATTCATTGGATGGATCTCATGAACATGATTTTATATGCACATTTTAATATCAATAAAACATGAACTGGGAGAAAGTTCTATCTAACTATGAATACAAGTACACAAAATTGTTAAACATATCGACACAAAGTCATGGATTTAAAGGGGAAGTTCACCCTGACAAAAAGTTTATTGTAAAAAAATAATAAAAAATAATGCGGAATTAAGGTTTGAGAAAAATCCATCCAAGAATAAAAATAAGTTATTAGAATTTTAATTATTTGATTTGTGACATCATATGCGAGCAGCTTTCTTTCAATATCTTATGGCAAAAAAATCATTAAAATGTCATTTTCACAGAAAATTTTTACTGAACCTTCAGTATATCAATGGACAAATAATTTCACACCCGTTCCTAAAACGAAAACAAAAATAAGTCAACACGATCCAATTGAAATTTATGCATTTTATATAACATATGGGGCAGCTGCTTGTTTATGATGTCACAAATCCAAAACTTAAAATTCTATTAACTTTTTTGTTAATCTTTGATGGATTTTCCTCAAACCTTCACCAAAATTTGTTATCATTTTTTCTTATATTTTTACAAAAAACTTTTCTTCAGGGTGGATCGAGTTACTCTTTAATTGTTTATCACAAGGTCAGTCACTGAGAAACATACAAACTCATTTTGAGAATGAGGAAATCTCTGAATTCCCTTGAAGAATAATTTATTGAATGCACCAAGTTTGCATAGTTTTTGAGAAGTACATCCCAGAGGGGCCACTCAAATAAATTGCTGTACACACGCGCAACCACAGGTTTTACAAACCCATCCTAAACAAGTTTTATCCATTGGTGAAATCTATACCCTATTCAGGTATTTCCACACGCAATTTTACCATATTGCTCCCTAAACACGTACAACCTGTAAAAAATATATGTGTTTTACCTCATAACCATACCCTTTTTTGCTGGATTTTGGCCTTTTTGACACCTCAAATGTGTCACGCACGTGTTGTGCCATCATCAGCAAAAAGTACCCTTTTTATGTTTTTTTTTGGGGGCGTGTGTGTATGCAATATAATTGAGTAGCCCCCCCCCCCCCCCGCGAAGTATTTGAGACGTGAACCAATACCAGTAAAATAAAAATTTTAGGCCGACTTTAAAAGTTTGCATAGTTTTATGGTAGCGGTCTCCAGCAGCTTATGGTAGCGGTCTCCAGCAGCTTATGGTAGCGGTCTCCAGCATTTTTTTTTTGTCTACTCAACAAAGTACAACTTATAATATTGCAAACTAATACTATCTATATACATTTTAGCAAATGAATGATTATTTGTATTTTTTTTGGTAAAAAGAAATGTATCACTATTTTTTTCTTTATGTTGTACATTATGTTTGTTAATTATTTCTGTTGGAAAAATGCTGAAATAAAATCAAATCAAAAGAAAAGCCAGACAAATTAAAAGAGAAGACAGAATTTGGATCTGAATACAAAGGCTTATTGGGCAATTCCATAAAATGATCAACCTTTTTGTACGTCCGACCCCCATTTGCCTAAAGTCTTACTTCACTTCATAAACTGACCAAGTCGTGGTCCTTTGAGAACATTACAGACCGTCAAAAGAACAAGAAATCAGAGACAGAAAATTTCATGAAGGTCCCACATATAGGGGGTCGGATGTACATGTACATATTTCATGGAACTGCCCTAATGGAAATCCAACCTTGGTCCGAACATATTGTGTGAGAGAGAGAAGATAAAAAAAAGGAAAACAGAATGGTTCAAAATTGAAAGAAAGCAGACAAGCAATAAGAAAGTTATGGCTGTTTTACAATTGAGATCCCTAAGCCTATGTAAATTTCAAAATGGCAACCTGTGTTCAGAAACATCGATGTATCCATTCTAAGTATCAAATGTTTGTAAGCAGTGGTGTGGACGGAATATGCCTGCTCTATCATAACAGTAGCTTTCACAATGAATGCCTAGAAATCAAGGCATCTCAAGGACAAATTATTCCAGTCATTGAAAAAACATCACATATAATAAACATCTGAATTTTCTATCTCAAACATCACAGATATATAATTTCTTTGCATTATAAATATAAACTACAAAATATAATACTGTTTATTTTGAAAGCACTGTGTGAAATACTGTATTAAATCATTCTCTAAAAACTATTTATGAAATCAATGATTCGAAAATTCATTTGAAAGTCAGTGTCATCAAAACAAACAGTTCTCTACTGCTTAATACTTGATGCAATTTAGTCTAGATCTAGACATTAGCAGTTATTTGTACGGAAAACCCTACACTCATTCACAATATACACACCGATATGCCTAGTCCTACATCTGTTCAGGCAAGTGAAGTGAATATCACTAGACAATTGTCAATCTGTTGAACGTAACAAATGCGTAGTGAATGTAATATAAATTTTATTACATAATTTTTGGAATTTGGAAGTGAACCTAATATAATGTGATAATGTAATAAGACCACATAAGATCATGAGCTACAACTCTTCGAAAAAAATATTTTATTCTAATATGTACATATACATGTAGGCAATTGATCTTCAATAAATATTACCACAAATTGTGTGATCAAAACCACAATTTATGAAATAAATAATCTATGGGGTTGCATAGCTCCATTTCGAAAAAATAACTATATTTTTTCATACAAAATTACTTATGCGAATTTATGCATAAAATTAGAATTTAAATGTAAATCTGAAGAAAATAAAGCCCCTGGACTGGTAATTTCTGTTAAGATGCGTCTCTCCCGGACTAACAAGATTAAAAATACCAATTAAGGGACTGTTAGGATTATAAGTTGTGTTTATACTGGGCGCAATTTATCACCAAAAAAGAGAATACAAGCACAGAGAGGCTGATTCAGTCAGCCATAACGTATTAAGGCCACCGCACACCTTACGACTGTTCGCGATCCGATTTTGAAAATGTGAATGGAACAAGACATTTTATTTGAGGTTAAAATTAATTGAAAGAATACTAATATAACCATTTTTTGCCTTTATTTTGGAGTAAAGGCCAAATTAGTTTCAAATCGTAGCCCATCGTACGACTGCTATGACGTCATTCCGACTAGATATTAAATTTGCTTTTATTCTAAGAAGGATGATAGCATAGTCACAGATTTGAACATAGGGATTCGTACAATGATGTTGAACATTACACAGTAATGAATCGCAGACCAATCGCAAGGTGTGCGGTCGTCTTTATTTGCGTGGTCATAAAATAAGTTAGAAAGCAAATCCATCAGAGTATACAGGGGCCGCAGAACGGTTTTCAAAGTGGGGGGGGGGGGGGTGGGCTGACCATGCAAAAAATCACAATCATATGGTAATTTTTAAGTTTTTGTACATGGTTTGGGAAAAAAGTGGGGGGGGGGCTGAAGCCCCCCCCCCCCCTTCCGATGCCCCTGGTATAATTGACCCCAATATGGGATCATTCTCAACTGGCCTAATGATATGTGACCTACCATGCCAAAACCACCAATAGGTCACCAGGTAAGGTACACTGTAAATAGCCAAAATAGTAAATTGGTCTTCAAAAACCAAAAATCATAAAAATAGCTTAGCTGAAAGAACAATTCTTCTTCTTCATACCGCGAAAATTTGAAGTCATGAAGTTGAATAAAGACAAGATACAAGTGTTTCTTGGACACTACTTTTTCGGACTGCTTGGAAGATTACTGAGATTACACAGTATGCACATCTCATGCTTGAGCGAACCCCAGACTTCAAACCTTGTTTTCTCCTTATTTCTTTAATCTCTTGCTTAATTTTCTCTGCATTCGAACAAGTACTTGTAATTGTTATTGTTGGTCAATTTTAACATATTATATTTCATTTTAAAGCTTAGGAAGTGAATTTTCAAGCTCAATAAAGATCTCAAATTTCATTTTGGTCGACATCATATTGTAGATTTTGGGGTGGCAGGTCACATATAATACATATTGAAATACAGTATTCTGAATAGACGAGTTCGTACTTTACTTCATGGACAATTTTGGTCAAATGACCTTTCATTTCTTTCATTATGATAGGCATATTTCAAAGCAAGATATTACATAAGCTTGCCTAACATAGCAGGATGAAGAAATTGAATATACCAGGTGACTAGAATAGCACACCAAAGAACACTTTATGAAGGTATTTGTTGCATTCCTACTTTGAATGCATATCATAGCATGTTGCACAATGTACTTGGCAAACTGTGAAATACCAGCCGTTCCTGGACGCATTGTTGTTTTTTTGTGGATGTAAAGGAAAACCACTATTCAAACGAATATATAAATAATCAAGACATCAAAGTTGGTGCTTATCTCATTAGATTTTAAACCACCATGTCACTTTAGTACAAATGACCTTCCTCTGATCATGCGTCGAATCTTTTGATCATGCGCAGAAAGGAACTACGAACTGGCTTATTTATGTTGAACATAAGACATATTGATGATGTGTTTGCAGTCAAATAGCATAACATCTCCAGATGGCTCCTATTCATATTTTGATTGTGAAGAAATTAACTACTGTATTCATCGACTGTGGGCACGTCGTGGTCTAGTGGTTACGACTCTCGTCTTCCGATCGGCGGGAAGTGGGTTCAAATCCCAGCCTTGGCGTGATTTCCTTCAGCAAGAAATTTATCCCCACTGTGCTGCACTCGACCCAGGTGATGTGAATGGGTACCGGCAGGATTAATTCCTTGCATGCACTGAGCGCTGGTGATGGTAGCTGGAGATAAAGCTAGGCTCATAATAGCAGCACTTTACATCCTTAGGCTAAATGTGCTATATAAATCCAGCTAGTGTTATTATTATTATTGTTATTATTATTAGTCCCAGCCATAAAAGTCATAGGCAATGAAACTAAGATTAGACTCTGTGGGATGAGACCAAACGTACGGTAGACGAAGAACAGGTCACAGAAACTGACCATCAGACGGAGCAGAACTGAGGTTTTACAGCAAATAGACATTCTGTATATTCTTCTCCTACCCTCATGAGGTGGCAGACATTATCACATCATCCTCCGTCCGAAGAATCCGGCAAAGTAATGTCTGCGATTCAACTCATGGTACAGCACAATTTGGCAGAGCCCTACGTGTAAATATGCGGTTCTTTCACAGGGATTTCCATTGCTTTACATGCACAAAGGCCGGTGAAAGCCAATTGCATCATTCTCCTAAGGAAAGGTCAATGAGGACGGACTTTGAGGAATTGAGTTCAGAATAACTGGTCACAAAAGTCTCTCATTGGTGTAAACTGAAGATGGAAGACTGCATATCGTTAATCCCCTGATGGGCTCTTCAGACAGGTTCGTCTGCATTGGAAATGAAAGAAACAAGGTAAGAAACGATAAAAGGCAGAGTTTAGAAGATGTCATAAGCTAGAATAAAAAACATGAATCATGATTCAAAACACAAAAAACAAATCATAGTAACTGCAGAATAAGAGTTTAATTGACCCTGTCAAATGACATTTCTCCCTCACTTCAAGTCTTGTCAGTGCACATCGTAGCGGGCAGTTTGACCCAGGAAATATAGGTCAACTTCTACACGGTTTGAATTGCAAAAGATACACAAATTTGATTTTCAATACAAGAGTATGGTTACTGTGTGAAGTGAAACAATACAACTGGCAGCGTGCAAATCTGCATTAACATGCAAGTAGGCTGACACTATGAACATCTCTATACGAAAAAATGATAAAGTAAATGAAATTCCTCTGATCACTGAGATGACAAGGAAATAAACAAGCATACGGTCCCGAAAAATAATAAAAATCTAGTAAAATGCTTTACAAAATTACAAAAGAGGCCTACCAATTCATTAATAATACTGTATTTTATATACAGTAAGAAGAACTGACAAACAAAATTGGATCTGAGTAAACTGTTCTGGGACCCATTTCATAAAAGACTCACAATTAACATTAATGCCTGTAACATGGTATTAAACAGGGCTTAGCAGCCAATGAAATTCAAGGCTACAATGGTAGTTACTATGGTAAATTGGTAAATTTGCTGTATTTTGTAATTTTCTTTATTACATGGGGCTTCAACAATTGTTTTCTTTTCAAACATGCATGCATAATGCAATTAAACAGTTAGCTGTTAAAATATTGACAGGTATGAATAGAAATAGAAGATTGTATAGTCAAGCATTAAATTAAATTGATTGATCTTTTTACTTCATATTAATTCCAGCCTGTAATATGTAATACTTTGTATTGTACCCTCTTTTTTTTAAGAGATGTGAAATAGATGAATTTAAATATCCCTTTCATAATCATAATGCTCATTTAACCTATAATACAACTATTAAAGATTATAGAAAAACCCATTACAAACACAGAAATAGTAGTAATGATGTAAAAAATATAAAACATAAAAAAGAGAATGAACTTGAAACATCAAAGCTGGGGACAAAGAATTTCAAATTTGAAAATGGAAGTAAAAGAAACATATATCTTACAAATATTCATTGGCTCGTTGCAGCTCTGCAATCTTCTTCTCTGTGGCTTCCATCCACTCCCTGTACTTCTCTCCCCATTGTAATTTGAGCTGTGGGGAGGGGGGAGGGGGTAAAGAAAAAAAAACTTTATTTGCAGAATGTGCATGATATGAATTAGTAGTGGTTTCAAGATGGGAAATCTTTTTTAACTTGAATTACATCCGTCCATCGTCAAATTTTGACATTTATATTGAACAATATGGGCATTACATTATTTTAGACTCTAAACAAATTTAAAACATATTAAAATACACTGTATACATCTAATCCTTTATAAGTTCCTACTTGGTTGGCAAAGTTATGACAAGGCACTTTTGTCTGTTGGATTATTCAGAACCTTAAACACTACTAGAATATGACAGACCAAATGTATGATTAAGGAATGTAGTCAAGGCTGGTCATGAGGCCACTGGAGGAAACCTTCTTCCATAGACTTTTAACATTCGACTCAGGCCAAGGCCAAGGCCGGCAAAATGTGGCCTCGAAGCCAGCCTCGACTACATCCCTGATAAGATATTTTTGTGTGCATTAGCTGAATGTTGAAATAAGGCGATGACAATGAACAGGTTTTCCGGTCAGTAATACAGCTATATACAATTCCCGAACCAAGGAAATTATGGCTTGCCAGTACACAGTGTATGCACTTCCTCCACTCCCTGTGGAGCAATCCAAGAGCTTCCATGCTCAATTCACGAGGTATGAAACCTTGGCTTTTGCATCCTCCTAAGTACCCATCAAACACCTGGGTGAAGAGTGGCAAAGTGTATATTGATGTTCTGCCAAAGGATGCTAGCACCTCAGTAAGAATTAAAGAAGTTTTAAATTGACTTGGAAATAAAGACTCACTGCTACAAAAAAAAACCTTCAATTACAAGGCAAGAGTCAGACCCAATGAACCATGTTTCTTCCACAAGAAAACACAAAAAGCACCTACAAACTTAACTTTACCCCATCCCCTTCTAAACTGACCAACCTTGAGATTTAATTGTTCCTCCTTCTCACACCACTGCGCTTCCTTGAGGCTCAGCTCGGTAAACAGTTCCTCAAACTTTGCATGAAGCGAGAGAGTCTCTGTTTTGAGTGTTGAGTTCACATCCTCCAGGCTGGCATTCTTCTCTTTCAGTTCGGTTATTTCACCCTTGAGACGGAGGATCTCTTCATCGTGATTGCACTTCTCTGGTGTAGTGGGCTTTGCTTTCTCAGACTGTCATAACAAACAAGGAACAAAAAATGTTTTAAAGATCTATATATATTTCATCATACATTTGCAAATAATTCAATAGATAAAAAAATGTACCAATACCCATATTAAAGAGTAGATTTTGTAACATGAACCTGTATGTAGAACAGGAGTTTAAAAAAATTAAAATTAAGACTTCTTGCAAGATAAGAAATTGAATCATTGAGCAGATCCTATCTTGAGAGGCAAGTTGGACTTAAATCTTTGGAAAGTGGCTCAATTCTAACAAGAGTGTCGCAAAGGCGAGCACATAATACGCCTGCTTGTAACACGGAAAATGGGAGATATTGGTCAAGCAAGAAAAGTAGAAGGTGGCGACTTCCCTTTGACCTTCTGACCTCAAAATCGAAAGAATTCCTGGGATGTATGCTACTAGCATCATACACACCAAATTATAAAAGCCAAGTTATGTTAAACTGAAGTTAACGAGTTTACAAGGACTTGAGAAGGGTAAGATGAAAACATGTCACTGTGATCTTGACCTTTTGACCTCAAAATCAATAGACTTCCTGAGATCCATGCTAGTATCATACACACAAAATTATATGAGCTTAGGTTAAGTTAAACTGGAGTTATCACGTCTACAAAGAAAAGTTAACAGACGGACAGACGGACACCGAGCGTGATACCATAATACGTCCCGTAGGACGGGCGTATAAAAAAAAGGTGTTTTCTGATTGATGAATGTTTTCAAAGAATTGTAACTCATTTTTTAAACTGAAAAAAGATGAACAAAACTTATAGTAAATATTAATATTAATATTAGTTCAGGAGATAAAATTTGCGAACAGTAGATCCTCACATTGGCCTCTATGTTAACTTCTTGCAAGATGAATGGCAAGGATTGTGACAGGGGTTTATTCAGAAAATATCTGAAAATAATGGTTAGGTTTGAGGTTATCTTGGCAAAAATGTGCAGATTTATCATCAGGAGTAGTAGAATGCAAACCACATGAACAGGAGGATGTGGGTTCAATTCCCAGCCAAGTCATACTACATGTATAGACTTTGAAAATAGGACCTTTTGCCTTCTCAGGCGAAGAAGAGTAATGAAAATATGTTTTGCAGGCGCCACTGGGAGAACATTTCATAATGAAGTGTAGCAATGAAGTGAAGTGGCTAATTCCAGTAAACAAGAATATTTATTATTGAAATGGGTATTATCATCGTTGCTTCGGAGTGACATGGATCCCTGAGAATGAGAGGGTAGATAAGTTTACCTATATTTTAAACCTATAAAGGAGACTGGGGGGGGGGCTGATTCAGCCCCCCCTCGACATTTTTCGTGATAAATCCGCCGCTCGAAATTTTTTGACTGCGTCGCTCACTGACTTTTTACTTTCAAGTCTCGCGCAACTTTTGAGACCAAAATTGTGACCCCCGAGTACACGGTTCCGAAATTACCCAACATTTTGTAAGTGCATGCAGACCCAATAAAAACGTGAATTTGTGTATAAATCCAATGCAAATAGTGTTTTTAGACAAAATTCATAAAATGTATCATAATTTTTCCTTTACTGCTTAAAATCAATTAATTTTATCTTGTTTATGGTAAAAATAAAGTCCCCGACAATTTCCATTGAAAAAACTATAAAAAAACAAAAAGTCAAAAAATTAAGAAATACATAAGAAATTTAGAAAACAATAGAATACATAAGAAAATAAATGTGATGTTGAAATTTTTGAAAAATAAATATGATCAGATGCCTATCTACTAGAGTATGTGAGACAAAAATTAGCAATTTAGGGGCATTCTTTTATTAATTAGAGCAAACTAGTGATTTTACGCATAAATTAATGAGCAATGAGATTTCTTGCAGAATTTGATATTATAGCTTTGTAGATAATGCCATGGGTAACGCGTGCCAATTTTCGTCGCAATCGCGCAATCGACGGCCGAGATCATAGGGGGGCTGAATCAGCCCCCCCCCCCCCGTCTTTTTAGGCATCGAAATAGCCCAGTCTAATAGGATTAAAAGTATGTGGTATCTTGATATTTCTCAATGAATAAGCTTGCCTGTTTATGTGTACGTTTTTAATATTTTTTGTATTTTAGTTGGTTTTTTATTCAAATTCTTTACTAGTTTGCTGATTTGGGTGATTTTGTAATTCATGTTTCTTGGAATCTAATAAGTTGATTGCAAGATTTTTTTTTTCCAGTAATGAATGTTAATCAGGAAGTAGCCTAGATAGGTCTATTTGGCTTTTGCTACTCCCTCACGTCCCATTCATTACCCTATGTAATTTGTTATTTTTGTTACTTTGTCATAAGTTTACGAAATTCATTAATTACTTCATCACTATGGAATCATTTTGATTGATTTGATTTGATCTTGATGTATTGTATCTTGTATGTTTTTTAGAGATGTGAAATAAATGAATTTGAATTTAACCTCAGATAGATGCCTCTAACCTCAAGAGCAATATTTTTAAAATGCCATTCACAAAGGAGATTTCCAATGTATGCCAGGTATCAGCCTGAATCAATGTTTAGGAGCTTAGGAAGTCTTTTTAGGAGCTGAAATTATACACTGAGCTGCATTTGTCTGTTTTTGGTCATTGCTTTTTACTTACTTGCAACTTTTTGAGATCAGCACTGTGTTTCCGCTTCAAGGCACTCATCTCATCTGCGTGTTGAAGACTCAGATCTTTTATTTTTTTCTGAAGTTCACTGCTCTTATCTTCTGAAATGGATGGCCTGGCAATGTAAATGAAAAGGACACAAAGTAATTCCAGAGAACTATAGAGAAGCATTGTTTTTTTTTTTCCTAATCTGCCCAGGCAACATTGAATAACATCAGTTATTAACTATCAGTCTATTAGGTGAATTGCCAATTCGTCTTCTGCCAACTCGTCCCCTCATCAAATGGTCTACTTTCATTTAGTCTAATGCCATTTCGTCCATCAACATTTCGTCTAACAAAGATTTGGTCCATTATCCATCTAGTCCAATTATCACTTCGTCTAATCATCATTTCGTCTATGACCTTTTCGTCTCATAACCAGTTGATCTAATATCCATTTCATTTTCATTCATTTTGCACAATTTAAAACTTAGATTAATTAGACCAAATGGTATATGGAATAAATGGCTATTGGACCAACTGGTTGTTAGACCGAATGGCATTAGACTAAATGAAAGTAGACCATGCGGTGAGTGGATAAATTGATGGTTGACCAAATGTTAGTCGATGAGGTGGCAATTGGACGAATTGGCATTAGACAAATTGGAAATTAACCGTCTATCAAAGGGGGTGTGGCAAGGAAATGTTCAGAATTCATTGCAAACTGCACATTTACTAGTGACAGACCAATTTCAACTAAAGAAGTCCTATTTATACCCATTTCTTGGTGCAAGAAAAGAACCAGAAATTGATTTCAACTTTGCATTTGCGATTAACTGATTGATACCAAGACTTTGAGTTATGTACCATTAGTCCAAGATTCCTTGCCTTCAATCAGGGACGGATCCAGGATTTTCCAAAAGGAGGGGGGGGGCACATTTTCTGAGGAAATATTTGACAAGCAAAAAAAAGAAAAGAAGGTTTTTAACCAAAAATTCAGGATATTTCGTCACTGAAAAAATTTGACAAGCAAAAAAAAAAATATCTTCATTTTCAAAAGGGGGGCACACTTCTGTTTTAATGGCATTTTTACATTACAAATTTTAATTTTGCTTCTCAAAAGGGGGGGGGGGGCAACAGGCCAGCTGTGCCCCCCCCCCCTCCGGATCCGCCAGTGCCTTCAATGCTATATTTTGATCAAGTAATCTTACATGTATATGCTCCACCAATTTAAAATTAAAATTGTTCATTATATGAAATTATGAAACTCAAAAAATCTAAAAACTAAACAGACTATGACTATTGCTGCATGAGCAAGAGAGAGAGGGAGAGAAAGAGAGAGAATAAAAAAAGCCTGGGGCTAATTCACGAAGACTCTCAGTTTGCATGTGGAGTACATTTTATCATGGTTTCATCTGCAATAGGTTAAAGGAAAATGAAACCCTTGAAACAAGAGAGCCTGTGCAAAAACAGAAAAATCAACTAAACAGATAAAGCGAAATTTTGAGAAAAATTGAATGAATAATAAAGTTATGAGCATTTGAAGTTTAGATCACTAATGTAATGTAGATCCTCCATTGGCAATGGAACAAAGATGTGTGATGTCACATGTGAACAACTTTCCAATTACTTTTCTATATATTTCACTTAAAATGTCTCTTTTATCACATCTATCAGTAGGTCACATATTCTTTCTATAGGAAAGAGGACAGCAAACATAAGAAACATACAACTTAATAAAAAATTTTGACACTTTTGGCTTCCCATAATTTTAGCACAGAGTTAGACCATGGTCTAAGTTAAACCTGACTTCAGAATACGAGCCATAGTTTTGAGAGGCCGACTATTGTGTAAAAACAATATGCCCCCCAAAATGGTATTGTGTCCAACCCTAATGGATCTGCACCTGCTTATTAATATTAGACAGGTGATTGAAATACCTTTTACTTGCTCTATTTGATTCTGATGCTCCCACCGAAACATACTCCTTCTCTTTCTTCAGAACAGTCGTATTCTTAGCCTTTCTTAGTCCATCCAGTCTTTTCTTCAGAGAACTTACTTCCGACTCAAGCTGTGGAATTATGAGGAAAAAATGTTTTTAAAAAATGAAAAAATACAATTTACAGATGCTTGCTTGGATTTCTGCACTCCACAACAACACAATGTTGCGAAATATGTGTTTCTGAATCATATCAGAGAATATCAAAAGATGTGCATACTATGGATGGTGGAATGCAATGAGTGAGAGTATGGATTGTATTTAAAGGGATAGTCCAGGCTGGAGATATTTATATCTCAATAAATAGAGTAAAATTCACGGAGCAAAATGCTGAAAATTTCATCAAAATCGGATAACAAATAAAAAAGTGTTTGAATTTAAAGATTTGCATTATTCTGGTGAAACAGTTCTAGGCATGTCTTTATGTTCATGAGGTGGGCTGATGTCATATCCAGACTTGTTCTTTTGCATTTTATTACATGAAATTAGGTTTATTCAAAAATTTTCTACCAAGAACTAAATCAATCAGATTGAGAAACTGTGTGCACACTAGTTTTTGATTGCCGCAACTTATTTCATCATAATGCAGACAAATCATTTACACATATGAAAAAATGAATCAATTATGATATCATGTAATAACATAAGAAAAAGGAAAGTGGGGATATGACATCATCAGCCCACCTAATAAATATTTATGATGATGTGCATATAAGTGTTTTCACAAAAATTGATAAACTTTAAAAGTCAATAACTTTGTTATTTGTTGTCCGATTTTGATGAAAAAATTTCAGCATTTTGCTTTGTGAATTTTACTCTATTTATATTTTCATCCCTTCAAGAACAGAATACAAAAATTGGACTTGGAAGGAGCATAAACAACGGCCTATCATTTTTAGATTAAAAAAGAATGGTGCCCAATATCGATGCACCCATTCACTTCACACAAATTTCAGGGAGTCAGAGTCCTCTCATCTCTAGATATTTTTGATTCTCCAAAGTTCATCATAGAGGTGTTCAGACCTGCCAACCTCTGGAAATGAAAAACTGTATTCTGTGATAAAAAAAACTGTATTTTTCCCCCAAAAAGTGTACAGTCCGACCTCTCTTATCCGGACACGTTGGGACCAGCACCAATCCGGATAAGGGATTTATCCGGATCTGGGAGACCCAATATTAAATACACGCAGCTGCCTCTGCAATAGAAACTGTACGTAGTCTATTTAGTGGGCATACACAGACAGTATTCACTGCAGTGTCAGTGCAAATTATAGGCGGTATTTTTACGGAAATAAAATCGATTGGTGGCCAAAACTGTTGGATAATTTACCTGCTCAAATGATTGAGGTATAAATCGAGCATACTTCGAAAGAAAGAGAATGAATGACTCGATGAAACTAAGTTTTACAATAAGATCATCGCGGCGGCTATCGCAGCTTCGCAATGTCAGCCATTGTTACACTGACTGTAGGCTTAAACATGATAGATGGCGCTGTCCGTATTGAGGCCTAGCGTTAGCTAGTGAGACATGTGTTGTTTTTCCCGGGAAACAAAAAGAGAACGTGATGAAATGTTTACATTGCGCCCCATTTTCCTGGAAAATTATCCTGCCTAAGTTCTTTCGGTGATTTGGGTGAGATATTTTCATGAAAAATAATGTTGTTTTAGGTAGACTATATTGAAAAATATATGTAATCAAAGGGAGTTTGCCTATAGGATTGAGTTAAGATTGCCATCTCAATTTACTCACGTACTAAATCTCGGCAAATGTGCGTCCGGATAATAGAGAGATCCGGATAAGGGGAGGCCGGATAAGAGAGGTCGGACTGTATTTCATAATAAAATGCTTGGCGCACTCGCTCATCGCGGCGCTCAAGCTGCATGCAAGCTAAAATGCGCACTGCTCTTGCAGATGAAAAAAAAACCATTAAAACATGTGTATATCTTCACCCTGGTTTGAACAAAATGATTGAAAAAAAAAACAAGTTACCTGAAATTACATTGATCTAATAACCATATTTGTGCACGTTTTATGAACAGAGACATATAGAGATTATTTTTCTCAATAAATTACGATTTAGTTTTTTTTTATACAAAAAACGTATTTTTCAAAGAAAAAACGTACTGCCGTATTTTGGTTGCAAAAACATACTAAATACGGCTAAAACGTACTGGTTGGCAGGTCTGAATAGGCCAAAACAAAAATGAGGATCTCATTAAATTTTATAAAAAATAGAAGGCACATATACATGTAGGCCCTTGTATAATGAATTTCATGGATTTTCACTAGAGCACACCAATGTTTACACACAAGATGTGTATACTAAGTGTGAACGTGCCTGCATGCGACATAAAGCTGAGTGAGAACCAATTTCGTCTACGAACACATTTTTCGACACTTTTCATCCATTTTGTTAATTTTGGAGAAGTTATATGAAATTTCCGTAACTTTTCGGTAAGTTTCATTAGGTTTTAGGTATTGAGGTATTTTTCATGACAAATTAAGTGCTTTAATATTTTTTGTTGCTGTAAGTAAGCCGAGGATGCCTAGCTAGCCTATGTCGAACAGAGGCCGACTACAGAGGGCGGGGGCTGTCTGTCAAAACAACTGGTGTCTGGTGAATGGCGGGAAACGGCATGGCACAAAACATGGCGATATATTACAAGATTCTTGATGAAATATTGAGATAGGAATAAATAAACATTGCAAGTCAAAATCGAATACATTCAACAACATTGATGCACAGTCAGTGTGAAAAGAAATTTTATTTTCATAACAAAAATTATTGCAAAAAAGGGTTTAAAAAAGCTATAAAACAGCATGTCAAATTCTGGGTAGCTTACGCTGCTATATGGCAGTGAGTCCAAACTTCGCGCATGTCCATACTTCGCGGACGGTCATTATCTAAAAAACTAGCCAATATCCTTAAAATCTGACATCGTCAACGTGAAAAGCGACCTAAAATTACCCTTTGGTGTAAGTTTCTTTAGGATGAGTTCAGTAATCATGAAAATATTGACAAAAGATCGGCAAATTTGTCACCGTTGGCGCCCGTTTTGAAGAAATCTGATATTCTCAACAAGCATCACGATATCACCATTTTGCAAGCAGAAATCATCAAAAATGTGAGTTAAATGTGGTACTAACCGATTCCATAGCATTTTGCCATCAATCTCATATAAATATTTCACTTTTTGAGCTTCAGTTTTTGTTTAAATCTCCACAAAAGCTTTGGTGCGCGAAGTTAGGTCACACTTTTTCTGAACGGTTTGCCAGCACAGCCCGCATTCGCCGATCGGAATAGAATTTTGAGATCGCGATACCGGCGAAACCCCTTCACCTACTTTACATTTTCGTCCATGATTTTATAGTTTACGATCTTGCCGTCAATGTGGTAACTATTTCTTGAATTGGTTTTGTATAAATTATGAATATTTTGTGAACAAAATTAAGCCTGATGAATATTTTTGAAAAGTGCGCGAAGTTTGGACACCCCATCATACTTATTCACCAAATGCACCTGTAATTCTATGATCAAGACATCAATATCATACTCATAGTTCATACAACCAGAACCGTCCCGGAGGCACAGCTCTGAGTCTGAGACTTGAGTCTTAAATTTTAATGTTAATCTGGGGTCGATTGCACGAAAAGGTCTTTCTAAGGACCGTCTTTCGTGTCGCCCATCTATACGCCATGTGAAATGCATTTCAAATAAATTATCTGCAAATATATTTTATTTGTCCGTTAAAATAAACAAAATATTTGTTTATAAAATGATGTGATATCTCATGAAATTGTATAAAATTTGATTTAAAAGCAAGCTTACGAATTTTATTTGTTTATCATAAATTTCAGAAACACCCCGCTTATAGCGCATCATAAAAGATGGGCGACACGAAAGACGGTCCTTGGAAAGACCCTTTCGTGCAATCGGCCCCGGTTCGTTTGCAATCAATTCTGTCACAAAGAAGCCAGCATAATTCTTCACGTATGGGACTGAATTAACTAGGCCTACTTTTTATACCTCTTCAACCCGCATCTTGAGAAATGCTGCATTCTCCCGACTCTTCGTCTCAGAACTCTTCCGATTTGAGGTCATTTCTGAAAGATTACGATGGGATAGATGAAACTTCTCGATAAAAAAATTAGATGACTTGACGTTATGCTTATGTAAAAAGTAAAAACGACGTCGAAGGGACGAAGATGAGAGTTGTTTTCATTAGTTACATATATCTATTCTCCTTGCCCCACCAATGAGGGCGTTCGAATTAAAGGGGAAGTTCACCATGAAGTCTCAGAAGCAGGGGTGAAAGAACTTGTCTGTAATTGGTCCTGAAGGTACAAAAAAAAAAACCATGTAAAGAAAATAACATTTAATTGATTTTACCATGTTGGGAAGCTTTCAGCACAGATAGGACGTTACAATTTTTTTTTTTAAATAACTTTTATTAATCTTTGATGTATTTTCTCAAATCTTCACAATTATTCTTTAAAAAATTTTGGTGCTATTTTTCAGAGTCGTTTCAGGGTCGTGTGGTCCAGTGGTTTGAGCATTCGACTCATAATCGCAAGGTTGTGAGTTCGAATCCCAACTCTGCCATTGTCGCCACTTTGATAAAAAGGCCCGAGAGCGGATATCTGTCGTCTATAAAACGTCAGCCACTATGACTGATTAGGTAACCTAGACGTAAAATGTTTCCGAGGTAACTGGTTATATATACCAGCTTGGCGTTTACCAGCAAAATGCTGACTTGCCGAGTTCCTGCGGGAGTTACCATAAACAGAAATAAACAGAAACAATAAACTGTTTTTCATGTTGAACTTCCCCTTTGAGGGCATCGGGTAGAAGGGTTAGGCCTAGCTGTAGTTTCTTTACTTTATTACGTTTTCTCAGTATATTTTGCTGCTCTTTTTTTAAAAGAATATATAGCTTCAACAGTGATTTCATTATGAGGATATGAAACACATGGGTACGTCATCGAGCTAGCTAGGATCTCGACGAGTCCGAGTCTTATGTACATCAATAATCTACCTGATGGCCTCCTGTCAACGACAAGGCTGTTCGCCGATGATTGTGTCATTTACACTTCTGGCACAAATTCTAATGACTTTCAAATCCTCCAAGACGAGTGTCAAAACTAGAAGAGTGGCAGAATAAATGGGCCATGTCCTTCAATCCAGCCAAATGTGTCATCATGAAAATACCATCCAAGGCAGTACAGATTCCTACAGAAAGAGATTACACCTTCTGTGGCCAAAAACTACAAGAAGTGTCTACATGCTCTTACCTTGGTGTTGAAATGGATAACAGGATGCGCTGGGACGCCCAGATCAACAAAGTCTGCTCCAAAGCTTCCAGAGTACTCGGTTTCCTGAGAAGGAACTTTTGGTCTGCTCCCAAGGAAATAAAACAACTTTCCTACCAAACGTTGGTGAGACCAATCCTGGAATACGCCTCCCCTGCATGGGATCCCCATTACAAGAAGGATACCCAGAAAATAGAAGCCATTCAGAGAAAGGCAGCTCGTTTCTGTATGGGGAACTACAGACAAACCAGTAGCGTCACAACCATGTTACTGGCCTTAGAATGGGACTCATTGGAAGACAGACGGAAATACAGTAGACTGAGCCTAATGTTCCAAATAATCAAAGGTCTTGTTGCCATCAACCCCAAAAACTTCATCCAGCAAAACACCCGGCAGACTAGAGGAAATAGTATCAAGCTCCAGCGTCTACTAGTCAAAAGGGATGCTCATAGATACAGCTTCTTCCCTCGAACTACCAAAGATTGGAACGAGTTAAACATGGACACATCATTGATAAACTAATTAGACTCTTTCAAATCCAAACTCAATCAAAAACCTAGCAAGTGACCTCAGGGCCGTAGCTAGAGGGGGGGTATGGGGGGGTGTGACACCCCCCCAACATTCGTGGCAGTCGGCAAAATCATGTACCAGTTGGCAAAATGGAGGATAGGGGAGAAAAAGAAAGAAATAGAGAGAGAGAGAGGGGGGAAAGAGAGAAAGAAAGAAAGAAAGAAAGAAAGAAAGAAAGAAAGAAAGAAAGAAAGAAAGAAAGAAAGAAAGAAAGAAAGAAAGAAAGAAAGAAAGAAAGAAAGAAAGAAAGAAAGAAAGAAAGAAAGAAAGAAAGAAAGAAAGAAAGAAAGAAAGAAAGAAAGAAAGAAAGAAAGAAAGAAAGAAAGAAAGAAAGAAAGAAAAGGAAAGAAAAATAGGGGTACTAACTTCGAAGAAGGTTACGACTTTTAGAGTAAAGACAACCAATTGGCAAATCCAAGTCCATGTAGCCAGGCTTAGAGCCCTACGAGTCAGCAAAATACTAAGTACAAAACAGATGGAGCTATAATAACACACAAAGTAAGCCCCCGGTCCTCCCCCAATATGAACAAGCTTGTTAGTTTGCAAATTATACCACAATTATTGACGATTTAACAAACACATTAGTTTTGTAAAATTAGAGGCAAGACTAGCTACATAAATATTGGGTGGGATGAATTTCCAAGGTTTAAGTTGAATAATCAAAGCCAAAGTATAGTTGGCAAATTATAAAGTGGGCCTATTAAAGTGGCAGAACACTATACGCTCTACCAGTCAGCAAAGTGATGTACAAGTACTGCCCCGTTTCAGATCTGAAAAGAACAGAACACATGACTTAAACAAATTGTTAACTCTGCAATTGGCAAATTACAAGTTTGCAGTTGGCAAAAAACAAAAAAATGTTCTAAGTTATTTTTACTAAACTTTTATTTTAATTTATGGTGTCAGAAGGTGCTTAGGGTGGGGATGGGGCAGGTTGGGGTTGCATCATTCCTGGTGCTCGCATTGTCTGACTAATGAGATATATAGTCCTGTTGTATTTTAAGCCCATAAAGATTATGCACCAAACTATCTCCTTGCACTTCAAGTTATCATTGTTTTATGTAGTGACATATGCTTTTTTCATGACTATATACTTTAAGTGATTTCTCCCTTTTAAGGCCTTAATAAAACATTTCTAGTCTGTGCTTACGTTCGCATTGGTGTGGACCGATATAGATACCGGGCTGGTGTTAAATCAACACCGGCGTTTTTGCAGTGCACGAATTCCTAAAGACAGTCCTTAAAATGTCCCTTTTTCTGATCTAATTATAACAAATTTTCAGCTCGCGCTTCGCGCTCGCATCACTTAATTAGTGAAATAGTAAATTCCTACAAACAAGCCATAGAATGCCCCTCTTCAGGTCTGAATTTCAAAAATTGTCAGCTCGCGCTTCTCGCCCGCAATATTTTATTAGTGAAATACGTATCATGTTCATGATAACAATGACCACAAAAAGTGCTTCATGTGCCAGTGTAATTCTAACAAAATCAGCAAACGCTTGGCGCTCGCATTAGATGACTATGATGAGATACGTACGCACTTCATAAATTCCAAAAGATAGTCCTGAAAATGTCCCTTTTTAGGGTTAAGTTATACAAAAAATTTCAGCTCGCGCTTCGCGCTCGCATTGTTTGTTTTGTAAGACGGGTACGTATCATGATTACAAAACTTTGCTTATTATGTCCCTTTTTAGGACTGAATATCAAACATTTTCAGCTCGCGCTTCGCGCTCGCATTATTTGATCACTAAGATAAATATCCTTTTAATGGCACAGTCCTTAAAATGTCCCTATCAGGTCAGTATACCTGGCAATTGAGCGCGCTTCGCGCGCCCACTTAATGACTCTAAATTTTTGCTGGTGACCCACGGTACGCCACTGTTAGCAGTAGCACTCTTGAAATTTTAGTTGAGACATCTTGCACAGAAGGTCAATTAAAAATTAACAAATCTTTGATTTTGATATTATTAATGCATAGGGTATATCATTATACTGCAAGTTAGCAACTACGGCACACTAGCCTTTCTATTTTGATCCAAAATGTTTATTTTTAAAGTGCAAATATCTTTGTATATCTTTGTATAATTTACCTTAAAGTATTCACCAAATGCCACTAATTCAATTCTAAAAATTCAAAATCTTTTAGCATGTGATTATTGTAGGGGGGGGGCACATCCCCCATCAGACTCCCCCTGTGCTCACGTTGGCGCTGTCACGCCAAATTTAGTTGGCAAATTTAGCTGGTACACCCCCCCCCCAACAAAATGCTTCTGGCTACGGCCCTGAGTGACCTGCTTACTTGGTGATTTCACACACATCAATAAAGTTGGCGGAGTACAGCAAGTCTGCATATGCCGACTTAACCCAAGACAAGACAAGACAAGAGTCATCTGGTACTATCGTAAAATGTTGCATAAAAATGCTATACTCTAATGAAGAGCATCCGGCGTCTTTTTCAACATCGTCAACGCGTCTATATAGTTAAAACAAACGTTATACTAAAATCTCGCCTCATTATCTCCTCCGTAAAAAGGCAGATTTTGAGGTCCTAATTCCGATATGGGCAAGATTGCACTTTGCACTTCTGCATCTTCTGGGGTTTTAAATTGAAGGGAGACTTTAAAGAAATGAAAGTCCAAACTCCCAAACTGTGTTACACTGTAAAAACTGTAGTGTTAAAACTGACACCAATTGGTGTTAATAGAGGACCACACCCTGAGGTGTTGAAATTACACCCTAGAGATTGAATATAACACCAAAGAGTGTAAATGTAACAACCAAAGGTGTACACCCATAGGTGTTAAACTAACACTGTCAATTTAACATCAGTGTAAAATAACTGGTGTGGTCCTCTGATCTGTATACACCGGTTAACACCACAGTTTTTGTTGTGTACAATATAAGAAAATAGGAAGAAAGGGTCGTAGGAAAAATGAGTGCGCACCTCAGACCCTGGGAAGGATTTCTTCAGATTATATTTTTTTTTGTAAATGGAATGGTTGGAGGAGAATTCCAACAAAACTTTATTTAGCAGCATTGCCGACCCTAAAGTAAAACTGCTGAAGGAGATAGAAATTCTTCACTCTTTATTCTAACGCGCATGCTTCGTTCAACACAGGATTATTCCTTGCTCCGAACTATTTTGGCGCCTTTATCAATTCGGTATGCATCCACTGGCAGATGAGTGATGGCGACAGGGGTTCTTGCTGGGTGTACGATAACAAGCGATACATGATGTCCTATACTTTGGTACCGCCATGGCTCTACAGGGTGTTGCCGTTCTGTGTGTAACCTGCATGTATTTCTCTATCAAGGAAAAGCTACGGGTGAGGACACAGCGATGACGCTAGTGGTGATGGTGGTGGTGACGCTAATGATAATTTTGAGGATGAGCGTGACTAACGGCCATGGAAATGTAAGGGTAATGGTGGTTATGGAAAATGACGGGATGATGAAAATGACGATGATGGAACTGGTGGTGATAGCGGAGGTGATGATTGGAGTGGTGACGATTCCGTGTGATGATCATCATGATGGTGATGGTAATGACGATGATCATATGGTGGTAATGGCAGTGATGGTGATGACGTTTTGGGGTATGGTGATGACGGTACAGGTGGTAATGTTGATCACTGACGGCGATAATAATGTGATCATGGTGATGGTGGTGAAGATTATGGTGATAATGGTAATGTTGATAATGGTGATGGTAGTAATGGTAGTGATGACAAATAAAAATGTTGATGGTGATGCCTTTACAATGGTGATAATTGTGAAGGTTTTATGGGTAATGTTGATAATGGTGGTGATTAAGGTGGTGGTCCTGAGATGGCTTCTATGAAAAAGATGTCATCCAATGTCATGGGCAGACGCCAAGCTGAAACCCCTTCAAATTTTTGACACAAGTGGCTTCTTGATTCGTTTTAACTTCGTAAGATCTAACTTTTCAATAGTTGTTCTGCCCCCTCTTTTGCCCCATCACATTTCCAAATTTCGTGGCCCATATAGTATATGCCTCTCGCTCCTCCCTGACAAGGCACTGGATTGTTGTTTCAAGTCTCTCAAGTGGTTTTTCAAAATAGATTTAGGTGCTATTTTTTATCCATGTTAATAACATTCTTCTCTGTTTCAGAAAAAAACGTTGACGAAGGATGATGGTCTTAATAAACAGAAGAGCAAGAATGAACTGGAGGGAGTTATAAACGAAGCTTACCAAATAGAAGATCATGACGAAGAACTAAGAGACTGATATTCTACTTCCATTTATTTCCACATAACATTATTAAACAAAAGTATACATGTATAATCAGTTTTCCACATTACATAACAATAAAGCAAATATTTCCATCATAGTGATTATCATACCGAACATTATTCTAATTCAAATAGTAATATACTTGGATTTTTTATTATTATATATATATATATATATATATATATATATATATATATATATATAATAGGCGGTCTCCCATATTTCCATTATAAACCGTGTGAGTAAAAAAATATTGACACGCTAATCCCCAAGTTAAGGAAAAAATATGTCATGAACACATAAGATTATAATATGGCCTGAAAGGGTATGCTCTCCCAAATATTTGATACCATATTAATGTATTTTGTGTTAACGCTCGGATGATCAGAAGGTAATCTTTGCACCGTTGTAAATTTTGATTTGCGCCAAAGTAAGGCATGACTGCAATAAATGAATCCAGATGCCAATATTGTGATAATCCTACATAATACTACATTTGTAAATCCCCTTTCAATCAAAATAACTTGACAATTGCTACTAAAAACTGTTTATTAAACAATTATGATGTAAATTATTGAAAAGGTTTCTTGAAGTGGATTTTAATGCAACCCATGTAGGATTATGACATTATTGACATATGGATTAATTTATTGCAGTAATGCCTTACTTTGGCGCAAATCAACATTTACGTCACTGCAAAGAATTCCTCAAGTTCTGATCATCCAAGCGATAACACATACCACATTAATATGGCATCAAATTATTTGGGAGAGCATATATACTCCGTCAGGCCATATATAATATTATGTGTTCATGACATGTTATTTCCTTAATTTGGGGATTTGTTAGGTGTCGATATTTTTTACTCACACGGTTTATAATGGAAATGTTGGAGACCGCCACCTTAAGCCTTCAGCTTGAAATTGATGTAGGCCTCATCAATAGGAAAGGGGAGAAATAAAAATATACATGAAAATAATGATAACAACTTTTTAAAAAGGTATATCAAATCATAATAAAGGGTAAGTATTTATAATGAATTATATTTCACCTGTAGAGGTATATGTAGGAGGGCAATAACACCAATTTGTGAATCTAAGTTATTTAATTTCGTTTACGTGGTTTTTGATACATCCATATATAGGAACTGAGTAGTTCCGTGCTATAAAGGAATTACCGATAAAGTAACATGACCTTTAGAATTAACACACTCTGAAGAATATTGAGTACTAATTTACCCGGTATTATATAGGTAAAAATGGTACATGCGTCTTTTTTTGCGCAATAAGACTCTCCAGGCAAAACGCATCTTTTGTGGGTAAATTTCAACGCAAAATTTAGCAAAACTACATAATACTTGGTATAATTACACCCACTAAACATAAAAGTTTCCTTTTTACCCTTTATTTAGTAAACTGTTTTAGGGTGTATGTAATGATCTTTTTTAGGCCGCCGTCAATTTCAAGCTTAACCGCTCACGATGGCGGTCTCTTGTGTTAATTAAATATTGTTATTATTATCCTTATCATTAAAAAGTTAAGTTTATGCTCACATCGTTATTTTGTATTCATTATGCATTATGATTCAATTGTTTATGTAATGGATTATTTTGTATATTGCATATAAGCAAGCAAATAAACAAACAAACAAACAATATTGCCAAAGTTGGTCCACTCTATGGGGTTGGGTGCCTGTTATTCATTTGCGTGTGGAGAATACCCTCATTGCATTAAGTTAGTTCTAAATACCTTGCAGTTACTGTTGCATATAGGACCCCATGTAGGGTCCAAGCAAAGTATACAATAAACAGACGAATTTTGTTTTCATTGAAATTTATTTACTCCTGGAACTTGATATGAATATCTGATGGTATCTAGAACTTTGATCTTACTGAATAATCTATGGTCAAATTGCTGTTAATAATTATGCATAAAACTACAATTTCTTTTGTAAACACGGATTAGAAATCTTGCGTTTTTTTAATGCGATCTCGGGCCAATTTAATGACTCTAACAGCAGTAAAAAACGAGATTATGCATTAAGAGTAGCCATGGTACACTGCAAAAACTCCGGTGTTAATTTAACACCAGCTCGGAATCTATATAAGTCCACACCAGAGTAGTATTGAAACAACATCAATTTGGAATCAAATTAAACCGATGCTGTTTTAATACTTCTTTGGTGTTGTATAAACGCCTATCTGGTGTTAGACCAAAACGAAACTGGTGTTGTTTAACACTTCTCTGGTGTGGACAAATATAAATTTTGATTCCGGGCTGGTGTTAAATCAACACCAAAGTTTTGCAGTGTAGTATGAAAAAAAAACATAATTTCTGTCTTGAAAAGTGAGGGGGGATATCACCCGGGATCAAAATGCTTCATGTTTGAAAGAGGTTGTTTATATATGTAGAAGTGATTTTCTTTTAAAATATTGATCAATTCCCAAAGTCTTTTCTATCAGTTGACAGCGAATGACAAATCTTGGTTCATGATGCTTATAGCAGCCACTTATAGCAGCCAATCTCTACCTTGCATCTTCGAATGAAAGAATACTCCTAATTAACTGCTACCTTCCGAGTGGCACCTCATCTGCTGATCTCACTGAGTACCAGGCCTGTCTAGCAATCATCATGCACTTACTAGACACCTATGTGCACCAGGCAAATAATCTAACCACTGTAGTGATTGCTGGAGATTTTAATGCCGACACAGTACATCAGAACAATAAAAAGACACTAGGATATCTAATATCTTTCATGAACTCTGTTGTTTTCCTGAGTGCCACAGAGGAGCACTGTACATCTGAACAGTTTACCTTTCAATCTGATGATGGGAAGAAGAGGTCAAACATTGATGGATTCCTGATACCTTCATCTGCGCTATCACGATTTGGAGTTGTATCTATAAAGGAGGATGACCCTCTGAATACATCCGACCACTTTCCAGTCACCATCACATGGGATCCTTGTACTCCTCAGTCCTCTCCTAAGGAGGAAAAGAAGTCGCCAAGCTCTTCCCCTCACAAACCGGAAAAAGTTGCCAGAATAAAAATAAAATAGGATCAGGTTGATCACAATACTCTCCAGGAACTCTACACAGTACCTATGGAAGAGATAGCAATGGATCTATTTACCAACATAGATGACTGTGAAATTCTTGGTAAGGAGGCTGAAGCAATCCTGTTGTCTCTCTCCCAAGCAATGGTTCATCAGTCAAAAAATCTCCCTCACACTAAACCTTGCCAAAAACGTCTCGGTAAAGCAGAATGGACAACGGAAGTTGCTGAAGCATATTCCGAAGCAAACAATGCATGGAAACGCTGGAAAGACAATGGAAAGCCCATAGGAGTATTTCTGCATGATGTTTACCTCCAGTTGAAGAAAGTATTCAGACAAAGGTTGAGACAGGCACGTGCCGTAGAACACCGTAGGCTCCTGTCCAGCATCGAATCTGCATCAACTGGAAACTCAAGGCTATTCTACCAGCTCATTAAGCGGCAACGAACCAACATCACAAAACGTCAAACAGAAGTGCTTGAGTACCAAGGCTGCACATACGAGAAAGGTGATGTAGCTGCTGGTTGGAAGTGCTACTTCACATATTTGGCTCAACATACACTGAATGCCGAAATCTCTCAAAGAACAATTCATGATAAATTTGAACCTAATGAGGTTGTCCCAATGGTACAGGAATCAGCCCTCATGACCTCTCATGAGCTTGATGTAACCATCGCCAGCCTCAAGAAAGGGAAAGCTAGTGGACCTGATGATATCAGCCCAGAACACATCCAATATCTCGGTGCAACTGCAAGGCGTCTTATACTTCTAGTCTTCAACTCCTTCTTGGTATCGTCTTTTACCCCTCAAAGTCTGAAGAATGGACTTGTTCTTCCTTTACACAAAGGGAAAGGCAAAGATGTGAATTCAAAAGACCCAAGGAATAACCCTGACTTCTACCTTGTGCAAATTGATTGAACTTGCCCTTAAACCAAGGATCCAGCGCTCCCTTGAAGAAAACAATATTCCAGATGAACTCCAGTTTGGTTTCCAAAAACATCACTCCTGCATCCTGACGTCATGTTGTCTTGAACTCATAATTGAACTTAATTCTGCAAACAAAACCCCCACTTTTGTTGCACTCCTAGATGCTGAGAAAGCTTTTGACAAAGTTTGGCATCAGGGTCTTTTCCATAAGCTAGGGGCCACAAACATCCATCCTGTACATCTTAATATGATCCAGTCTCTGTACAAAGATCTTCAGAGTCAAGTCCTTTGGAATGATGTAGCAAGTGAGCCCTTTCCAATCCATCAAGGAGTAAGGCAAGGGGGAGTTTTATCTCCACTCCTCTACATTGCATTCATTGATGCACTCATCAAACGTCTACGCAGCAGGAATTTTTGCTGTAATCTACTAGGTCGATATTCTGGTCTTCTAGTCCTTGCTGATGATGTAGCCCTTCTAAGTAATTCACCAAGTGAACTACAATCTATGCTTGATGTCACAAAACTATACAAAAGAATGGAAATACAGAATCAATCCATCCAAAAGCTGCATCATTGCATTCAACGATAGTAAACATACCTCACAGCAATATGCCTGGCATGCTGGGAGAGGACCCAGCGCAAACTGCACAAATGCATCCTCATCTTGGCATTATAAAAACTAGCACAATGAGAGATCCAACTGAGGACATGATTGCAAAAGGTCTCAAAACCTTTTATGCTCTCACTATGGAGCTGGTGCATATACAGGTGGCCTCCTACCACAACATTGCGCAACATTATGGAGAGTGTACTGTGTTCTCCGCATGCTCTTTGGAGCCGCGGTCATTAACTTTACAAAGGGTATGTTAAAGAGACTCAACCAGTCACATCTTCAACTGTTCAAGCAGATTCTTGGCCTACCGAAGTCTGCAGCTGATGAATCGGTACACCTTTTGACTGGACTAATACCTATCAGTGCGCAAGTGGACGTTGTGAAGCTTCAGTTGATAGGACAGTTACTTGACCTCCCTCACGAACGCTTCGAATATTGCACCTTTCTTCATGCCCTCTCCAAGCAAACGGTCACAATCAGAGCCTGGCAAACTATCCTTTTGAAGTATAACCTACCAGATCTTCAGTCACTAACACTGGACCCAATTCCTTACTGCCAATGGAAGAAAACAGTAAAAACGGATACTTGAAACCATGGAGGCAATCCAAGCAAAGAAAACGCTCTCATTCTGGACCTCCATCAACATTCGGAACCCCTACCACTTGTATCCCCGCTGTGGCAGCTCGAGATTTCTTAGGCAAGCAGTAATTGTCAGAGCACAGCTACTAAGCCAGACATATCCAGTGCAAACAAGACTTGTTAAAATAAAGAAGACCACAATAGTCGAATGCAGGCTCTGCAAGAAAGAGGCAGAAGACATTGTCCACTTTATAGCAACATGTGTTCACCTAGACACTCACAGACAAGAATTCTGCAATAAGCTTAGAAGTAAACGCCTGCCAGATGAAATCTACTCCCTCTATATATGATACAATCAAAGGAGATGCATTCACAAGAGCGGTGTTACTCCCATGCTCTCTTTACCTCACCTCCCAACATAATGATGTGCTTATGTTGCTTACATTGACTTTCCTTTATAAACTCCATATTAGCCGTATTACATCTCTTTCCTCTCTGTAATCATTAACTGCTGATGGACATTCTTTATGCAGCACCTTGCTGTCGCTCTCCGATATAAGCGGAGGAAGAAGAAGAAGAAGAAGATGCGCGAATACCCTGTGCCCAGGGTGTCGAAAATGGTCTATATACTCTAAAATGGATAAGGTACCCTTCTGGCAAAACCATGACAACGAAAGCAACAATCCATCAAAATATTCCTATTCAAATTACTTGCTCTTTTTGTATTGTATACTTAAAACTTAATTTATGCGCAGGTCAACAGTAATGATTTAATTTTGTCATTCAGTGGATGCATGGATGAGTATTATTAAATATGTAATAACTATATTTTTCATAAGATATGTGACGCCGACCTGACCAGACAATTTGCTGAAGTACACTGACGAAAAAGTTTTCAGATACACGAGATGAACATGCAAATCATTCAGCCAAGAAGAAAAGTTCCAAATTAAATACGTTCTATGCCAATAACTTCTGTCAATTAGGCAAGCTTATAAAAAAGTGAATATTTATTCATTCTTCTCCGCCCCTTTGTCAGAGTCGTACTAAAAAACACCTCATTATATACATTAAAAAGTCTTATTGTTATTCAGTCAAATTTCTATCCATTGTCTGTATTCGTTTTCACGTAGCATATACACAGCAAGCAGGGGCGGATCCAGGATTTTTCGAAGGGGGTGGGGCACATTTTCCCGAGGAAAAATTTGACAAGAAAAAAAAAGTTTTTACCAAAAATTAAGGGGATTTCGTCCACGAAAAAAATTAACAAGCAAAAAGTCATAACTTTCAAGGGGGGCACGCTTCTGTTTTAACGGCATTTTTACATTACAAATGTTAATTGTGCCTCTCAAAGGGGGGGGGGGGCAAGGGCCGACTGTGCCCCCCCCCCCCTTGGATCCGCCAGTGACAGCAAGGTATTGGGGGTGATTAGAGATGAATAACCACAGCCGTGCAAAATACAATATAATTATATAGTTACTCATTCATGATATTAATCACACATTATCCCATATGATAAAAGTATACTTCAGACCTTTGCGATCATCGTTCCCACTTGCTTTGGCTCAAAGCTATGTGACAGTCTGGATGAAAAATTGCCTGTGTTTGATCAGGCATGAATAAATATTTTGTCTTTTTGGTGTCATCGTGTACAAGGGACTTTAGAGCATGTATATCAACACTAGCTGATGGGTTTTATATTTTGCATCAATTATAAATATTGATATATTCTTCCAAACGTCTAGTATTTCTTTGACCTTGACCCAAATCGGAAGGGAGAGGGGGAGGAGCAGGCCTAAGAAGGAGCAACCCCAAACTTATCTCTAAAATTATTTTGCATTTTCTCCCCCGGCGCTTTACATGGTTAATGTACCAACGGAGACAAACTTATCTACTTGGCATGCTTGGATTCAAATGATACAAACTATTACACATTGTCATCCCGTATTTCGTTGAAACTAAAGTAACCATGGTAACGGGTTATATTCATGTTAAAGAACATTCGTAATTTGAATTCGTGAACGTACATGAACGAGAGAGAGAGAGAGAGGGGGGGGGGGGGGAGAGGGGGCGAGAGTCAAATTGCGTGCAACACTAACAATTACTTCAAATTTGAAAAGCGAGCTATTGCTTTTTTTTTAAGAATACCAGTACCAGAATACACAATCTTCAACAATAAAATGAGGGGGGGGGGGGGTCCATGTCCCGTTCACGTGCTACCCGTAACAAAGGAAACACTCGATCCCGGTAAGTGTATATTGTAAACAATAGAGCGATATGATATAAGCCGTGAACTTTCGACAAGGTGACGGCAAACTTTCAATTGAATGATCACCATGCTTGAATATAATTGAGCCATGTTTACTTTTTAATAAAATCATTTTAGGTTAGAGTCTTTTGTTGTCTATCCTTGACGTTCATACCCATACTTCCGTTTAGACGGGTCAGTCTTGCTTACACTTTGTTTGGTTTTCGCCTTTATACATGTATATTTGATATTCTCCAAACGCAACATTTTGTACCCTAAACGCGTTATCGGGATTGTGTCCGATACTTGGAAAATTATCTCATTATCATATTTTGGATATTTTTTATCAGACATGATTAGAATAGCGAAATATCATTTTATTCTGATTCATTATGAAAGATGAATATGAATAAATGGATTTAATGCTGGACCATCAGGCTGCAAGTAATCGAACCTACATGTACGACCCCCCGGCTCTGACCTCACAGTCCGATGATTTAAATATTATAAAGGAAATATATCCGGAAAGGCAAAATGCATGGTTTTCACAGAGAGAGAGAGAGGGAGAGAGAGGGGGGGGGGGGGGACCCAAAACAAATAGAGGAAATGGTATAGTTGAATACATGAACAGAATAGGGTGATCAATATTGTGATGACGCATGATGTCGGGTTCTTTAATTGGAACTACTCTGGCCATCCAGTTGCTGTAAAAGAGCGAAATATAATCTTTTATCAAATGTTTTCCTCTGAATATGATATTTCTTATGATGATATTTAACAATATGGTTATCTATTTGATATTCAACTGCCGCCCTGTGGGGAAAATGGTGCTTTTTTGAAGAAAAAAAAACACAATTTCCTAATATCATTACGTATATAGGTCTTTATAACAACATTTCATGGGAAAGTCGTGTTAAGTATTACCACATTAACCGAGCTGCCAATCGTCTGAATGACACCATACTTGAAACAGCGAGACTTTCCATTTCCTTGTTCGATTAATTTGAATATTGAACCATTTTGATCCCTTTTGACGTTATTTCATTACCGTAGGCTATATATTCGGTTTCCCTTAAAATGTGACTGACATCGATATTTATGAGGATAGGAAATTCCGATTATCTGCAGACTTCACTATCCCCCGCCCCCCCCCCCCCCAAGTCGTGGACACAGATCTTAATTTTGTTTTTAAAGTTACTCTATTTAGGTTGTAGACAGGTCGACTAACCCCGCTCCCACTCCACTGAATTGAAAAATCTGGATCAGCGAGCACCGTTTCGTAGTATATATGATTTTCCATTATAAAAAAATATCCGAGCGAATGCACTTTTATTGATCGAACAGGTCTTTGGTGATTCGATGGAGCAGAAAAGTTGACTCTTACCGAATAAATCTTATTTCACCAAATAAAGCCTTCTCACGTATAGTTAGCAAACAGTAGGTCTATATTTACATCAGACACTGTATACTCCGTGGGATACGAGTTTTGATATTGATGTATTTCATGGATTTGACGCGTGAAGGCGAGTTCTCAGACCGGATTTAGGACAATTTGGAACAGACACTGTATACTCCGTGGGATACGAGTTTTGATATTGATGTATTTCATGGATTTGACGCGTGAAGGCGAGTTCTGAGACCGGATTTAGGACAATTTGGAAAAGATCGGTGTGACACAATCGAGGTTATCAACTGGAAGCGTCGGGTTGTCATCTCCGGCAAAGTATCGTTCAGGTGAGTGTATATTCAAGAGTTATATGCATTTCATTACACTTCTGTCATATAGAATTTTATTGACTTGTCTCTTTTTTATACTGTACAATGTACGCTGGTACGTTCGAACTCGTAGCCTTCTTGATGCGACAATGACAATTTTGAAAAGAAAACAAATTATGTTGAGTCAGTACACAGTAAAAACGCTGTTTAAGATTTTATACAACGCTGTTTAGTATATGAACCTTACAGTATTTGTTTAACCGTTTAAACAATCATGTTTAATTTATTGAAGATTAGATATTGATAATTAAACTTTGTTGCTTAAGATTTAAACACTTAATTGTTTAAAGTATTTAAACAATTACTGCAAGGTTCATATAGTAAACAGCGTTGTATAATTTTCTGTTTCTTTTCCACCACTACTATAGGAATTCCCGAGGTTTGGCGCAAAGATGTCCCAGTTCAAGTAGGCGATGAATTAAGTCGTTTCCCTTCCTTTAGTTGTTGTTTAGTTTTTGGGCTGTGTGAAGCTAGAGATAACTAGGCTAATATGTATGACGTAGAACATATGTTCCGATAGTTTTGATAAAAAAGAAGATATATAGTGAAATACGATATATGCGCATTTTATATTGTTTTTCATGAATCTGCTCTTGCGACACTGCTCCCTTGGGAAATCTGCACATTAAGATACCATATTCTCAAACCTATAAACCTGAAACCGGTCCTAAATGTCTAGCATTAAGCTTATGTAAGTGTTTTGATTTAGTATTCTCATGCAACCAAAAACGCATACACAAGCCCAATCCAAAACATATAGGTTATACACAACCTTCGATCGGTAACACGATTAAGGGGGCAGCAAGGACACTTATGTTGTCATGTATAGTAGCTCAACAATCATAACAATAGCATGTATTCAATTGGAAAGCTTTCAGAATAAGTTCACCATTGCGTGCCAAACTGAATGGATTACCCCTTCGACATAATCTTTGTCAAAAAGAGAGATTTACAGATAATGGGCTTTCATTGACATGATCCAAGTGTTATTGTGGTGATTTTTTTTCATATTTTATTCTTTACCGGGTTGAATTCACCTGTATGCGAGCGACAAACTTGCCCTAGTTTTCTAACATCAGCTGCATGCACCTATAGAGCGTTTTTGATTGCCAGCATTATAATTCATGAAGTTTGATATTCTCAATATTCGATTCATATAACTGCTATGTACATATGCACCTATGAAAAGCGTTTTACTGACTTGAAATATTTATTTCAGCTAATCTGCGTGTAAATTGTTTCATTTAATACCTGGCAAGGATTCCTTGAAATGTTGCATTAACACTGAATGAACGGAAAATATTCTCGTGTTACTATTAGTCAAATTTCCAATGGTGTACAATGAAGGATTGATTTTCTATAATCATGGCCATAGTTTGAAAAATGATAACTTTTGCATTAAACCAATCAAATTCATTTTACCCAAGATCTTGTTCAACTTTATAGCAAATGGGAATCAAAATTGACAATCTAACTTTGTGTCTATAAGAACATGATTCCATCAGATCCAGGCCTTGAAAATTTTATGTCAAAATTATGCCAGATTGGTTATTTACCAACATGGCGTTGATGCAGCAGAAATCTGCTCTGCCGAGTTCTAATCCTATATACGGGAGTTAAATTAATCTATTTCAAAGTTTTTCGCTAACCCCCCCCCCCCCCCCCCCGAGATGCAGCCATTAAAGTAAGTATGTTCGATGCGAAGGCAAGGAATTGAGAAAGAAGTTCAAAGTCCCCAAACGTCATATTTGACATGGAAATGATTGCTCAATACACCGTCCATACATGTATTTGCTATCCATTATCTAAACCCACATATACTTGGGACGCTCACATGGGCTAAGTGCATTAGCGAATTTTTGCAATTACAAAGGGGACAGATTCTGGAACATAGTCAACGCATTGAAATTGCCCAACAAATAACAATGAACAAAGAGGTGTTTGTCGAAAATTTGTGAACCGGGAAAGCAGATTGTCCTAAGATTTGAAACTGATGAAAAAATGCAAATACGTCGTTTGTCCAAAGTCATGGATGAAATTTCTGCTTAGATTCACCGATTTTCGACAAAGACTTCTTTGTCATGAAGGGCTTTTGACAATAGATTTTCTATGCTCCAAAAAGTGTTTGCGTAGTGGTTTCGAAAATTGCTCAGAATTATAGTTTCAGTTTCTGATTTTTAAAATGTTATGTAATAACTATAATAACGGCAAAACCATATTTCAAATGCGCACATATCCACTCCAAAGGCTCAAGGTGCCTGACAATTCAATGTGAATTATATTCAACATAATAAACAGAAGATTTGAGAAAATATGTTATTGTACATCAATGAACAATAACACCATAAACAGAAGATTTAAGAAAATATTTTATTATACATCAATGAACAATTACACCATGAACTAGAACTGCAATCGTTTCCGAACGATGTGCATGCATTGACGCGTCTGATTGAAAGGTCAAGTCCACCTCAGAAAAATGTTGATTTGAATTAATAGGGAAAAATCAGACAAGCACAATGCTGAAAATTTCTTTAAAATCGGATGTAAAATAAGAAAGTTATGACATTTCAAAGTTTCGCTTATTTTTAACAAAATAGTTACATGAACGAGCCAGTTATATCAAAATGAGAGAGATGATGATGTCACTCACTCAAAATGGCGCATGCACTGTCATGCATGAATGATTTTAGAAAATGAAATAAAAGGTACACAATAATGCATCATCGACAACATGTCTACCAAATAGGAATGAATTTGGATGAGGAGCGGAGGCAGGGGAGGACTAACAAAAATTACATGTTAATCAAAGTGGATTTTGGTACATTGTGCCCTCCATAGGAAGTTACATTCTCGAGTCAAACAGATTTCGTCCATTTTTAGACCATATGGCCGCTCAACAAAGAGAGAGAAGGGAGAGAAAGACACAGAGAGAGTGATATGAATAAGCATACAAATTTCCCTGACAGTTCATTAACGTAACTCAGTGTAAAGTACATAGCAGAACGATGTGCATGCATAATACGTTATGCCATAGACATTGTGTACAATTCTGTTGTTGATAAGTGTGCATTGTGAGTAGTATACCATGTGTTCAGATTGGCTTATCTTGAAATTTTCTGTTGTAATCTATGCCGTATTTGGTATCACTGGATAGAGCATTCCCATGCGGTGACATTGATACCATTTTTATGTGTGCGCAAGCAATAGACCGGAAGTAAATGCCATATAAAGAAAGACATTAAAAATGATAGTTTTTCACAATAATTTTAAGCTGACGTCAGCTCTATGTCAGTTTCTGTCACAAAAGGTTGAAGAACTGTTAAAATATATATCAATACTCATATCTGCCAAGTTAGAAAGGATAAGCTTCCATAATAAGCAAATAAGAGCAAGTTGAAGTTGTGCTGGCATTATAGTGCATTTTTGCGTATTTTGCTGATTTTCGGGAGCATTTTTCAGATATTTTGTCAGTGGTAAGGTATATATTTTTCTAAATGACATGAAAGGGCATATCTTGAACACCCTAAATCTCAAAAAGGGTACGGGTTTGGCCATGCATGACGCAATGAGGAGCATTCAAAGGTAAGCGTTTTTTAAACTTTAGAGGGCGCTATTTCAATACCGGATGATCAATGATGCGTGAAAACTATGTCGTAAGTATGATATGTTGCCAGTATCAATTCCTGAATATATGAGCTCGAATTGAATAAAAACAAGAAAGTTATGGCCATTTTACGATTTTTTGACTTTACATTTCAATAAATATGAAGTTTTTTAAGGAAGGCTATTTCGGATTGGAATTTAGGGCATGAAGATGGCATTTTGAAGGTCAGGTTATACGTCGCAGATGATCAAGCAACTCTTTGACTATCTATAGCAATTTGTTAGAAGTCTGTAGCATGCAGGATGCGGGAGTTAGGACGAGATTAGTAATGGTATGCAAATGGACTTGAAATTTACAAAATGGCGCCTGGATGGTCATGCATGAGTGATTTTGGAAAATGGAAGACGAGGTGCACAACTAGAGATGGTGGACAACATGTCTACCAAGTTTGGATGAATTTGGATGAGGGACGGAGCCAGGGCAGAGCTAACAAAAACCATGTGTTAAACAAATGGGATTTTGTGGAAGAAGAAGAAGACGACGGAATAGGAATACGGAACAAGAACAATGCATTGTCGCCAGTGGGCGTCAATGCAATTAATTCTTAGGGAGAGGGGGTTTGTGAGCCATAGGGGACATTATGAGAGGTTTTCAAGTTTGTTTGACAAATTGGAATGACTGAAGAGAGGATGAGATTTGAACAGTATGGGGAAGTGAGTTCCAGAGACGGGGATGCAGCAGCAAGTTAAAGGTCAAGTCCACCCCAGAAAGTGTTGATATGAATAAATAGAGAAAAATCATAAGGCTGAAAATTTAACCAAAATCGGATTTGAAATAGGAAAGTTATGACATTTTAAAGTTTCGCTTACTTTTCACAAAACAGTTATATGCACAACTCAGTGACATGCAAATGAGACAGACAATGATGTCCATAACTCACTATTTCTTTTGTTTTTTATTGTTTGAATCATATAATATTTCATTTTTTACAGATTTGACAATAAGGACCAACTTGACTGAACCATGTGCATATAACTGTTTCGTGAAATTAATCCAAACTTTAAAATGTCATAACTTTCTTTTTTTACATCCACAAATTTTTTTTGATGAAATTTTCAGTGTTATTCTTGTTGGATTTTTCTCTTTTTATTCCAATCAACTTTTTGTTGGAGTGGACTTGTCCTTTAAGGTTGCTCTGTTTTTGTTCTGGGTCCTTTTAGTTTGATGGAACCGGGGGAGCATTTCATGAAGGGACTTTGTCCGACAAGTTCTGTTTTATCCGACAATTACCATAGTAACAGTACCTCTCAGCCAATCAGAATCAAGGAAAGATGTCAGATCTGACAACTTGTCAGACAAAAATGTTGATGAAACGCTCCCCGGATGAGCGAAGACTAGTAGATGGATGAATGGGAGAGGGATATAACAAGGGGCCAGGTTATGAAGTGAAAGGTAGATAATACCTCGGTCACATTTTGTTCTACGGCGGCCATACGGCGAGTCAAAAACAGCATTTTGTTCATTTTTATTCAAACCACCTATATGTAGCCGGTACAAAGAACATGTTAAAACGGCTGTTTTCGACTTGCCGTACGGCCGCCGTAGAGCAAATGTGACCGAGGTATAAGTAATATATTATATGCGTTGCTCTACGGGGAACCACTGAAGGTTGTTCAGTAGTTGGGTATAGTACGGGTTTTGTATTTTGTTTGTTTTATTTTTATTTCTGCGTTCACAATACATTATCATAAATATTTACATTGTTTGTAATATACAAAATAATTCATAATGCATACAATATAAACATAATACAAAATTTGAAGGAAAAAAATGGTGTGGGCATATACTTCACATTTTGATAATAAAAAAAGGAACATTAACAAAATTTAATGAACGCAGGAGACCGCCATCGTGAGCGGTTAAGCTTGTAATTGATGGCGGCCTCATAAAAAGGGTTCGTGACTATGATTGGTATAATTACTGAACAAGTGGGTGCAATGCAGGTGCAGGTGCGGGTGCAGAAGATAGCTGTAGAATTTATATTTTTATTTAATTTATAGTGGTAAATTAGGATTAATTTGAAGGTTGGGATGAATAAGATCGAATGATATTTCTTTTAACAGTTGATTTTAAAGAGTATAAAGTGGAACAAGATTTAATATTTTCTGCAAGATTATTCCAAATGTCTGGACCATGATGTCGAATTGATTTAGAGGTAATTAACAGTCTGGGGTTTGTGGGATGAAAGTTTCCAGATGTACGAGTTGGGTAGGTATGGACAGAACTATTGAACTTAAACATATCATCAAAAGACGAAGGGAGTAGGTTATTAACATACTTAAACATAATGATAGCTACTTGAAGAGTATACAAGTCGGCAACTTTTAGTGTTTTCTGTTTGAAAAATAATGGATCAGTGTGAGCCAAGTAATGAGATCCTGTGCAAATGCGAATAACTCTCTTTTGTAATTTGAAAATAGAAGTCAGCTTTGTTGAGCCACAATTAGACCAAACAACGTTACAATAAGTAATATACGGGAGTACTAAGGAATTGTACAATAGGAATAAAGTTTTAAGAGGCAAAATAAATTTTAACTTAGAAATAATTCCAATGCTTCTCGAAATACACATTGTAATATGGTGCAGATGCTCATTCCAAGATAAAGCTTCATCTATGATAACCCCTAAAAATTTAGAGTGAGTTTTCCGTTCTAATGACTTGCCGTCAATCTGTTGGTGAAATTGAGTGTTAGAAATATGAGAGTGATGTTTAAAATATATGTAGTGAGTTTTTTGTGTGTTCAAAGATAATTTGTTAGCTTTGAACCACTGTGATACTTTGTTTATTTCATGATTTAAAATATTGTATAACGAAGTAGGATTTGTATGAGAAAAAAAAAATATTTGTGTCGTCAGCGAATAATACAAAAGATAAAATGGATGATGTATTAATAATGTCATTGATATATAGTAAAAATAATAGTGGGCCTAATATGGAGCCTTGAGGGACACCACAACGAACTAAAAGTGAGTCAGAGTCATAATCATTAAATGCGACGTATTGTTTTCGATTTCTTAAGTAATCTTTAAACCAAAGGAGGGATTGACCTCGTACGCCATAATAATTAAGTTTTGAGAGTAGAATGTCGTGATTAAGTGTATCAAATGCCTTACTAAGGTCACAAAATATGCCAATGACATGTTCTTTATTAGCAATGGCGTTTGTAATTTTATCATAGATTTGGATTAAAGCCAAGTTTGTTGAGTAATTTTTCCTAAAGCCATATTGATTAGAATTTAGCAGATTGTGTTTGCTGATGAATTTATAAAGTCTGTTATATACTATTTTTTCTAAGATTTTTGATATAGTTGGGAGAAGAGAAATGGGGCGATAATTATTAATTTCATGAGGATTGTCTTTTTTGAAAATTGGATTGACTTTGGCGATTTTGAATAAGTCAGGAAAAACTCCTTGTGATAATGATTTATTAAAAATGTTACTAAGAGGATTAGCAAGTGGGTGAATTATTTCTTTTAAAAGAGACATACTAATTCTATCATGTCCATGCGATTTTGAACTGTTAAGAGACCGTGTAATATTGATAATTTCAGTTGGGTCCGTAGGGTTAAACAATATAGAGTGTGGATTAGGTTCGGGGAGATAGTCGGTAAAACGCGCATTAGGTTTATTAATTTTGCTTGAAAGTTCGGGTCCGATATTTGTGAAAAATGAATTAAATGAATTTGCTTGAAGGGAAGAGTCAATTTTAAAACCGTTAAGAATCATATCACCAGTAGGAGGGGAATCTGTCTTTGTTCCCATTACCTCTTTAATGATTTTCCAAGTTGCATTAGTGTTTGAACTGGCATTCTTTATTCTATTAGCGTAATACATTTTACGTGATATACGAATTAATTTTGTCAATTTGTTTCGATATACTTTATATGTTTTTAAGTTAGCTTCGGACGATTTGTGTAAATGTGACTCGTAAAGGCGATTACGTGTATATATTGATTTCAATATACCTTTTGTTATCCAGGGATGTTTGGGGATCTTTTTTCGATTATTTTTCATTCTACCTATGGGGATATTCTTATCGTAATATTGTTGTAATTTATCATTAAAGCGATTATAAGATGTGTTTGCTCCAACTTCATTATAGACATCCTCCCATTCCTCAATTGTTAAGTCTTGTTTCAATAATTCAATATTACGTTTAGATTCTCTTCTATATGTATGTTGGTTAAATGTTTTGAGGTGTGGTAGTTTTAAATCACAAGTTAAAAATATTGGTAAGTGGTCTGAAACTTCAGAGCATAGAATTCCTCCTATCATTTTGTTGTTCATGTTATGTACGTTGGAAAAAATGTTGTCAATTTGAGTTGATGAATTTTGGTTGATTCTAGTGGGATTATTATGAATGAATTGAAGCCGAATGAGTACATTAGTTTCATGAAATTGTTTGATTTATTATTGTCGATTGAGGGTAAGAAATTGATATTAAAATCACCAATAATAAAACAGTTTTTATTTTCATTACTTATTATATGGAGATATTGCTCTGTTTCCTCATAAAATTAATCAAAATTAAAACCTGGTGGTCAATAAATTAAACCTATGACGACATTTTTAAATTCTGTGTTTTCAATTTCAATAAACAAAGATTCAGCATGTAAAAGTTTCACGTCGGAATTTTTTTCGGCAATATAGAAGGCTACCCCTCCGCCTCTTTTCCCTTTGCGGTCTGCCCTAATCAGCTTATATCCTGGTAAATTAAACAAATCTGGGGAATTTTCGTGTAACCATGTCTCGCTAATACCAATAACAGAAAATTTAAAATTGTTTAACGTGTGTAAGAGATTTTCAAAATATTCGAAGTTTCTATTCAGACTTCTTAAATTTGCATGTAAAAGAGAAATATCATCATGATTATTATTAAATATGTTATTAAATTCTTGAGGTGTGTAATATTTACTGTTGTGTGAATTTTCTATTAAATTATCAGGAATAAAAGAGAGTGAATCCATCAAAATTGATATAATGTAAAGTACCGGCGATTATGTAAGGGATATACTGCGAGCGTGCTTGTGGTGAAGGTGCGTGTGATAGTGATTGTGTGTATATTCATGTGTAACTGTGGTGCTGATGTGCAGTTAATATAAATGAAAAATATGTCTACAAAAATAACAAGACCCATCTTGGTCAGCATATACAATATAGGAAGCACTACGGCAGAGCTCTGCCACCTAAGAACATATATACAAGAGTTGAAATAATTACATATATATAATGAATGATTACATACAAATGAATAAAGAGCAAACCCAAAATATGCCTGCGGATCTGTATTAATAATAAAATATCTAATGTGTATTACTATTGGCATGGTAAATCACTCCATTAACTCCATGTATTAACGCAGTAGGCCTAAAGTTGAATAGCCACGCCCACCCTGATCAGATACGTGGATGTATGCGTGCAAGTGTAATAAATATGGATAATTATGCGCATGGGCCTGTCCTGGGGAATAATGAAGTTTGTTTCGAAAGCGCTTATCAATCAGCCTTGAATACCCGATTGATTTGAGAAGTGGTTATTATGTGCAACCGATGTGACAAAGGCTCAACCTTCAGGGTGGTTAATTGTCATCTCATTGTCAGTTATCTGGAGTTTTCAACATAATTGTCGAAACATAATTATGACCCCATTATGCTGTAGCTCTCCTTGTGGCATTTATGGAGAGTGCGAAAGGGGGGGGGGGGGGCTAGATGTGCTTTAGCATCCATATGAGATCTATCTTAGCGCCGTCTTCATAAAATTAAATTTCTGAAAAGGGCAATGTTGGACTCAACTAGCTTGCATATCCTTCGTGCTTGCTGAAAAAGTGCGGATCCGTGTGTACGACAATTAAAGCGATTCTCTACAGAATCCGTCACAGCTAGACCACAAGTTCATAGGTGCATGACAAGTTCATAAAAAAAGGATATTCTGGGATATATTTGTCTGTAATATCTCCTATTGTTCAATTGAGGAAAAAAAACCCACCAATTTGTCCATGTAAATATTACCTTTGCTATTTAATGCGTATGGTCATGGACCACGTAACAGAAATTGTTGAGAGGGCTAAGTATATGAAGGGTGATTATTCCTGTAAGGACGTGTACGGTTAGGCCTACAGTTCTTTAGCTTTGCTGGACAGGTGTTTGTTTTCCCTAGGAAGCAGTGAATAGGGATAAGATTGAGGTCAATGGACAGAGAAGATTGATTTCGAACAATTATTGTCCTCGGATGCTTATAATAACCACTGATAATAGTGCTCAGATGCAAAAATTTTGTATGCGCCGAGTGTCTCCGTTGCACTTCAGAAGATTTTAAGATAGATGTGACTTCTCCTGGAATGTCTGATAGGTAATATATGCGCTTGTGTGAGCGCGAAGACGTAGGTGTACAGGTGTGTAGACCAAGAGCAAGGCACCTGTAGAAAAAAATCTTTACCAATATACGAACATTGTCGAATGTTCTGCAAAAGTTCTTTTAAGTATCCACGATATGATAAATGAATTTTTCGTTGTGCAATCTCATTCCATAGGTGGAGATATGACTGATTACAGCACCAACAACAACAACCGAGGCAACAAGACAGGGTCCAGGAGACAAGATGTCCTCAAAGATCCTGACAGGATTCCTCCAGAGGACATTCTATGTTGCTGTCCGCCCACCTGCGCTCCATCCTGGCTACAAGGACTTGCCAACCCGAAGGTTTTCACATTTCACATGATGGTAATCACCTCATTCGCAATGATGTCGTACGTCTACATCGGCGCCGTCCTTACTACCATCGAGCGCAACTTCCAGCTGGACAGCGCCCAATCCGGTGCCATCACCATCGCTGCTGATATCGTCAGCACCCTCTTCGTCATCCCCCTTAGTCACTATGGCCAGATGGGGCATCGTCCCCGTTGGATCGGAACAGGGATGCTGGTGACGGCTGTGGGTACCATGATATGTTCCTTCCCGCATTTTCTCACGGATCCCATCGACCCGAAGGTCATCCTGACCGGATCTGTTGACGCAGTTGAAGATTTATGCAGTGCTGGTGATGAAGGTCTGAACGTATACGAAGCTTCACAGTCATGGTCAAATGCATCGGATGGTCATTATGGAGGTGCGTACAAAAAACATAAGTGTGATACTCGGAAAACAGGTTTAGTGTTTAGAAGCGCAAAAAGACATTTCTCTTAGAAAAGAAGTAGTGATTAAAACCTTTTTTGTCTTGAACTTTTATCATTTTAAGGTTGATCAAAGATGCTGAAAAAAAACATAAAAGTTATCTTGTATACCACCATTACTAGAAAAAAAACCTTTCTAAAAAAACTGTTTAGAACAATTTTGCGCTTTTTCAAGGACTTTAAAATATGGGACAAAGAAGGGTTCTTATACGAACATTTTTTTTCATTGAGTAATACAAGAATGTTTTATTGATAAGAAACAGATAAATTGATGAGAATTCGAGTTGGACAAAAAAAACTGCGAAGAAATAAGTTGAGAAGAAAAGTCAGTAAATGCCATGGTGAGAATGGATTCAGATCAGGGTGAGGAGTGGAGGTCAATACTCTGAAGACCTTTAACCTTACTGCTTCTTATCTTATTCCCCTTCCCCCTTTTTAAACTACCGATTTATTTGATGTTATCTTCTAGTTGTCATATTCTTGCGTTAAAGTTCTTAATAATTTGGTCTGTACATTTTATAAGAATGACAAAAGTATGATTTTAAATAATAATAATATGGGAATATTTACCCAGGAAAGCCACTTCAGTTCTGAAAACTATTCTCCCAGCGGGCCCTGCTATTATTATCATAAATGTCAGTTAATGTCCTAGAAACGGAAATTAAGTGTCGCAATCTCCTTCTTACGTTGTGTTACTTAGTCCATCCCGAGGAAAGATCTTCGAAGGGTGACCTAAGGAGTGTGTGGTGGATCATCTTCGGCCAGATCATAAGTGGTATCGGGAACGCCCCTTTCGTCGCTCTTGTCATTACCTACATCGACGATAGCGTCAAGAAACACAATATCACTGCTTACACAGGTATGTTAATGTTCCCTTATGTGACTAGCACTTCATTAACCGTATATTAAGGGTATCGTCAACACAATAAATTCTTCTCCAATACCTTGAGACCATTAGGGCTTCTCCCTAATTTTTTCTTTTTTAAAATTCAAAATGAACTTTGTGTAGGGGTGAACTGCCACCATAATGCTACCATGGCTACAGTCACACCAATGGGACCGACCCCAGACCGATCAGACCAATTTCGAATAGCATCTCTCTGTTCGGGTATGTATCATAGGTGTGACCGGAGCCTCAGTCCAAACAACTTGTCGCGGCCTTTTAGCAGAAACATTATCAGTGCATATACTGCCGCTTCTACTCAAACCATTTCTTTAATACACAGCAGACAATGGCAAATCAGAAAAGCGGCTTTAAAAAAATCAACGTCTCGAAGGCATTTAAGACGAAGATTTCTTGTAATCGGATATTAAGAACATTTTTTATGTTAGACCCAAGCAGGAACATTTAAGATACTTAATCAAAACCTTTAGAGGAGACGAAGATACCATTCCTCTAAGTGCGCCTTAACTCAAAGGTTAGATTGGGCTTAAATCCCGGCTGAAATTCTTTTCTTTGGTGTCTTATCCTCTGATTTCGATCCTCAAGGAGGACGTCTTTGCGATTATCGCTCAATCTTGATTATTTTCCATGTATTCCTTCATTTTCAGCTGTTCTTTTCATGGCGTTCACATTTGGTCCTAGCTGTGGCTTCCTTTTCGCTGCCTTCACAACGCGCCTGTACGTCGACTTCGATCGCGTGCCGAGTGACCAGATTCCCCAGATCAGCCAAAACGACCCCCGCTGGATCGGAGCCTGGTGGCTTGGGTTTGTGATCCTTAGCATAATCCTGGTGATTCTCAGCATTCCTATCTTCTTCTATCCCAGAACACTGCCCTCTGCGGTGAAAAAGTGGAAGGAAGAGAAAAAAGAAGCTGAGGCTGGTGAAGAAAACCAGTTAAATCGCACGTCTATTACTGTGGATGATGAAGGAGAGGAGGAGGACAATGATCTGCGGGAGAGAAGCGGGTCAATATACGCACATCTCGATGGAGGCAATGCAGTAGAAACGGTTATAAAAGGTATTAGGGACTTAACGGTAGAGGATGGGACTGTTCCCGAGAATGTAAAATATAACAGTGCGACTCATTTTTTGGGGGGAAAAAAAAGATGAACCAAGCCGATACTCTCCCTCTTCTGCAATGGCTTAATCACGGGAAATAACGTAGAGAATGAGGCAAAATATTAAATTAATATTGATATTTAGTACTGGTAAATGATATGATAAATAATATAATATATAATAGGCCTAATATGAATTACGAATGACTTGCAAAAAACAGTTATTATATCTTTCAATTACATAAATTACAATTTTTGCTTTTTCAACATTAGGTCCACTTCTCGCAATGAAACGTCTCGTCTGCAATCCTACCAACATGTGTCTCGTTGTTGATGAAACGGCCTTCATATCACTCATTGCCATATTCGCAGCTTTTGGGGTCAAGTACACCGAAACGCAATTCTCACTTAGTCCCTCAGAAGCTGCGCTCGTTACAGGTGAGTATGGACCACTCTACATCTACTGCTGTTAGTCCAGTGGCGCCATAATACCCTGGGGCCCGTCGCAGAAAGATTTGCGTTCAATCGCAACTCGAAAAATCAAGCACAAGTCCCGAATACTCGAGTTTCATTGGTTGAAAATCAAGTTGTGTTTGATTTTTGTAGTTGCGTTTGATTATAAGTCTTTCTGTAAATGGCTCCTGGTAAAACAAAGCTGTCGAGTAATGAGACATCAACGGTACAATTTCCCCTGCTGTCAAATCTAAACTTCCATAAATGTTACAAATCTATTTTTTGAATATAGCTATAGCTATATTGCACAAAGGTACCAAAAACTTTTGGTTGTTGTATGTTGCATTTGACATTGTTTGAAGGGTGCCAAGCTGCCTCTATTCGTTAGTGTTTGCAAGCAGTTGAATTTCATCATTCTTCAGTTTATTGATTTATTCGAAGGAGCAGTATTGAATCATTTCATCATTATTGTCTCCTGTTGAAAATGTCCGTGGGGAGGGAGAGGGGAGGGCGGGGTTGCTTAATTATTTGAATGCTGCATGTTAAGAGTTCATTTTTTTTTTTTGGGGGGGGGGGAATTGAGGGGATTGATCATTCTTCTGAATCATCAATTTCATTTTCCTTACAGTTAAACCTGCAGATATGACAAATCTATGGGTTTATTAACCGCTTTCCCCGTCAAAATAGGGCCACCATAACTCTTTTTTTTCAAACTGAAGTGTTCCCAGTATCCTCACATCCTTTTATTTCTTTTTTTATTGCAGCCATAGTGCTAGGTCCGTCGAGCATTTTCAGCAATATCTTCTCCGCGTACATTTGTAGAAGATTTAAATTCAACTCCAAACAGTGTGGTCTTTTCGTCCTGGTGTGTGCCACGCTTGGTTTCATACTCTACCCTATGGGGATGCTCCTGGGGTGTGACAATGTTCCTACTGCGGGGGTGACCCACTCCTATGACGGCGTACCAACCCACCCAGACGATTCTTCTATAAGGTAAGTTAACCTATTGGTTTCGGAATGTGCAAAGAATGTGCGTTATAAATATAGATCAGTATTGTTATATCTAATCGTAGTCATTGGCGGCGGAGCAGAGGATTATCTTTTATAGGGTCGATCCAACCGAAATGATGTGTGAAAGGAAACAAAGATACGCTGATATATTCCATAAAAATGATGTAGGGAGCCATAATTACATTTTGACACTTAATTGCTAAACCTGAAAATACCACTATGGACTTAGAGTAAAACTAAAAAAACACAATTCAAATCTAACATATTGATTACTACATGAGATCAGCGACTATAGGCTGATAAAAACCGGTCAAACGTACTACATTTTCCTTGTAGGTGGGATGTATATTTGGTCTTTTAAAAAATTCTTTAATGTTTGAATATAAAAGTGCAAGTACAATGCGCCGATACAGTAAACATGTGATACATTGTTATACCGGCACAGTTATTTAGTCAACATTGAAGTTGACTAGTTCAGGATACACGTCATTGATTTAATCACCGTGTACATAACTGAAATACTATCATTATTATTACAGCAACGGATGTAATATGCATTGCGCATGCTCAGATGAAGTCTTTCAACCTGTGTGTGGTTCAAATGGTTTGACTTACATTTCACCTTGCCATGCAGGATGTACGAAAGAACTCACTCTGGACTTCAATGGGACCACAGCAATGCCAAATCCTTTTGTAAGTACTTGCATGTGATATATTTTTTACTATTCATAGTCATGGCGGTGGGTCCCTTTTGAATCTATTCACAATGCTATTTTTTTTCAAGAAGGGGGGGGGGCTACTAGTTAAACATGAAGACTGATGTATTGTGTGATAAAACCGCAGTATAGATTCAGTATAACACTAAACGAATGAAAACAATCAAGATGAAAATACCAAAAAAAATTATAGCTTCGTGAATTCTTCGGATGAAGCAGCGGTATCCCCATCCCCAACGGTAATGCAAAGGATCTTGCCGTTCATACAGACGTAGGCCTGAACCTTCAAAAAATGAAGGATCAGTAAATTATTAAACTTTATAATAAACTTTACACGACCCTAAGTAGGCCTGCAAACTGAACACTGACAGTATAATTGATTCGGGAATAGGAAATATATTCACTATTTGGAATTTGTAAAGTTTCATCAACTTTCGCAATCATCATACTGGATGGTTAAAGGTTTTCAGCTCCAGCATTATTACATTTACCATTTTATATGGGGACAAAACATAACTCTGTCCAGGGCCCTGGGAACGGTTTTTGGACTGGGGGGGGGGGGGGGATGATGTAAAAGTTTTCACTGAAAAAATTTAGGTCATTTTGGCCATATTTTTTTTTACACATCTTCCAGAATACTTGGGGGTGTTAGAGAATAATGCTCGCAGCATCCCCGAGGATTTTTTTGTTGGGTGCTTCAGCATCCCATCCCCGCTTCCCAGGGCCATAATTCTGACTGACTCTCGAACCATTGAAACTTTTTTTTTTAATTGTTATTCTTGATCAATCCTTCGGCACAGACCAATGAATATAATTACAGCGCCTGCAGCTGCATTAGTAATTCCAGTCTGACCAACAACTCGGCAACAAATCTTTTCGGGTCACCAACTTCCCATTCTGTTGATGCTTCAGCCGGAAAGTGCCCCGACCCAACCTGTCAAGGGGCCATCCCTATTTCGATTCTGCTTTCGGCTATCTTCTTTCTACAATCGGCTTCGTCCAACCCGATGACGTATATAGCTCTAAGGTAGGTATCAAAGACCTTGTCATATTCAGAGCGTTCGGCTTCCTCGCAATTGAACCGTAATTCGCTTTTTATTAATAATAATATGATGTACCCATCGCATTTCCATATTGACAAAACAATATGGATTTGCGGAAAACCGCAATGAAAGAGGCACAGATTTTTGAGAAGGGGGGGGGGGGGGGATGGGCAAGAGAAAATATTTCAATTCCGATAGCGGATGGTTCTTCATCTAGTCGAGTAATCTAAGTTGTTGACGGGGATACCCACTCTCCGATTGTGGCAGATGTACTGATAAATGTTACCATTGACATGATTGAGACGTAAAGAAAATTCACTAACACTTTCCCACTTCTAATTCCAACAAGTGACAAGTGACCCCGTACGGGGATCATTTAAGATGTTCTTAATGACTTAATTTACATTCGACCTGTGACCCTTGCTGCTAATTATATACCCTTTCGTACCTGCATTGCACATGAGAACTTAGTTGTGCGTTAACAAAGAACAGCTTTATGAAACACATCTTAGGATCGGTTGTGAAACCTTTCCCTCTATTTTGACTTATCATCGTATTGATCAGTCATAATAAACATACAAGTAACACATATTATTATTTTTGTTTAATATAAGCAGATTATTATAGATTTATATTGTTGCAAAAACGAAATAATGTACAAATGGCACCATAATAATCTGCTTTATAACAAATAACACATAATTTTTTTTATAAAGCAGATTATTTTAGTGATATTTGTACATTATTTATTTCGTTTTTGCAACATTATAAATCTAGAATATTTTACTTCTTGCCTTATAGATGTGTAAGAGAAGAGGATCGATCGATGGCTATCGCCTTGAGATCAGTATCGGCGCATTTCCTTGGTAAGAATGAATAACTTATTCATTTCTATTTTCTGTCGGTCTCAGTTCAGAGTTCCTTTCTTTTGACCACTCTTATCTCAACAATGCAAAATATACAGTAACTATTTCAACAAATTTCATATATGTTTACTAAATTTATTCATCGTATCCATCCTCATTTCTCTTTTTAATGTGGTGAAGGATGTGTATGTGGGTGTGTTCATGATCGGAAGAAGATGATGGATGAGATTGATGTGAATGTGTGTGTGTGTGTGTGGAGAGCGGGGGGAGGGTAGAGAGAAAGAGAGAGGGATTGTGTGTGTGAATGTGGGCATAAGAAAGGAACAAGAGGGTGGATACGTCACCGAATGTGGTGGTGGTGTGGGTGTGTGTGAAAGAGAGAGGGGTAGTGAGAACGCAAGGTGGTGTGTATGTGAGGGTGTGTGTGAATGAAAGGAACAAAAGGATGTATGTTACCGAATGTGCTTGTGTGTGTGCGTGTGTGGGGGTTGTGAGAACGAGAGGGAAAATGTGCGTTTGTGAGTGTGTGTGCATGACAGGAATAAAGGGTGGATGTCGCCGAATATGCGTGTGCGTGTAAGGGGGGGGGGGGGTGGTGAGAAAGAGAGGGGGGTTGTGTGTGTGGGTGTGAGCGCGTGAAAGAACAAGGGGTGGATTTCGCCAAATGTGATGGTGGTGTGGGTGTGTGTGTGAGAAAGAGAGGGAGGGGATAGTGAGAACGCGAGTGGGTGTGTGTGTGTGATTAAAGGAACAAGAGGATAGATGTTACTGAATATCGTTATGTGTGTGCGTGTGTGGGGTTGTGAGAACGAGATGGGAAATAATTATGCGTCTGTGGATGTCTGTGCATGACAGGAACAACGGGTAGAAGTCGCCGAATATGCGCGTGTGCGTGTGTGTGTAAGCGGGGGGGGGGGGGGGTGAAAAAGAGAGGGGAACTGTGTGTGGGGGTGTGTGCATGACAGAAACAGGGTGTGGGTGTCGCAGAAAGTTCGTGTGTTGGCGGGGGGGGGGTGTTAGAAAGAGACGGGGAAAAGGATTTGTGTGTGTTCTCACGACCCCCCCCCTCCCGGATGGATTTTGTTTAGATTGTTTGTGTTTGTGTGTGGAGAGAGAACTAGAGCACGCGAGAGATGTAATGATATGAAAGTATAAGCATATGGCGATTGAGTATCTGTTTGTTGTAGGCCTGTGTTAGAGGGGGAAAGAGAGAGAGAAAGAGAGGCGAGAAAGAAAGAAAGAATGGGGATTGGTGCGAGTATGTGGGTCATTTTTGAGGGATAGAAAGGGACAGAGCAGGAGATGCAGTGAGTAAGGTCCTATATGTGTGCTTGTATGGTACTGAAAAAGCAAAAAGCGATCCTTTTAAGATTCTCCTTCGCCCCTTTTCTTCTCAGGTTTCTTTCCCGCTCCGATCTATTTTGGCGCCATTATCAATTCGGTATGCATCCACTGGCAGATAACTGATGGTGACAGAGGTTCTTGTTGGGAATACGATAACGGAAGTTACAGAATGGCTTATTTTGGTAGCGCCATGGCGCTTCAGGGAGTGGCTTTGATCTCGATAATCTGCATGTATTTCTCTATCAAGGAAAAACTACGGGTAAGGACAAGATAGTGATGATGATGATGGTGGTAGTGGTGGTGATGATGATGGTGGTGGTGGTGATGATGATCGTGATGATGGTGGTGGTGGTGATGATGATGATGGTATGATGTTTTAAGGCCTTATTAGAACACCCTGGCGTCATATTGTTTTCAAATACAAAACAAATAAGACTAAAATACGGTCTTTAACAAAAGTCTGATAAAGTGAATGAAGGTGTTATAAGAGGCCAATTAGGTTAGGATAAGGGCTGAATTGATTTATTCCTTCTTCCATGTCCGGATAGAAACATTTCATTCTAAAAATGAAATGCTAGATCAACATTTGAACGGTTTAGAGAAGATGTTTTACCACTTTAAATGGTTCTGCTCGGGACTTGAGAATTTGGATTCAGCTTCATGAAAGGTTGGATATGACTTTGGGAAAATGTTGTCTCTCCTCGAACCTTTCAAATGTTGATTTAACAGTCCATATTTTAGAGTGTTCATTCACCGTCGATAAAGCCTGCTGTACGGGTCATGTGGTCCAGTGGTTAGGGTGTAGGACTCATAATCGCAAGGTTGTGAGTTCGAATCCCCATTCTGCCATTATTGTCTCCACTTTGATGAAAGACCGAGAGTAATATCTGTCGTCTATAACGTCAGCCACTATGACTTATTAACTTAGACCTGAAATGTTTCCTATGGGTAATTGGTTTTATACCAGCTTGGCGTTAAGCATAAAAAAACTGTCCTCCCGAGTTCCTACAGGAGTTAACATAAACAAACAAACAAACAAACAAAATGATACATTATTTACTTTTCTTATTTTTGTTTCACTCGTTTTTATTTTATTTTAACCTTTTTAGAACAAAAAGGTCAAAAACGACGGTCGCTACGACAATTTGGAGAAGAAAGAACGGATGGCTATTGTGGACTAGGATGGAACCTCACAATTTCACCTTGACCATAGTCATCAAGCCAGACTCTTCGGATATTAGAGTAGGACGTTTTCTCCTAAACTTGATGTTCACTCAAGTTTGATCTCACTCAAATTCACTCAAATTTGATTTCATGGCTGCTCACTAATCGTGTGTAAAATAATGCGTAATATAACCTACGAAAAGTTTAACGAAAAGCCACCCGAGCTGACGCTGTTAAAAATAATTTAAACAACGCTGTTTACTATGTGAATCGCACGGTAGTTGTTTAAACATTTTAAACAAGTGTTTCAAATCTTAAACAACCATGCTTGAATTATCGATAGTGAAATATTTGAATTTAAACCTTGTTGTTTAAGATTTTAAATGTTTAAACAACTACTGTGCGATTCACATAGTAAACAGCGTTGTTTAAATTATTTTTAACAGTGTGGGCTGCTCCAGAAAACTGTTTTAAGTAAGTAATTCGCAGATAACTCACAGTTAACGTAAAGGGTTCAATGTCATTGAGATTTGTTATATTGAAGTAACAAAATGTACAATTTCTATAACGAGCTGATAATGACATATCCCCTCTTTCGCTTTTCTTACGTTACTGCACGAAGTCATGATTATATCGTATTTTTATTTATGTGTGTATATAACAGGTCTCCCTTATAAGGAAATGTGTTAAATAATTGATTGTACTAGACATTAAATCAGTAGTCAATCATGTATCTTTACATTCCTTGGTTATGTTGGGGGACAAAATTTTAATGAATATAATATCATAGGAGATGGCATACTCAGCTCGCTCATTGCATATTTATGGGGACATTCTTATGATAGGGTTGAAGTGGGGAAATAGTTAACCTTCACCCAATGGGGTCACGTGCCTTCTAGCAGTGGGATTTTACATCATTTTTGGTCTTCTTATTGTACTAACAGGCTGAAAGTAGAAATGGTGCTCTCAGGTATATCTTATTTTAAATAACTACCGTGTGAGTAAACAAAACGTGACACCTCCCAAATCCCCATTAAAAAAATATGTCATTAAAGCATAATCATTATGAATAGATGAAAAGAGTATCTTCTCCCAAATAATTTGAAACCATGTTTATGTGGTATGTCTTCACGTTTGGATAATCAGGAGGTATATTCTTTACCGTGACGTAGATTTTGATTTGCGGCAAAGTAAGGCATGGCTGCAATGAATGAATCCCAGATGCCAATGATGTCACAACCATACATGAGTTAGTAAACATCTTTGCAAATCCCTTTTCAATCCCTTTTCAAGTTTTTCTAAAACAATTATAATGTAAATTACTGAAAAAGTGTTTTGAAATGCATTTAAATGCAACCCTTGTAGGATTTTGACACCATTGACCTCTGGATTCATTCATTGCATTAATGCCTTAATTTGGCTCAAATCAAAATATACATCACTGCAAAGAATACCTCCTGATCCGTAGCATACACAGTAAAAAAAAAATTATACAACGCTGTTTACTATATGAACCTAACAGTTAATGTTTAAACAGTTTAAACAATTGTTTAAATCTTAAACAACAAAGTTTAATTTTCAATGTCTAATTTTCAATAAATTAAACATGATTGTTTAAACGGTTAAACAAATACTGTAAGGTTCATATAGTAAACAGCGTTGTATAAAATCTTAAACAGCGTTTTTACTGTGTACGCATGATTTTTGAAGGGGGGGGGGGTTCAAGCTTAATAATGTTGACAATTAGATAGGCTGCAGAGCCCTTTGGAGATTACAGCAGATGATGATGATGAAAAGTTCTACAACATTTTAGGGGGGTTGGGTATCAAAAAATTGAAGGGGGCGGGGTTGAACAGCTGTAACCCCCCCCCCATCTGCGTACGCTACTGCTCCTGATCATCCAAGCGTTAATACATTATGGAATCAAATCATCTGGGAGAATATACTCTTTCAGGCCATTTATAATGATTATGTCTTCATGATATATTTTTCCTTAAATTGGGGATTTGTGAGGCGTAAAATTTGTTTTGACTCACTCGGTATATGTAAATCATGATTCAGATAGCTTTTTGTATTTTATTATCCTTTCTGCATATTTTGCCTTTTTTAATATTTCGTTCCCTCAACCCTTATCCTTGCTTCCCATTCCAGGTTGAAGGTTCCAATTTGATACCTTATTCTTTTTATCTGTTTATACTCGTAAATACATCGTGCATTAGTACACCTGTAAATGATTAATGCCTCTCTCGCATTTTAATGTCAACTAATATTTGTTTGATGTTCAAATTTTAATAATGATATTAATTGATTGATGTATAGGTATGTAATAATAATAACGGTCTTTATTGATTCATCAAAACATTTCTTGCAGCCAAATGCTGAATTAAAATGCTTTTACATTGTTTGACATGAAGACTACCTAAAGTAACTACACACAAAAAGGTTAAATCAGTACACAATAACAGTTTAACTCCATTCAACTTTGCAAGCATTATGTAGCATACTATACGTCATCTATAGTAGATAGCATTTGAGAAACACATATAATACCGGTAACCGACTTACATGACTTTGGTCTGTTGGGCAGAAATACATGGAATCATTTCTTATGATTTAAGCCCATGTACACTCAAAAACCTAATTTATACAAAATAATAGAGAGAAATAAAAAAAATGTTTTACCCGGGGTTTTACAAAGATAAAGAAAAATATCAAAATGTGATGTAAAATGATAACGTTAATACGTTGTGATATTTTAAGTTGAGTTCTTCTTTACGAATCGTATTATGGGTTTATTGTCAATTGCTCTAATGCCAATTCGTCCATTTATCAACTCGTCTACTATCATTTGGTCTATCATCAGTTCGTCTACTAGCCACATGGTCTAATTGCCATTTCGTCCGCTCACCATTTCGTCTAATAATCAGTTGGTCCAATAGCCATATAGTCCATCATTATTTTGGTCTAATAGGACTGACTGTTAAAGGGCGAAATGAATTAAAATAAAATGGACATTAGACCAACTAGTTATGAGACGACATGGTCATAGACGAACTGGTGATTAGACGAAGTGATGATTGGACCAAATGGTAACTATAGCAATATTGTACGTAACCATTTTAATCTTATAGTGTTTTAGTTTTTATTGTGTACAGAATGTAACCATATTGGGGTTTTTTCAAAGATTTTTATAAACAATAATAATTTTATACGATTGGAATCGTTATACTGAATTTAGTAATATGTAAAGAATTCAAATACTATTTTTGTAATAATCTAAACAAGTATTACATATATTTTATTGTATTAAATTATAATGATTGACTATATGCATGAAATATAAGAATGTAGACTCTACTACTGATACAGTACTTTGTGGTGTAATTTGTTTCGACTCTCGACTTCCATGATATTTACAAAGGTAATCAAGGTAATGTATTTGCTCCGCTCTCAGTTTGAATTATTGGAATTAATCCAACATTACACAGGGTTCCCACAGTCATGGAAAATCCTGGAAAAATTTGTAGACATGGAAAGTCAGGGAAAAGTCAGGGAATTTGGAAAATTTGTTAAAAGTCATGGACAAGTCATGGAATTGCATTTACCTCTTGGCTATGGCAGCTTTCCAGTTTTTCGTGTCTCGCAACTTTCATACTCTGTGATCATGCTCTGCTATTATAATTGGTGTTCATGATTTCCATTTTCCCAATTTTGTGACATCCCAAATGCTACATAACTCCCGGGAAATCACGGAAAGGAGCAATTTAGTCATGGATGAGTCATGGAATTCTGTTTTCAATTTTCTGTGGGATTCCTGATTACAGGGGCCCGTATTCTAAAGTCGGATTAAAATTAAACTCAGGTTTAAAGTTGTGGTTTAAGTATGGGAAGCCAAAAGTATCAAAATTTGTATTAAGTTGTACGTTTCTTATGTTTACTGTGCTCTTTCCTAATTCACCGATGGTGAAGACAATCATCTATTTATACTTCCTAGATAATTATGAATGATTTAAGAGCCAAATGAGCTGAAATATGATATCTCTACTGTTAGTGATTTAATATGTAACAATTGGCTATCCATACTTAAACCACAACTTTAAACCTGAGTTTAACTTAAACCCGACTTCAGAATACGGGCCAGTAAGAGTACAAATCTATTATATAATGCAAATTTGTGATGTCTATGAATTTCAAATCGAATTTGTCGATGCGAATGTGGCCGTTGTTACACTGTAAAAAAAGTTTACCCAATATTGGGTGAATGGGAACATACATGTTTGTTTGGTAAAAATATTCCAAAAATTTTGTAAATTTTACGCAATGTTGCGTTAAAATTTACCCTTCAAACATGCATTTTGCCCAATATTGAGGGAAACAATTACTCAGCAAACATGCATGTTCCCTCTCTACCAAATATTGGGTAATTTCTTACTCTCTGTTTTTAGAGTTTAAACATAATAAAGGACCATCAATCATTTCGGATCATTTTAAATGTATGAAATTCATATCAGGCCTCTATCAAGTAATCATTACTTTGTTACAGATAGTCATTGGCGGCGGAAGCCAAAAAATTTAGGGGGGGGGGGCACCTGAAATTTTTGGATGGACAGAGGGAAAAAATTTGACAAGCCTAAAAAAAAAAAGGTTATCAACCTAAATTTTAGGGGGGGACCACAAACATTTCAGGGGGGGGGCCCACGTGAATTTAGGGGGGACGGAGGAACCAAATTTGACAAGCAAAAGAAAAAAAAAGGTATCAACTAAAAATTTAGGGGGGGAAAGGTCCCCCTCGCTTCCGCCGCCTATGCAGATAGTGCCGTTTACTGGTGAATTTTTTTTTTTCATTAGAATAAATATTGTTATCTTACATTGTCCAATTTTCACCAAAACGCATTCAACATCATTCTGGCTGCTATGGTAACCGATCTTCAAAGTTTGGCTGGCTCGCTATACTCTCACGCAAAATGTTTTCAGGGGAAGTGCACCGACCCGGTCCAATCAATAAATTTGCCTCGCTATCCTATTATTCTTACACTCAATATAAACTGAAATATAGGTCTATTTGACCAAGCTGAGTAATACCAAATATAAGTTTGGAAATATCATCCCTCACAAATACTAGGGCCCAGTTACACAAACACTAGCGATCGATCGTATATTTGGTTTTTACAATTGATTGTACATTGTAGTCATGGCAATCAGTCAATTAAAACTGTTCTACGATGATTTCTAAGGTTTGTGTTACAGGCCCCTGGTCATACAACCATGCAGAAGCAAACCACCAAGCAAGCATAATTAATTAAGTTCAACCTCTAAAATTAACGAAGGCAATCTAATTAACGTTGAATTATTATGAAGGCCAACAGAACTGGGGCCCGTTGCAGAAAGAGTTGCGTTTAAACGCAAGTTAAAAAATCAACCTCAAGTACCAAATGCGCGCTGTTGAATGGTTGAAAATCAAATTGCGCATTATTTTTAGAGTTGCGATTGATTGCAACTCTTTCTGCAACGGGCCGATGTTCCTGGTGACCGCTCTAAAACCCTAAACAGTGCACAGGATAGCCCTATGGCATGAGCGGTTTGAAATACAGTGCGTATAAAAAAAAAACGGGACCGTTTTGAAGTCTATAAAAAATTTGTTTCAAATTATTATATCTATATTTTGATGTTAATATAGATGCTCTGAGATGTTATCTTTGAAATACCACTTAAAAAAATTAATGTTGTTCATGCTTGAGCGACCACGGGACAATTTTGTCGGGGGTTCAAAAAAAGGCTTGCGCCAAAATTGCAGAAATGAGACATTTGATGATTAGACTTTTGGCTAATCAGCAGACTTCCTCTTTATCTTTTCATTGTCTTTGCCATAATTTTCTAATTATGCTGTCAAATTTCGTTTACAAATTTATTTATTTACCTGAATTATTTTGTTTTTCAGTTAAAATTCTTTTAACTTTGAATTTTCCTTCACAAGTAAGAAGAAAATACTTTTTGTCTACCCAAGTAAGAAGATCTGCATTATTAATTGGGAGAATTTGTAATTATTCAAATCCTTTTATTATGTGAAACAAATTATGTTATGGTACCTATAAAAGACATGAATCCTATTTTCAAAGTGTTATTGAATCCTTCACCAAGTTTATGTGCTTGACAGGACAAACAGGAAAGGATTCATGTCTTTTAACGGCAATGGTGTATTGAGTCAATTTTGAAGGAGCAAGATATGGCAGATCGGGTAATGTATTAAACAGTTGTGAAGCCAAAGCAAAAATTTCCACTTTCTTTATTAAAATATAAAATTGTGTGATTTTGACATAATATTCAGAAAATGATATCATATTTCACTTTCTATGTTTTCTTTCCACTTTTTTTCTTGGTCATGATTTTTTTTAATGGGGGGGGGGGCACCCCAAGCCCCACCCATCAGTATGCCATTGTTCAAAGAAACCACAACCTTTGTAGCACACAATCAAAGGATTTGAAGAAAAAAACACGCTCTCCCATACTTCGGTTTAAAAAAATTTTCTTGCCTAAAGAAGGAATATTCAAAGCTAAAAGAAAACATATCAAAAAGGAACAACAGAACGATTCAAGCAAATAAGTAGATTTAGAAATGAATTTTGACCGCATAATTCAAAAATTATGGCAAAGATAATGAAAAGGTTAAGAAGAAGTCTACTCATTAGCAAGAAGTCCAACCATCATATTTATCATTTTATGCCATTTTGGCGCAAGCCTCTTTTTTAACCCCAGACAAAAACATTCCGTGTTCGCTCAAGCATGAACAAAATTTATTGTTTTAAATGGCATTTCAAAGATAAGATCTCAGAGCATCTATTAACATCAAAATATAGATATAATGATTTGAAACAATTTTTTATAGACTTTTCAAAACTGTCCCGTTTTTTTTAATACGCACTGTATTACTAATTAAAATAATTCTGGAACGCCCTCTTATTTATTGACTGTATATAGTGCACATTATTTACAGTATGGAAGCCTAAAAGTGCCACCCAGATGTTAAATCATCTCGTCATGTCGAACTACAATCTAATCCTTGAAAAGATGATGAGATGGCAAGATCTCGGATCTCGTCATGTCTACATCCCATTTGAGAGATGATCAAATGACGAGAGCTTGGGCGTTCTTTAACTGCTATATAAGCCACCAGCATGCTCGGATAATAAAATGGTAATGGATCCAAGATCTTGTCATCTGATTATCTCTCCCACAGGATGTAGACATAACGAGATCCAAACATCTCGTAATATGAATATAGCTTCCACAAGATGTAGACATGACGAGAACCAAGATCTTGTCTATCTGATCATCTCTCCCACGGGATGTAGACATGACGAGATCTAAGATCTTGTCTATCTGATCATCTCTCCCACGGGATGTAGACATAACGAGATCCAAACATCTCGATCGTCATATGAATATAGCTCTCACAAGATGTAGACATGACGAGATCCAAAATCTCGTCATCTGATCATCTCCGCAAAAGTATGCATGACGAGCAGGGACCTGGGAAGCGGGGGTGCTGGGGGTGCTGAAGCACCCCCAGAAATTATCCCGGGGGTGCTGCGTGTATTATTTTCCATAGGCAGCACCCCCACGAAATCGGGTTCCCCCCTGTATTTTTAAAAATATGTTATAATGTACATAATTATCACATCCGACAATCGCAAATCATTTACATGGTCTTTCACATATTCCAATAAAATCCCTCCTATAACGCGACTCAATCAAGCTCCAACGGGGCAGCACTCCGATACAGACGTGGTCGCGCGCAATACGTGATAACGCGTGATAACCATACACACTCTTCGATAGCAGGGAGGGACATGGGGGTGGTTGGACTTGAAACTTCCAGGTTTTATGTCGAATCAAGTGAGCGCGCGCCCGACCGCCCGTGTATTGTATACAAAAATTACAAGTCAGACAATAGAAATCAAATTTCAGTCTTTTTCGCCCTGCCCCATGGCCCTGGGAAGCGGGGGTGCTGGGGGTGAAGCACCCCCAAAATTTGGGGGAGCTGCGTGTGTTATTTTCCATAGGCAGCGCACCTCCTGCAAATCTAGTGGTAGGTATGATAAAATGACAGAAATGTAATGAAAATGAACGACGTTTTGTAGAACCACCCCCTTCAGAATTTTCCGACACATTACTTGAAATAGTGTTTAAATTCACCCTCTTTCAGATCGAAATATCAAATATTTTCTGCTCGCGCTTCGCGCTCGCATTATTTATTTTTATAATAAAAAAATGTATTTAGAATGCCCAGGTACTAGGTCTAACTCTAAACACGCGCAGGCATGTTTATTCAGACACGCAGCTTGATAGGGGGGGGTGCTCCGGGCTGAAAATATTTATATCAAATACATTTTATCAAAAATGAATAAATTTTATCAAAATCTGATAACGATTAGTTAAATTATTCAATTCTAAAGTTTAGCAATATTTTATGAAAATGGTGATATGCATGTCGTCATGAATATTTAATAGGTGGGCTGATGCTGTGACATTCCCACTATCCTGTTTCTTGTGGAATCAAAATTGTTTCATTTTTTCATACCAGAGTGAATGATATGTCTCCCTTATAATGAAATAAGTTGTCAATTCAACTGTTTTGGTTCTTGGAAAATATTGAATAAACCTCAATTTATATAATAAAATACAAAAGAACAAGTGGGGATATGACATCACCAGTTTGCTCATTGAATTTTAATGAAGACATGCCTAAAACTGTTTCACTGGAATAATGCTAATCTTTAAAATGCAATAACTGTAATATTCTTGTCTGATTTTGATCAAATCTTTATTCTTATGTTCGTCTGAGTTTTCTTTATCTGTTCAAACCATTTTACATTCAGTGTGGAGTTTCAGATCAGAATATCAAAAAATTTCTGCTCGCGCTTCGCGCTCACATTAATTTAAGAATATATCCAATTACCCATCATTTTCTTGATTTACAAAACATGAATAGAATGTCCCGTTTTCAGGTCTGAAATCTCAATTTTGTTTCCGCTCGCGCTTTGCGCTCGCATCAATTGTATAGTTATATACCTATCCTGGTCATGATTAGAAAAGTGCATTAGATGTCTCGTTTTAAGGTTTGAAATCTCATTTTTATTTCCGCTCGCGCTTCGCGCTCGCATCAATTGTATATTTTTATACCTATCCTGTTCATATTTACAAAACGTGCTTAGAATGTCCAGTATTTAGGTCGGAATGTCAAATTTTTAAGCTCGCGCTCGCATTATTTGATTGTTAATGTATGTATCGTCTTCATGGGTAACTGCAGAACAGTCCTTATATACACGTCCCTTTCGATCAGGCCAGAGCGTATATAAAAAATATCTGCTCACGCTGATCGCGCTCACAATTATTATTTGTTACATACGTATCTTAATTGGACCACAAACATTGCTCAAAATGTTCAATTTTCAGGACAAAATACATGAAATTTCCACAAAAAATAGCTCGCGCTTCGCGCTCAAATTATCTAATTATACATTTATGTTCTTTTATAAGAAGAAAGCTAAGAAGTGACTGTCATATATATGTATATTTATATATGTGTGTGTGTGTGTAATTTAATATTGAAAACTCAATTGTGTCTGTCCCCCCTCACCTTTGAAGAGAGATTTCAGCACCCCCACTGAAAAAATCGTTCCCAGGTCCCTGATGACGAGATGATTATCTGAATACCTGGTTGGCACCTTTAAGCTTCTATAGAAACTGAAACAATACTTAGAAAAGATGATGAGACGGCAAGATAGTGGATCTAATTACCATGTCTACATCCCGTTTGAGAGGTGATGAGATGACGAAATCTCCAATCAGATTCGATCATGTCTACATCCAGTTTGAGAGATGTAGATGAATGAATGACAAGAAAATGGGCAGTAGACCAACTGGTTATGAGGCGAAATGATCATAGACGAAACGGTGATTATAGACGAAGTGATAATTAGACCAAATAAAGGTTATTGGACCAAATGGTTGTTAGACGAAAAGTTGATGGACGGAATTGCATTAGACTAAATGAAGGTAGACCATGTGGTGAGTGGACGTGTTGGCAGCTGTGGACGAATAGGCAATTTACCCTCACCCCTTGACATGGGCCTGTCTGATGGGTTGCACTTTTAAGCTTCCGTATTATCACTACCAACATTCTTGCTCATGTATAGGTTCCACGAGCCTAATTACATCAGGAGGGCTAAAGATATTCGTTCGACCCAACCCATTCGAATTTTTGTCAATTTGATATTGCTGATTGACAAAAATGTATGAATGTGATTCAAAATCTAACACTGATTCTAGAAATGGTAACTTCTGAACTTACTTCGCCCAAATTGGGAAGATAAATAAGTGATTTGGAACTATTTTTTGACTGGCGGAATAATTAGGGCTATTTTACTGTTTCAGTTGATGAATTCGATCGATTCATAGTTATCTTCATAAATGGCGATTTATTTTTAAAATGAGCTGGCTACGGTACCCTTTCCTGGTCAGATATGGAATGTCAGATATATATCCTATCCATTGGTAGTAAACATTCCACCCTCTAATTTCACATTTATTTTTTATGAATTTTTCAAAAGTGCCATTTTAACACACAAGTCTATGGGGAATGTTTTACGCGCGTGACACCTTGAATTAATCGAGAAGTCCCTGGTAACGTTTATCTGTTATTTTGCATTTGATTTACATGGATTTGTTATACATTTGAACGGAAAGTAAAATAAAATTTTGAATGATAATCATAATGATATATATTAAAAGGAATATTAAATTTTTATGGAAGAGAGAAAACTGTGGTTTGGCAAAGGATGTGTATTTACGCACCTATCAATAAGTTCTTAATAGTTCTACGATATATATAAATATATTTACGTGAATAAAGGATGTATTGCAAGGAAATGCTCGTAATCTATTGCAAATTTCAGATACAAGTTTACAAGTGATATCAAGTAAGCATTTTTTGCTTATGCAAAAAGCAGACCATGCAATTGGGACCTGAAAATTCAGTGTCTTGAGATCAACTGCAAGTTTCTTGCAACACGCTGATCATAATCAAAGAGGGTGGGGGTGGGGGCCCGCGGTCCGAGATGTCCCGTGGTCCGAGTTGTCCCGACCCCGGGGTGGGGTGGTGTACCTATAGATCAAGTTCACAAAGTAATATTGCTCTTAAGTTGTATGATTTCCAGTACTTTATTATTCCCCGATTAGAGATAGTAATAATTTAAACAATCTTTGATCAGCGTTTCCTAAAATTCTCGACGACTGTGCTTGAAAACCGGCCGTAGATGGCGCATTAGTACTACGACAATTTTCCGTCGTGGAAATGGACGACGGCCGGATTGGACTGCTCTGAAATTTGTGCGTTTAACTACCGACTGCTCACAAAGAAAGGTAAAATGAAAGTAAATACGAGGAAATTTGCCCATTTAACTATTTTAGAAGTTACCTAACGCATTTTCCCTTTCGAATATAAGAAGATATTGGTCAGAATGTACTGAGAAACAGTTATTGGTTGTCTGGAATACGGATTGAAATCTTTGTCTTTTTTTGTTCGGTCCCACTTGTTCATTTTTTTGATGTAGATCTTTAACAGGACTTCGTTAGTCTACTCTCGGCAACACCCCTATATTACTTTATTAGTAGGCTAATACTATTACCCGTGTTAAGAAACTTCTTCTTCTTTTGGAAACAGTACAGTCCACCGTCTGGTGAATTGTCGTACTGGTGAAGTGCAGCGTGCAAGTGTATGTACATTATCCGATAAAAAATGCCAAAAATTGCTTAGGCTACACAGGTCACAGCGTGCAAGTAAAAACAAGGACTCGAAACTGGGACTCGATTCACATGATTCACGCGCATTTGTGCCGCTTAGTACTAAGCATTAATATCACGAAATTGTTTTACTCTACTAATTAAATGTATTCTACTAAATAAATTGATAATGTTTAAATCGGTACTCACCGGTTCACTCGTTGAATTTTAATTTTTATGTCTTTATGACAATTTCTTATTAAATTAAACTTAAAGACTTGCGACAAACGGTGTCGCGGTAGACAGCTACACATTCATCTTTATTTATAAATGGAGCGCCCCTTACGATAGTTGTTAACAATGCGGCCAAATCGTTAGGTTTTTTGCATTGTGTTTAACTTTAAGGCGTTTTTTTTTAAAATAAATATTTTGTTAAATAGCGCCTTTTTTAGTTTATGTCAAGTTACCTCGAGCGAAGTTCGTGCGGGCTCCACTCCACTTCACTACTGCTCCACCTGCCCAAATTTCGAGTCCGTGAACTCGATCTGATATTCTGAGTGACAAAGGTGGGATTTTATGGGGCGGAAATATAAAATTCATGCAACATCACGATCTTTAAAGGAGAAATATATTGATTATGAATATGGCCTTATTATATCAGTGGAAAGGTCATGATGTGGAGATTATCATGATTTGGTCATTCAAAAATAACGAAAGTAATGCATAAAGTGGAAATCGCCAATTAAAAAGCGCTAAAATGCCTCTCCGAAATATGCCTCCCATCGGTCTCTGAATTGACTCGAATTTGATGACGTGTATGAGTGTACGAGAGACGTGATTGGCTCTCCAACGTCAAGCTCCACTTGCATGCAAAACCTGTTGCGAGGGAACGTTTTCTCCACACTTTCACTGAATACTTCGATCACGAAATGAAAGAAAACCCAGAAGTTTATCTAGATTTTGGATTTTCAAATTGATTTTGAAGATGAAGTTTCTAGCTCTAGTGACGTGGATGGAGGTAAATTAGGGGAATTACGTCTATGATGATGAGTCTGGCAATTCAACTTGCAAGCCGATTCGCTACCAACTCATGAAGCTGCTAGTGCTAGCTGCACGTAGGCCTACCGCGGGCCAAAATAAATCCATGAAAATTCCAGTCTGACCATCCATACAGAGTCTCTTCCCTCTGTCAAGGCTCTAAAGAAGGAAAATAATGATATAACTGTACTTACAAACAAGTGAATATATCCGAAAAGTTGCAGAGTTTCTTTTTTAAATTCCTCTTTTTTAATTTATTCATATTTTTTTCTGTAGTGCCATTGCTATGGATAGATATGAACAAGGAGAACAATATACAAGAGACATAATTTAGGGTGCACAGTTATTGTGATTTTTTTTGCAATTAAACAGCAGTTTATTTACAAAAAAGTATGTGTGATACATTACATAAAGTTCTAAGCACAAACATACTTTTCTCTCAAAGGATTAAAAGTGCAGCAATACTTTTCTCTCAAAGGATTAAAAGTGCAGCAATACTTTTCTCTCAAAGGATTAAAAGTGCAGCAAAAGCTTCATGTGTATACCTAACAAAAGAAAGTATTTATTTCGATCTGACACAGCTTATAACTGATACTGATTGCTTCTTATTTAATGTTTTTAAATGTAGTGTTAAAACTATTTTTAGTTTACAAATTGTATTTATGAAACACTCAATATATAAATGCAGATGCAAAATTTCTGTTTATACTTGTAGCACTGCAACTGAAAATGAAATGAGCCAACAGTGACTTAAAAAGAACTTTGTAAGAGATATGTTTTAACAACAAATTGTGACTTTAACTGCATTGGTATTTCTTTCCCTTGTTGAAAGCATCCAATATTTGATAACAATGATTAACAATGTAAAATGATCTGTTGACAAATATTCGTTATCCATTTGACAAGGAAATAGTAGTCCATGTGAATGATAAAAAAAAACTGCCAACAACCCTTTACTTTTATATTTTCTTGAAAACTGTCCCCTAAAACACTTGGATTTTGACATAAAGAAACAAGAACTTTGTTTTACTATCAACAACACAAATTTCATTGGGAAAATTGTGCAAGTCTACTCATAAAAGTGGAGTAGGGGTCTATTGTGTTAACTGCATATAGGCTACATGTATATGTACATTTTTGGTTTGCAAGATTGACCTGATTTTATTGATTTGATTTCAATTATTACCAATTCATAATAGTTTTTAATATTTATTTTTGTTTCTTCATATACAGGACAATATTCCAGATCAGATCCATGAGAGACGGTGCATGCAAAATTTCACACATTGATGAGATCCTAAAAGCCATGAAGTGTATTCCGCGTTTCCTCCCATCTTACTTTGTGTAAGCTAGAGGTAGTCTGACGTGGTCTCCTTGGCATCCATGGCCTCTAGCCGCCGCTTTTATCCACAAACTGGTCGTATATTCATCTGTCGTTTCTGCTTCCACCCCTTCTGCAGCCAGCACAGACTGGAGACCCACGAACGCATCCACACTGGCAAGAAGCTTCACCAGTGTCCCCTCTGTTACAGAGCATTTTCACAAGCCATGTACCTAAGATTCCACCTTGAACAGATCCATGGTGGATCGCAGGAGCAGGTAGAAGTCCATGTCCATTCAACTTCGAGTTTGCAAAGCCAAACTGGTACAGTTCTTGATGCGGTTGTTGGTGGAGGTGTATCAGGAACGCCGCATTTCAATAGCGGTAATGGTATTGAGCAGGAGACATCTGATGACTTTGCAACAAGGAATCCACCCTTAGGGGAGAGTAGTATGGTCCCTGATGGTGCCTTGGCTGCAGAGATTAGAACAAGGCAACCAAAAGAGGAAAATGATACGCAGCATGAACTTTCTTCTGAAGGCAGGAGTCCTGATTCTGGAAGCAACAATGATGGTCATGAATCTCCCTGTGATATTAAAGAGGAGATAGTAATCCAAATCGATAATGGGAACAATCAACTTGAACAATCATCTCTAGAATCTTTAGGGGATCTCATGGACCTTGCCCCACTGTTCTTCGTTGAGGACATCCCTGTTGGCACCACGGACCAGTCAATGTCTTCTATCAATATCCCCAGTGATGGATGCATCATGCAAATGCCACCACAGTCCAGTTCTTCGGCTCAGGAAGATCCTGGCGTTGTCAAGGTCATGGCCAAAGACACCACTAGCTCTTCATTCCAGGAAGATCCTGGTCATGTAAAGGTCATGGACAAGGACTCCACTAGCTCTTCATTCCAGGAAGATCCTGGCATTGTGAAGGTCATGGACAAGGACACCACTAGTTCTTTATCCCAGGAAGATCCTGGCATTGTTGAGGTCATTATCAAGGACACCACCAACTCTTTATCCCAGAAAGATCCTGGCCTTGTCAAGGTCATAGTCAAGGATACCATTAGCTGTTCATCTGAGGAACATCCTGGCCTTTTTGAGGTTAAGGTTGGGGACACCTCAAGCTCTTCATCACAGGAAAACTCAGTCCTTATCCAGGTCAAGATTGAGGACACCCCTAGCTCTGACCAACAGCCCACTAGCTCAGACAAGACAGCCTTTCTGATCAAAGCTAAAGCTGATGGAGTAGAGACACGTATTCCAAGAAAGATTCGGAAGCAACAGACTCCTCAGAGGACGATCTTCGATGATGAGGAGTCAATGGCTCTAGCACTTTCTCCTGAATCTATGTTGGTGGAAGATGCAGAGAGGGATCCAGAAGAGAATGTTGTGCCTGGAGATGGAATGGGTAGGATATTTCATTTTTGGAGGGGGAGGGGGGGGGGGGGTGAGTTCCGGTAGGTGATGTAAGGCTAGAAATTTGAGCGCCCCGTTTGGTGTTTCATAAAGCTGTTCTGAAGTTACCTATGACCTTTATACCCATGTAATTATCTTTCTTTATGCCAGATCAGATCCTTATTGATATTTAAAAATATTTGAAAATTAAAATTCTTGTTAACAAGCATTGGAATGTGTTTTTTTTAAAGAAGTTTATATGAGGAAATAGAAATACACACCATTTTTTTTAACACAGAAAATCTCATTGAGTACAAGAAAGTGTCCACAGTTGTGCATAAATTAAAGATGTTGTCATGGAAATGGCATGTGAAAGGGTAAACCAGTGGAAACAATCAAAATTTACCAATAATTAATTAACCCTATCTAGCCCGGGGTATTTCAGGAGTTCATATGGCCGGGGGGGGGGGGGGGGGGGCCTCCCAGGCCCCCCCCCTTGAGATCTCGCCTGTTGGCCGCGCGATCGCGCCGAAAATTGGCACGCAGTTGTCTGGGACATAATCTACAAAATTGTATAGTAATTTTTCATACAAATTGCAAAGTGATTATGCTAATTTATGCATAATTAGTATGCGAAATCATACTTTTCCCTCTAACTCCCTAATTAAAGCTCCAAATGTGCTTATTTTTGGTTTAGAAACTCTTTGTGGTGTTTTTAGCAAGTGTACATGAAAAAAAATTGCGAAATCAGATCAATTTCTTATGTATTATAATATATATTTTTTTGCTATTTTTTATGTATTTTTTGTTTTTTGGACCTTTTGTTTTTCATTGTTTTTTCTATGAAATTTGTTGGGGACTCTTCTGAGATCATAAACAGCATTAAATAAATACATTTGGACCAGCAAAACTAAAAATAATCATACATTTATGATTTTTGGTTGAAAACACAATTTGCATTGACTTTGTACACAAAATCCCGTTTTTGAGCAATTTTTGGTCTGACATGCACTTACATAATGTTTGCATAATTTTGGAACCGCGTACCTGGGTGACGCGAAACTGGTCTCAAAAGTTGCGCAAGACTTGAAAATAAAAAGTCAGCGAGTGGCGCGGTCAAAAAATTTTGCACGGCGAATATATTGCCCGAATCGTGGGTAGGGTTAAAGAACATGACATATACATACATATGTAGGAAGTTAAAGCTGAAATATTTTGTTGCTATTTCAGGTACATGATTGGAATTATAGGTTTATAAATGATATTCCATAATTTTAAGCAATGACACAGAACATGTATTTTCTGTGTAGATAGGTAAATTTTGCCCCACCTAATATTAAAGATTGATCATATCTGTACAACCAAGTATATGAAACCTTAAAAAGGACTGATAGCATTGGCAGAGAATCTCTGGTAATAATAACATTCAGACACAGTGTGTATTCATTTGTGTTTCTATGCTTTCTTATCGGTGTCTATGTAGGTGTCATTACCACAGAGAACAAGTCCCATACACTGACATCCGTTGTGCTACAGGAGGAGTTGAAGCGATCATCTAGCCCGAAGGACCACTCAGATACTGCCCAACATATCCAAAGTTCTTGCCAAGTGCCATCTGACCATGGACCTTCAGCTGATAATGCTGGTGATAGTAAGAGAATAGGTAACATGTCACAGTCTCCACAATTTAACCTAGATGATACCAAAAACGAATCCGATGGGTCGAATTCTGTTTTGCTTAACCCTTCAAATCTAGGGGAGAGTGGTAACAATGATGCTGGTGGTTGTGTCCTGCCTGAGGTCTCAAGAAAGAGAAAGAGACTGACGTGTGAGCTCTGCGGTAAAACATTTACGGGTACTCTGTTTCTCAGATCTCATTTCAGAGTTGAGCACGGGGCAGAAATTATAGGTATTGATAGCGATGACGATTGCTCGCTTGATGGGGAAGAGGGAAAAGAAAAAGGTGAAAGTAATGGTGTATCCCAATTCCCAAAGACCCCGAAACTCAAAAAATGTGATGATTCAAAACCTATGAAAAGGGGAAGAGGCAGACCTAAAGGCTCTAAAAATAAGGCTAAAGAATCTCCCAAAACTGTCTCTGCGCAACCTGGCCACAAGAAGTCAAAGATGGTAGTCAAAATAAAACAAATGGTGGCTCAAAAGGCTTCTCCTGATCCCGTCAACCCAAAGAAAAGAGGCCGACCTCCGAAGTATAAAGTTCCCGTTTCTTCACCCCTTGAGGTGAAATCGCAAAACGGCAACTCGGCGCGAGCGAAAATTTCCCGTGCCACAGCCAGTAAGGCTGTTGACAAATCTGTCATTGACCCTTCTATCATAAAACGGCAGAGTATCACTAATGAGGACTTGGAGCCTTTCATAGAAAATAAAATAAAGAAGGAAAGAAAGGGACCAAACTCCATATCTGGAGGTTTCAGAGGTTTCAAATGTGATTTGTGTGAAAAAGTGTTTATTAACAAGAGCGATCTCAATCGCCACATTCGATCCCACACCGGTGAGCAACCGTACGCCTGTTCCACTTGCGGGAGAAGGTTTGGTGATTACGCACATCTTCGGGACCATCAAAAGCTACATTCTGACGTGAAAGCGTACGAATGTAAAATATGCGGCAAGAGGTTCGCCCAATCAGGTGGGCTTTATTCACATTCCCGTACGCACGAGGAAAGGAAATACGGTTGCAAGGTGTGTTCGAAGAAATTCACGCGCAAGAGCGATGTGCAGAGGCACCTGCGAACCCACTCGGACCTCAAACCGTTCAAATGTACTCTCTGCGAACAGGGCTTCAACACAGAACAGTCGCTGAAAGACCATGCTAAGTTGCATTCCGAGGAGAGGAAGTTTGCGTGCAAAGAATGCGGCGCAAGGTTTGCTGGTCGGAACGGCCTGCACTCGCATTTCAAAACACATCTTGAGAAGGGATACGAGTGTAAGACGTGCTCAAAGTCGTTTTCCAGAAATTCTGACTGGCACAGGCATATGAAAACTCATAAAAAATAATAACATGCATGTGGAAATAATGTCTAGAGTGTACTCGTTGCCTATTTCAGCCAGTTGTGCTTGCTCAAAGCCTGCTGGAATTTATTAAAAAATAAATTGTAAGTGTATCAATTAATTTCCTTTTACACCTGTATGTCTTTTGACAACCAGTTATGGACCTTCTTTGTATGCTGCCAATAACAAAAGTAACAGAAAAAAAAAGAGAGAAGACTAAAAAAAATTTGGCAACATATTGCCAAGTTTTGTGGTTTTGAGTTCAAATATGATAATCAAATCTGAATGTGAAACATTGGAGGATTATGGAATAATGTTCAAACTTCTACCTACCCTAACAATTATTTGAAAGCTCTCCTCAAATAATTGTTCAGTTTGGTAGAAGATGAAACATTTATGTTATCATCCCCAACTGATGAACGTTTTCTGTATCATTGGAGGATTACATGTATTACTAAAAAAATATGAAGAAAAAAAACTTCAGTAATGTGCCAATATGAACATCAATTTGACCACTTGACTTGTGAATTAGCATTTGATCATGAGGTGCATCTTAGAGAAATTTTAATAGGCGCTATATAAATATTGAATTATTATTATTATCATTATTAAAGTTATATTTCTGCCCTGTTGGCATGTTGAAGAACTACATGTGTTGTGTATATGTTGGGGGAGGAGGCGGGGGGGGGGGGGACTTCGCATTTATTTCATGTTTTAAAAGACGTTTACCTCTTCAAACTGCCTACTGGAATTATCTGGCGCCAGGCTGAAGTTTTAAAGAGCCTACACGAATTATCAACGTCAGTAGTCAACAAGTTAATGGATTGCCTTCTGGAACCAGGGGCCTGTTTCATAAAACTGTTCGTAAGGTACAAATGACTTTACGCACGACTGGTGACCATTTCTTGTTCTAAATGATATTCCTATGTAACTGATTTAGCGCCTGAGAACAGGTTCCAATCGTGCGTAAACCAGTGCGTAACATTAAGAACAGGTGGGTGTTTCATCAAGCTGTTCGTAAATTACAAGCGACTTTGCGAATAACTGATGATCTTGTGGTTAATTACTTGCACCAACTTTTCATTGGTGTTGATTTAGATCTCCAATCTTTTGTTAAGTCATTCTTAGAGCTCTTACAAAGCGCTTTATGAGACACCCACCTGGTGGCCCCTTGCTCTACAAAGCCAATGGAATTATGCCAGTCAACAGGTTCACCCATTGCTCACGGGAACAGTGGGGTCTCTATATATAACACCTACTTATAACATAATTACAGAATTCACTGGTTAATAGGCAGTTCTCAGTAATTTTGTTCTGGGGAGCGTTTCATGAAAGGACTTGTCGGACGTTTTATCAGACAAGTCCGGTTTTATCCGACAGTTACCATAGTAACAGTGCCTCTCAGCCAATCAAAATTAAGGAAAGTTATCAGATCTGACAACTTGTCAGACAAAAACATTGATGAAACGCTCCCCAGAACCTCAGACCTCATGGTTTACAGCCCATACACCTAACCTCTTGACATGCACATACATTGTAGGCCTGAGTGTTCAACTTGAACAATTAATGCATTCGAACAGTTTAGCAACAATTGACAACCAAATACAACTTCATACACTAATCTAATGCTTCACAAGATGTTGATTATTGATTTGAGATGTTTGATTTTCAAAAGTATCGATATTTGAAAACAAAGCGCAAGATGAAATGCTAAGAATTCCAAACATCCCTAGACATGAAAATGAGACATTGCATGCATCATTCATTTAAGCTCTTTTGATATATATACATGCATTAGGCACTGTACTGGGACTCTCAACTAACTTTCTTGCTTTTCTCAAATGGTTGATTTAGTTCACTGCACTGTACTGTAAAGCAACACTTCGAGATAAGCCTTTTAGTTTATTGAAGGACTGTTGGTAATCGACAATTTTTAAGGACAGCTGGGCAGGCCTCAAGGTCTATTCCCTTGGATCCCTTGTGCTGATACAAGCCCTTTTCTCATGCATGCTTGTGTTGTATTGCAGCTCACCACCCAAAACAATCACTTATTTGTGATGGTATTGTAACACAGGAAAACCTACAGAATGTGTGCATTGTATTTTATGTAGGAAATGACAATATTCAATAGTTTGTAAGATTTTCAAAATTGTATTGTCTGACTTTTAAAAAATTCTACATTAAAGGACAAGTCCAACCCAACAAAAAGTTGATTGGAATAAAGAGAGAAAAGTCCAACAAGCATAACATTGAAAATTTCATCAAAATCGAATGTAAAATAAGACAGTTCTGAAATTTAAAAGTTTCGCTTGATTTCACAAAATAGTTATTTGCACATCCTGGTCAGTATGCAAATGAGGAGACTGATGTTGTCATCCACTCACTATATCTTTTGTATTTTTTTACATGAAATATGGATTATTCTAATTTTCTCCTCATTGTCAAGTGAAACAATGATTAATTCCTCCCTGGACATGTGGAATTAGCATTGTTTAATACTATATGGTTCAGTCAAGTTGGTCCTTATTGTCAAATCTGTAAAAAATGAAATATTGTATAATTCAAACAAATTAAAACAAACAAAATAGTGACTGACATCATCGACTGTCTCATTTGCTTGTCACTGAGTTGTGCATATCACTGTTTTGTAAAAAAATAAGCGAAAATTTAAGATGTCATAACTTTCTTATTTTACATCCAATTTTGATGAAATTTTCAGCATTATGCTAGTTTGATTTTTCCCTATTTATTCAAATCAACATTTTTCTGGGGTTTTCTTGACCTTTAATCACTTTTATACTAAACAATTACTGCTTGGGTTTGTCTGCCCTTTCAATGCAGTTGAACCAGTGCAGTGGCCATCTCTTAATCTAGCTGCCACTTGCATATCGTGACTAATAAAGCTAATGTGTACATACATGTATATGTGTAAATGCTTTTACAATGAACATGTATTTATAAGAAAATACAGGCTAATAGTAGCATAGCAGAAGTGTAGAAGTTCTTTTAAAGTTTTTTATATTTAATTTTCTTAACAGAGCAGCGATATTCTTCATGTATTGTAATGTAGTTCATTCATTTTCTTTATTAGTATAATATGAGCGGTCTACAGCTTTGATTATAGGTTTTGCTGAATCGATCCAAGGAAGTATTAATCAAAATCGTTATTCATGCACGTTTGTCAGTGTTTTTGTAGGTGAGGCCTGGAGTTCCGAATCACAATGCCACAGGAGAAATCTTTCTCCAATAGAATGTGTACACATGGCTCAGTCCCATGATTAAGGCTGGCAAAGTTGGCCTCGATGCCGGCCTCTACTTCACCCGTGACATGTATCTCTTACCTTTTTAGTTTTTTTCTTCCTTGCAATAAGGCTTTGGACTGTAAACAATATTTGTACATTGATAATGTTCGGTGCTTATAAATTGTACAACTGAATAGATGAGTTCATTAGAATTGAAGCCCTGTACAGTTTGTATTGTCTTTCTTTACAAGAAGCACATTTGCTGAGCATTGGTAGTGCTGCTAATGATGAGGGGAAGAATGATTATCTAGGATGATTAGAGTACAGTATTTATATTTGATGATGATGATGATCGCTGTCGTAGTAATGATGATGATGATGATGGTGGTGGTGGTAGGAATAGTAATGATGATGGTGATGATGATAATGGTGATGACGATGAGGATGGAGGTAGTAATGGTGATGATGATGATGGTGGTGGTGGTAGTAATAGTGATGATGGTGATGATGATGATGGAGGTAGTAATGGTGATGATGATGATGGTGGTGGTGGTAGTAATAGTGATGATGATGATGATGATGGAGGTAGTAATGGTGATGATGATGATGATGATGGTGGTGGTGGTAGTAATAGTGGTGATGATGATGATGGTGGTGGTGGTAGTAATAGTGATGATGGTGATGATGATGATGGAGGTAGTAATGGTGATGATGATGATGGTGGTGGTGGTAGTAATAGTGATGATGGTGATGATGATGATGATGGAGGTATATGGTGATGATGATGGTGGTGGTGGTAGTAATAGTGATGATGGTGATGATGATGATGGAGGTAGTAAGGGTGATGATGATGATGATGGTGGTGGTGGTAGTAATAGTGATGATGGTGATGATGATGATGGTGGTTGTAATAGTGATGATGGTGATGATGGAGGTAGTAATGGTGATGATGATGATGGTGGTGGTGGTAGTAATAGTGATGATGGTGATGACGATGAGGATGGAGGTAGTAATGGTGATGATGATGATGATGGTGGTGGTGGTAGTAATAGTGATGATGATGATGGTGGTGGTGGTAGTAATAGTGATGATGATGATGGAGGTAGTAATGGTGATGATGGTAGTGGTGGTAGTAATAGTGATGATGATGGCGATGATGAGGATGGAGGTAGTAATGGTGATGATGATGATGGTGGTGGTGGTAGTAATAGTGATGATGATGATGGAGGTAGTAATGGTGATGATGGTGGTGGTGGTAGTAATAGTGATGATGATGATGGAGGTAGTAATGGTGATGATGATGATGGTGGTGGTGGTAGTAATAGTGATGATGATGATGGAGGTAGTAATGGTGATGATGATGATGGTGGTGGTGGTAGTAATAGTGATGATGATGATGATGATGATGGAGGTAGTAATGGTGATGATGATGATGGTGGTGGTGGTAGTAATAGTGATGATGGTGATGATGATGATGGAGGTAGTAATGGTGATGATGATGATGGTGGTGGTGGTAGTAATAGTGATGATGGTGGTGGTGGTAGTAATAGTGATGATGGTGATGATGGTGGTGGTGGTAGTAATAGTGATGATGATGATGGTGGTGGTGGTGGTAGTAATAGTGATGATGATGATGGAGGTAGTAATGGTGATGATGATGATGGTGGTGGTGGTAGTAATAGTGATGATGAGGATGGAGGTAGTAATGGTGATGATGATGATGGTGGTGGTGGTAGTAATAGTGATGATGATGATGGAGGTAGTAATGGTGATGATGATGATGGTGGTGGTGGTAGTAATAGTGATGATGATGATGGAGGTAGTAATGGTGATGATGATGATGGTGGTGGTGGTAGTAATAGTGATGATGATGATGGAGGTAGTAATGGTGATGATGATGATGGTGGTGGTGGTAGTAATAGTGATGATGATGATGGAGGTAGTAATGGTGATGATGGTAGTGGTGGTAGTAATAGTGATGATGATGGCGATGATGAGGATGGAGGTAGTAATGGTGATGATGATGATGGTGGTGGTGGTAGTAATAGTGATGATGATGATGGAGGTAGTAATGGTGATGATGGTGGTGGTGGTAGTAATAGTGATGATGATGATGGAGGTAGTAATGGTGATGATGGTGGTGGTGGTAGTAATAGTGATGATGATGATGGAGGTAGTAATGGTGATGATGATGATGGTGGTGGTGGTAGTAATAGTGATGATGATGATGATGATGATGGAGGTAGTAATGGTGATGATGATGATGGTGGTGGTGGTAGTAATAGTGATGATGGTGATGATGATGATGGAGGTAGTAATGGTGATGATGATGATGGTGGTGGTGGTAGTAATAGTGATGATGAGGATGGAGGTAATAATGGTGATGATGGTGGTGGTGGTAGTAATAGTGATGATGATGATGGAGGTAGTAATGGTGATGATGATGATGGTGGTGGTGGTAGTAATAGTGATGATGATGATGGAGGTAGTAATGGTGATGATGATGGTGGTGGTGGTGGTAGTAATAGTGATGATGATGATGGAGGTAGTAATGGTGATGATGGTGATGGTGGTGGTGGTAGTAATAGTGATGATGATGATGGAGGTAGTAATGGTGATGATGGTAGTGGTGGTAGTAATAGTGATGATGATGATGATGATGGAGGTAGTAATGGTGATGATGATGATGGTGGTGGTGGTAGTAATAGTGATGATGATGATGATGGAGGTAGTAATGGTGATGATGATGATGGTGGTGGTGGTAGTAATAGTGATGATGATGATGATGCATGATGATGGAGGTAGTAATGGTGATGATGATGATGATGGTGGTGGTAGTAATAGTGATGATGGTGATGATGATGATGGTGGAGGTAGTAATGGTGATGATGATGATGATGGTGGTGGTGGTAGTAATAGTGATGATGATGATGGAGGTATTAATGGTCATGATGATGATGGTGGCGGTGGTAGTAATAGTGATGATGGTGATGATGATGGAGGTAGTAATGGTGATGATGATGATGGTGCATGGCGGTGGTAGTAATAGTGATGATGGTGATGATGATGGATGTAGTAATGGTGATGATGATAATGGTGGCGGTGGTAGTAATAGTGATGATGGTGATGATGGAGGTAGTAATGATGATGATGATGGTGGCGGTGGTAGTAATAGTGATGATGGTGATGACGATGAGGATGGAGGTAGGAATGGTGATGATGATGATGGTGGTGGTGGTAGTAATAGTGATGATGGTGATGATGATGATGGAGGTAGTAATGGTGATGATGATGATGGTGGTGGTGGTGGTAGTAATAGTGATGATGATGATGGAGGTAGTAATGGTGGTGATGATGATGTTGGTGATGATGTCAACTATATATAGAATTATAACAGAATAAGTGTATGAAGAATCATGGTGATGATGTTGATGTATGTGATGAGTGTGTTGGGCGCGTCGTGGTCTAACGGTTCTGACTCTCGCCTTTCAAACAGACGGTCGTGGGTTCGAATCCTAGCCATTGCATGTTTTACTTCAGCAAGAAATTAACCACCCTGTGCTGCACTTGACCCAGTTGAGGTGAATGGGTACCGGCAGGAGGTAATTCCTCAAAAAGCTGTGCGCCCCAGAATCGGTAGACAAGCTTTCCCGGGGTAAAGTAGGAGCGCCTTGACCACCTAGCAAGGTGGATACGTGCGCTATACAAATATTACATTATTTATTATTTGGGCTTTTTAACAGAAGTATTAAAGCAAGTACTAAAGATATGTTTAAAAGAAAGAGGTGAGATTTGTGCTGTTTATATCACAGAGAAATAAGAAAAAAAAACGTTTTGAAGACCTTGTAACAAATTTTACATGTATAAATTCCATTGTTGTACGCTCACTGATAAAAAAGGAGTCCCAACTCATAGTTAAGTCCATGGGCCCATAACATAAAGCTTAGCAATGATCGTAGAACAATTTTCTACGATTGCTTGCATTGACTACAATGTAAAAATTGTAAAAAAATCAAGCGTACGATCAATCGCTAACCTTTGTGTTACAAAACCCAGATTAAACTTTGAGATAACTTATACTATGTCCTTTAATTGTCACTCCTTCATTTCTAAAACAGAGTGAAATCTCTCAAATGTAAGTAAATTTCATACAGCTTTTATAATGCTCTATTGTAAATGTTTAATATATATATATATCTCCTAAGAATTAACCATGTACTTTCATTTCCCCCCCTATAATTTGTGCAAGTGTCATGATATAACGTTCTTGACAAAATATCTTCGAGCAGGTTTAATCTACTGTACACTTGGTTCAATACCAATAGTCTAATTCTTTCTTAGTATAATTTCCACGTCATCTGCCTATTATTTTGCCCAAAGTCAAACAAAGAATTGGTTCACAAACAGTTCATTTAAAGGACAAGTCCACCCCAATGAAAGGTTGATTTGAATAACAAGAGAAAAATCCAACAAGCATAACACTGAAAATGTCATCAAAATCGGATGTAAACTTGACAAGAAACTTATGACATTTTAAAGTTTTTCTTAATTTCTCAAAACAGCTATATATGCACATCCTGGTCGGCATGCAAACGATCAGACTGATGACGTCATCCACTCACTATTTTTTTTTTGGTATTTTATTATATGAAATATGAAATATTCTAATTTTCTCCTCATTGTCAAGTGAAACAACAATTAATTCTTCCCTGAACATGTGGAATTAGCATTGTTTAATACTATATAGTTCAGTCAAGTTGGTCCTTATTGTCAAATCTGTAAAAAAAGTAAAATAAAATACAATAAAATACAAAAGACATAGTGAGTGAAGGACATCAACGACTCATCGATTTTCACCCCGGTTCCTTCCCTGTTTGAAATTAAATAGTAACGATGATGATGTAATTATGAGTACCAAATGTGATGGTGATTATGTTATGTTTATTATGGCAATGATTTATGAATACCGGTACACATTCATATTATTGGTGGTCGCAATATATATATAATTCATCTTTATTAACATTCAAATCGTTCAAACAAAGGAATAAAATATATACAAACATAGAAGAAAAGAACGCCCAGGACATATCTGAGTAACAAAACAAGCAGGGTATACATAAATAACATAGATTATATTAACATAATAGCATATACAATACATTACTATGATTACCCCGAATCAAAATATTAAAACAAGCATGAAATTATTATAAAGAAGTACAGTATGTAGAAGAAAAACGAGAACTAAAGCAGTTGAGAAAATGGGAGAGATGGTACATACAAAGATGAAATAAAATAGAAGTGAGAGAAGGAATGAGAAGGGGGGGGGGGGGGGGGAGTAAAAGAGAGAAAACAACATGTGACTTCCAGGGCATTACATAAATTCAAATGATTGCACATATACCCCGACACAGGCAAACGACCAGTTACAGCGGTTTTTTTCCTTCCTTGGATACATAGAAGTGCATATAATATGTTTCCTTCCTCACTTCATACACTCTCATACACTCTCATACACTTCATACACTCTCAGAAATGGTAATGGTGGTTGTGATTACAGATGATTCTAATTATGATGATTATGATTGTGAGATTAAAATTATCAAAGACAATGAAGGATTTCTTTGTTTTCCCTCGTAGAATTATGAGGAATAAGTGAAGTTACGCAATGTAGATTGCAGATTGGTAATGAGAAAAAAATGAAACTGGGGTTAATCTCGTCGCTGCAATTTACAAAATAACCCGCCGTGAAATGAAGAATATTGATATAAAAATCTAAAAAAAATAATTCGACTATTATCAAGTTAACTTTTGAACAACATTGATAATTCTGGTTATGCATCTACCATGGACCTATGAAGAGATGGACGATTAACGCGAGCATTTCTTTGATCCAATGATAGTCACCGTCACCTGGTTATATGTGCATCTTAATGAGAGCATACAGGTGTTGTGACAATAACAATTACCATGATGAATACCAAGACGTATCTGATCACTTAAAGACGGATCAGTTTCCCTGGTCTTAGTTTTGTTGGCCGATACCCAGTTTCGGCATGTGCCTTTCAATCAACATGCTTCATATTTTGAGCAGCAGCCTTTAGAAGCAGACGATTTCTGTGGTGGTATAAAATACGATCCGGACACTTCCGGACGCGCGTAAAGACCTCGATAACATTGAGAGATACACGATCTATACACGTTATTTGCCACGTATATCTGGAATATTATGGAGAAACTTGGGAAAATGGGAATATTAAATGGTTAACAATCAATGACAAATTTGTCTCTCTATTAATATATGCAGACATTTTCTGAAATAAAACACGCGGAACTATAAGATCACCAAAGGTAAACAAGAACTGCACATCGATTTTCCATGATTTAAGTGAATTGTTATCGACTGCGCATATAATCTGTGAAATATAAAGTCCCATTCACGAACTGCTTCAGGCCCTCACGGTACGATCATAAAGGACAAAGGTAGACAAATATGAAGAGAATGTCATTCAGATGACAATAACAGTCACCTGTTAGTGAATTCATTATCTAAGCGATAAATGCCCATCTCTTCGTAGGTCCATACATCTACTAACAAAATGCCTTCATTTTTTAACGATGACCGGTATGTTTTTATTTTATTTATTTCTAGCTTGTTTATCCGGGACAATTGATTGCATTCCATTGATCCGCGCCTGCTAACGCAGGCCTGTTCTCTCCCCCCCTTTGATATGTGCAATGGACTGAATCATTTTAGCCCAGTTTCCATGCCCTTCAGAATTCTGCACTGTTTATAGGCCAACACCAGCGATAGAATGGAACAAAAATGTATACAATTCGGTGAATCCTTGTATGATTCACGTGTGGGGCCTGGTGGGTTTAAAAATTCGATTTGGAGGCATAGAAATTCAGGTGTCGTTTGATAGTTAGTTAATGATCCACATAGAGATGACAAATATTCATTGGCGAGCTGTATAAAGTGGCCGGGTTCCAAAAGAAACTCGTCAAACTTCACTAGCGCACTACACAGCTTCCACTCAGTCAAAATGAACAAATATTTGACCCAGGCTAGCTTCAATAATCTTTACTAAGCACATGTCAAAAATTAAGATATTGGTTTAATAACAAAGAGGCTGTAGCCCCTCAACTCAATCGGTTCCGGAACCCAAAGTCACAACATGGGAAAAGAAAGACCAATGAAAATGAGATGGGATTAAACCAAATGGTAATTCTTTGCTTGACTGCTGTTCAATTAAGTTTTGTGTATATTTTTTATATTTGTTTTATATGCATGTATTTATGTTTTAAAGGACCCCATGGAAGAACAGTGGTATTTTATTAATACCGCTGAAATGGGCCATCCTCCATATGATCTGTACGTTATGTTAAATTGAGCATGTATATATTTTATTTTTTATATGGAGATAAATACAAACAAACAAACAGTCCATTCATGCATTATGCTTCTTTGACCTCAATATGTGTGTTTAAAATGTTGATTTTAACTGACTGTAACTTCTTATTTATTGAGGCAATCAATTAAACATGCCGATGGTCAAACTGTGAACTTGAATAAAGTGGTAATTTTTTTTGATCCCATCTCATTTCCATTCATCTTTCTTTTGCCAAATTTGGATTCGGAACCAATTGATTTTTTTTTTTTTTTTTTTTTTGGGGGGGGGGCTAGTACTGCCTATTTGTGATTAAACCGGCAAATCTCTTAATTATTGACATGTGCTTAGTAAGGAATATTGACGCTAGCCTGTGTCAAAATTTTGTTAACTTTGACTGACTGGAATTTGTGAAGTGCGCTTGTGAAGTTTGATAAGTTTCTTTTGGAACCCAGTTTAGATGCACTGACCTATTTTCCTCAGCTTCGCTTCGGGAAGCTAGCTACATCCATCCTCCTGCCTCAAATGTGCATGAATATTTCGCCCATCACCTGAATAAGCCAGTTCGTAGTTCCACTATGCGCAAGATCAGAAGATTCTTCGCATGATCAGAGGAAGGTCATTGGTACTGATGGTGGTTTAAAATTTAATGAGATAAGCACCAACTTTGGTGCCTTGATTATTCATCTATTCTTTTGAATTGTGTTTTTCATTTACATCCACAATAAACCACAATGCGTCGATCCACGAACGACTGGTATTTCACAGTTTGCATATTGTGCAACAAAGTAGAAATACGACAAACACCTTCATAAAGTGTTAATTCGTGTGCTTCTCTAGTCACCTGTGGCGGCCGCACAGAAGCGTTGTTCCCGACCTTTCGTTGGAGAACGCGAACGCTTATTTACGACGGTAGTTGATTTTGGAAGAGACTTTTGGGCCCGTCGTCATGGTCGTTAATCTCTGTCCTGCAATGCAAATTGTGTGACATGAGATTTTTTTTCGTTTCGCATCTGCAACGGAAACATTCAATATGCGTTTCGTGTGCAAAATTCTGGTTGCTACTATGGTAACAGCGATATATCCGATTTAGAACGACTTTCCAGAGCCACATTTGATTCCTCCCAGAGCTCGAGAGGCCGCCCGGGGGGGGGGGGGGGGGGGGGGGGCTACTTCCATTGAAGAGTGGATACCAGGCGCGACCACGCGTAAAGGGGACAGAGTGGGCAAGTACGTTACGTATATAGGCCTTTGTAAAGTTATAAGGGTGTCAAAAACGATGTTTAAAATACTAGAAAAAGTGATATATTTCCAATACTTATTGGGTTTCACAAGCCAAATGCTTGTTAAGAGATGCATTTTCATAATATGAAAAAGCCTTGCTTCCCTTGTTTAGGGTGCTTTTCGAAACCGCATGGTCGTGCCTGGTACCCACTCATCAATGGAAGTGGTCCCCCCCGGGAATTTGAATCTAATCCCCCATTTCTGAAAGTGTCCATGTTCACAACTCTTGCTATGGCAAACGGTCTGAAATCACCCATATTTTCGAGACACTGGCACCTTTATTTTCCCACTGGAATATCCATATGGGTCAAAGAGGTCGAGATTGATTGTCATCTCAATGCAAAATAGATTACCTACAGTTTGATGTATAATACTTTATGACTGATATAATGGTTACATCTCATTTTTGTCTCGCCCACCAGAGGTGAAGGCGAGACTTAGGGATCCAAATGTCGTATGTCGTCCGTCGTCCGGCATCGTCTGTCGTCCGTCGTCCGTCCGTCACAAACCTAATGACACATAACTCCACAACCGTAAGTCGCTTTTCAACCAAACTTGGATGGTAGATGGACTTGGGGGACCTGCATGTTATGCTGCAGTCGGAGTTCACATGATAAGGTCAAAGGTAATTTTCAGGTCAACGTTAAAGATTACATGCAGACCAACGTTAAAGTTTACATGCAAGACTCTCTTATGACACTTAACTCCGCAACCGTAAGTCGCTTTTCAACCAAACTTGGATGGTAGATGGACTTGGGGGACCTGCATGTTAGGCTGCAGTCGGAGCTCACATTGTAAGTTTGCGTGCAAGGCTCTTATGACAAATGTTATTCCATCCCAGTCATTTCACAATGAAGTTTCGATATAATTCTGTTGCGCGCCCTCGCAAATCACGATATTTCTGGTTATTTTCATAAGTGGGCGAGACACAAAATCGCTTTTGCCTTGTTCTCCCAAACTTTGAGATCGAGCAGGCAGAACATGGCATATTTCTGTGTACAACGTGACGTGACTAACGTATGATAGTTACCGTTCCTAGACCCTTATCATTTGAAACAATTAATACAGTCCAAACAAACTTAAGTAACGCATTTAATGTTGAAACTAACAATGTCCTTGTACTATAAAGCTTTGCCTTCTGATATTCATAATATAGCTACAGTTTGAGGAAGCAAATATCGAGTCCGGAATAGATTTTGATTTGCAATAGGGTCTGCGTAAGTATACTATATACTAGCTGGCTAGCATCGTCTGCTACGTAAACCAAATGAGCGAACATGACCGAAACTAACCATTATGGTGTAAATTTAGGTAAAATCACCCTTTAACTCTACAAATAATGGTTTTCAAGTACTAATTTCAGGTAAAACAGATTGCCTGCTCCCAAAAAACATACGAATAGACACCAAAAACCAGAGAAAAAGACCACCAAATAAAGAAGTTGTGGCCAAAACTGTGATTGGGGGGCGGGGGGGGGGGGGGAGTGGCGGCCATTTTGGATTTTGGCGCGGCACACTTTTTTCTCGTACCCGAGACAAAAAATATTGCCATTTCATGTTGAGATACATTACGAGGAATAAATAAAAACTGTTGCCATATTAAATTGACAAAAAAGTATTTTTGACCTATGTATAGCCCACTCCTATTAAGATGCACATAACCAGGCGACGGTGACTATCATTGGACCAAAGAAATGCTCGCGTTAATCGTCCATCTCTTCACAGGTCCATGATCTGATCACCCAAAGACGGAACAGTTTCCCGGTCTTGATTTTTGTTGGCTGATACCCTGTTTCAGCATGTGCCTTTCAGTCAACATGCTTCATATTTGGAGCAGCAAACTTGAGAAGCAGACGATTTTTATGATAATGAAATATGACATAATTCGATCCGCTAATTACCGCTCACACATAAGGACCTCAATAACATTGAGAGATACACGATCCATACATGTTATGTACCACAAATATCTGGAATATTATGGAGAAACTTGGGAAAATGACATTTTAAATGGTAAACGATCAATCACAATATTGCCTCTATTTTAAAATATGCAGACATGTCCCCAAATAAAACACATGGAACTAAGATTACCAAAGGTAAACAAGAACTGCACATCGATTTTCCAATAAGTGATTTGTTATCTATTACGCATATAATTTGTTAAATATAAAAAATGTCCAGGCACGAACTGCTTCAGTCCCTTCTCACGGTGACATCATAGGACCAAAGAAGACTAGTATGAAGAGAATGTCATTCACATGACTATTACAGTCACCTGTTAGTGAATTCATAATTATCTAAGTGATGAATGTCCATCTCTTCATAGGTCCATGGTACGTCCGACACTGCCCTGGGCCTATTAACAACGGGTAGGCAACATTCGATCCAACCCACTCTCATTTTTTTTATATGGCTAATTGACAAAGTGTATGAATATGATTGTCCAGCTAACACTGATTCTATTTTTGGTAGGGGAAGGCAGGGTAAGTTGAGCATAGGGGCAAGTTGAGCCACCACACCCAGCCCTATAATGAATGAGTCAGACATTATAGTAGACCGGCCAAAAGTAAAAAAGTGCTCTAGATAAGGATTCGACGGCAAAATTTGTTAATGCTTGGCATCCCAGCTAAAAGTCTTGCAAAAATACCCAGGAATAGCGTACGGCCGGATGCCAAGTGCAATTTTGCGTGAAAGTGTCATTTTTAGCGTAAAAACTGAAAGAATGTCGAAAATCACGCATTTTGATATTTTGACGGATTATTTTAATATTTTTGATTATCTTTGATATGAAATCATTTTTATTCAGAGTTTCAAATTATAAGTCTCATAAATATGCATTTCAAATTTGAATATTGCACACACACATATGGCACAGGGAAACATAAAACCGCGATTTCCTCAAAATAAAAGTTTGTGAAAACTATCAACAGTTTGAAGTTTTTTTTACGCAGCTTGAATTCTTCGATTAAACTGCGTTTATCCATCAAATGTATAGTAAATGTCCTAATGTCACAAATATTAAAAGAATTTTCAAGTAAGATGGAAGATATCTCACTTTATGTTATCTGAAATGAGCCAATGTGCATTCTACCAGGTGCGCGTTTTGAAAGAAAAATTGAAAATACCGTACATTATGTACATAATTACATGTATAAGTACATACTAAAGCGAGTTTTTAATTACATGTATAAGTGCATTCTAAAGCGAGTTTTTAATTGGATAGCACAATTTGTCAATTCTTTGCATCCCAGCTAAAAGTCTTGCGGAAATCCTGAGGAATAACGTACGGGCGGATGCCAAGTGCACTTTTGCGTGAAAGTATTATTTTTTGCGTAAAATTTGAAAGACTGTTGAAAATCACGCATTTTGATATTTTGACGGATTATCATCATATTTTTGGTTATCTTTGATATGGAATTAATTTTATTCAGAGTTTCAAATTATAAGTCTAGTAAATATGCATTTCAATTTGGAATATTACACACACATATATGGAAATATGAAATATAAAATCGTGATTTACTAAAAATAGTAGTTTGTGAAAACTATCAATAGTATAATGTTTGTGTTCCGCATCTCAATTTCGTCCATTTTAGCGCTAACCGAATAAATACATAATAATTGTTGTCATGGCACATATAGTGAAAACAAAATGTTGAAAGAGGATGCAAGATATATCATTTTATGTTATATATGCGAAAGATAACAATGTACAATTATCGGATGCGCATTTATGATAAAATACAAACAGCGCACAATATTACATCTATATTGCACATACTAATATTAATCAGTGCGATACTCGTCATGATATTATATCAGATTATGTTTACTTTTGTAGAGTTCGATCTTCTTGCTATTTCCGCGAATTAATTGGTGCTGAACGTAAATCTACCTGTGGCGATATTCATAAATAGGTCTGATATTCAATTTGCCGTTACCATGGTAACATTAATTTTGTATGAATATCTATATCCAAAATCATAGAAACAGTAGCGTACCTAGGATTTTCCACAAGGGGGGGGGGGCAAAACCGTCGGCCAAAAAAATTGACAAGCAAAAAAAAAAGGTCTTCAAGCTCGTCAGGGGGGGGGGGGGGGCAAAAAAGGTCTTCAAGCTCGTCGGGGGGGGGGGGCATGGATAAGTCTTTTGCATGGGTTGGGACTCGTCAGGGGGGGGGGAGCAGACTGCCCCCATTGCCCCCCCCCCCCCCGTAGGTACGCTAGTGCATAGAAAATATACATGTATGAATAAAACGATCGAATTAGCATTTTTAAACTACTCTGTCAATCTACATTTTACTTCAATTATTGGATTATCAAAGTCTAAAAAAATATGGCCGTTGCCACGGCAATACCTATTTTTTGTCTCGCCTGCATGCATAGCAGAGCAGGACTAAAGGAGCCACTTTTCCGGCGGAGGCGACGGTAGTTTTGATATAACAGCGTCATATCAACCTTGAAATCTTAACCAATGTTACGTTTTCGAAATTTCGTTATAACTTTGAACGTACATAGGAAAACAAAATTAATGACACTTATAACAGTATTCAGGTATTACTGATCGTCTTGCACAAGTTTTAGATCACATGATTAAGGTCAAAGGTCATTTAGAGTCACTGAACTTTGGCCATATATATGGGGGTATTTTTTTCTTAATGTCATCATAACTTTTTAATTTTATTGATCCAGTTCATGATTAAACTTGAATATAAGGGTATTAAAGTATGATGGATCATTTTGCACAAATTTCAGTTCACATGATCAAGGTTATACGTCATTTAGGTTCGATGAGCTTATTATTTTATTATCACATGAATGGCGCTTTTGTGAATAATTATTAGTTTCAGTTGTTTCCAATGTTCTGCTGCTATAATTATTATGTGAAAATATGAATAATAAATGTTATTTGGTCTTTTGCATTGCAAGTTATAATTTTCATTCAATTCATGTTGCTTCATTACAGTTTTCGCGTTTGCTATTATCATAGGTCCATGCTGTTATATATCGTAGTCTAAGACGGGGGCCAGACAGCCCGACCCTGGGCAGCCCTGGACATACATGTATGTATTGCCAATGCCAATTTGGGAAATGCAATCTATATATTACAATATCTGCGCTGGACGCTGGTCATTAGCCTTTAGATTTGTTTGTCATAATGGTCGTGCGACTGCATTTCCCAACATGACAATACATGTGATGAAATGAGCTTTAAGAATTAAAATGTGAACTTAAAGAACCTACTCTTTTAGTATTTCAAACATCATTCTCCACAGATGAAAACTCTTAGCTCATGCAAATGGTTACTGACCGATCTATTTTAATTTTTGGTCTAATGAACTGTTCAATTAACTGATCAAAGAGACCGCAGTTGCATGAAACAACGCCTTCGACATTCTAAAATTGGGAAAATGAGCTACGGACACTGACATAAGCCTTTTGATAGAAGATGCATGGAAGTGAGGGGGAGGGGAAACTTGCCCCCCCCCCCCCAAAAAAAAAAAAAAAAAAAAAAAATCAAGAAAAGGCATAAAACAACAGAAGCAAAATAATAGAAAGCTTGTAGGGGAGGGGGTTATTTAGTTATTTATTTATTTATTTATTATTTATTTATATATTTATACATATTTTTTTATTTATCATAACCTCAATTGAATGTAAATATTGTAATTTTAAACATTTTTTTTATTAATAAACACAAATTCTTCCCTAAATTAAGGCTTTTGCTTAAAAGACTTGGTCAGTCAGCTCACTCACCAGCAGCGTAGCTAGGATTTTGTCAGCAGAGGAGCACGGGGGCGGGGCTTGGTATTTTGCAGGGGGTAACAAAATAGATTGATTCATATGCCATAAAATTTAGAGTTGAAAGTTAGAAAGTTACACAATTCGTAAGTGTAATCATGAACATTATTGTAATGTTAAAAATTTCAGAAATTTTTAATATTCTGACGTGGAAACGGAGCATTTAATAAATATTTTTAAAAAATGATATATAGGCTATTGATGCGAGCGTGAAACGCAATCTGATTTTTATATTCCAATCCGTAAACTGGACATTTTGATGACGTTTTGAAATAAAAAATGTTATGTATCTGTTTTTTAAAAAAATCCAGCACAAGCCGAGCTGGCTTTTTTTAAAATTAGAAACGAAACATTCTCAGGCGCGATAGCTCAATCGGTAGTGAGGGGGTTTCGGACTCCGGTGGCCTGGGTTCGATTCCCACTTGGTGCGCTAGTGCCAAGTAAGGCATTTTAATCCTATAGGTCCCTCGGAGAGTACCTTAAGCCATCGGTCATCTGGTTGCTTGCTTAGAAGCATTCACGCTTTCTTAGCAAATGAGGTAAAACAAAAATCGTGAAATCATGAACAATGATCAGTATTTAATTATAGCATTTGATGCGAGCGCGAAGCGTGAACTGAAAATGTCGAATTAAACGAAGGATTTTAAACATGTTTTTAATGAAGAAAAAGATGAATATCTTACTTACAAAAACGTTAGCGCAAAAGCGCGAGCTAAAATTGGGAGAGACTAAGAGCTAAAGATTGGACATACAGTATTCATATTTATTTGATAATGGACTGGATGCGACTGGATTCTGAGAAGTTGACACATCAAGCAAGGTTTTTTTTTAAACAGATAGCAAGTTGTTTATCTCATATATTAATGCCAGCGCGAAGCTCGAGTCGAAAATTTATTTGCCATCTTTTTGTAATCCCATGTAGGGTGCCTATCTCGCTACACCACAATAAAATATACACTTGAATCGCGAGCAGAATACTTTGGGTATATTACAGCGGCGTACCCAGGATTTTCCAAAGGGGGGGGGGGGATTTTTTTGAGGATATTTCGTCCGCGAAAAAAAAATTACAAGCAAAGGATTTTGTACCAGAACAAAAGAATCGTCAGGGGGGCAGGCCTGGGGTACGTCCCCTGCATGAGTTGTGACTCGTTGGGGGGGGGGGGGGCAGTCTGCCCCCCTTTACGCTAGTGGTTTATTATCTTGAAAACGGGATACTTTCAGCTCCATGTAATCCTTTCGGACACTACACATAACCTTAGGCAGTGGGGGGAGGGGGGGGGGGAAGAGGCAGTTGCGGCCAGAAATTTTGTAACTCGTTTTAAGTATGTACTTATTCATGTAATTATGTTAATAATTTACAGTATCTTCAATTTTACATTCAAAATGCCCCCCCCCTCCCCGCTAAATTTTGCATGCCCCCTTTCGGAAAATATTTCTTCCACCTTACTTGAAAATTCTTTTAATATTTGTGACATTAGAAACGATCGATATTCAATAGATGAACCAATTTAAATCGAAGAATTTAAGTTGTAAAAAAACTTAGAACCATTGATAGTGTTCACAAACTTCTATTTTGAGTAAATCACGATTTTTATGTCATATTGCCATATATGTGTGTGTAAAATTCCACATTGAAATGCATATTTAGTAGACTTATAATTTGAAACTCTGAATAAAAATAATTCCATATCAAAGATAATCAAAAATATGATGATAATCCGTCAAAATATCAAAATGCGTGATTTTCAACAGTCTTTCAAATTTTACGCAAAAAATGATACTTTCACGCAAAAGTGCACTTGGCATCCGCCCGTACGTTATTCCTCAGGATTTCCGCAAGACTTTTAGCTGGGATGCAAATAATTGACAAATTGTGCTATCCAATTAAAAACTCGCTTTAGAATGCACTTATACATGTAATTAAAAACTCGCTTTAGTATGTACTTATACATGTAATTATGTACATAATGTATGGTATTTTCAATTTTTCTTTCAAAATGCGCACCTGGTAAAATGCACATTGTCTCCTTTCGGATAACATAAAATGAGATATATTCCATCTTACCTGAAAATTATTTTAATATTTGTGGCATTAGGACATTTACTATACATTCGATTGAGAAACGCATTTAAATCGAAGAATTTAAGTTGCGTAAAAAACTTTAAACTATTGATAGTTTTCACAAACTTTTATTTTGAGGAAATCGCGGTTTTATGTTTCCCTGTGCCATATGTGTGTGTGCAATATTCAAATTTGAAATGCATATTTATGAGACTTATAATTTGAAACTCTGAATAAGAATAATTGCATATCAAAGATAATCAAAAATATTAATATAATCCGTCAAAATATCAAAATGCGTGATTTTCGACATTCTTTCAGATTTTACGCTAAAAATGACACTTTCACGCAAAATTGCGCTTGGCATCCGGCCGTACGCTATTCCTGGGTATTTTTGCAAGACTATTAGCTGGGATGCCAAGCATTAGCAAGCATTAACAAATTTTGCCGTCCAAAGTATAAAAAATCGTTTTGGCCGGTCTACTATTATGGTGGTGTCATGTATTGATGACCCATTGCATAAACCTTAACCCCACCGCATTGTTTTCAACTTTGAAACAAAAAGTACTTTATTAGAGGGAAAATACTAATTTCAGCCAAAAAATCAAAAAAGGGTGTAAAACAGAACACAAAACTTAAAGACTGTTAACTCATGTTCAACCATCTGCAGTTGGCAAAAAACACAATTTTTTTAAAGTTAGTAGGCATATATAATATATTACATAAGATTTGTTTTCATAATTTTATGAAACATATTTTGATTGACCTATGTGTTCATCACTCCTGGTGCTCGCATATTAAGATTTACTAGTTCAAAGGGATTTAATTGCACTAAAACATCCCGTTTTCAAGTCAATTTACACCAAATATATTTCCTCGCACTTCGAGCTTTTATTATTTTATGAAGTAACATGTGCTTCTTTTCATGACTTCTTAAAGTGATTGCCCCCTTTTAAGTCTGAATATAAAACATTTCTAGTCCGTGCTTACGTTCGCATAAGTGGATTGGTGAGATACATCTGGTCATGAATCCCTAAAAACAGTCCTTAATATGCCAATATCTTCTGGTCTGAATATAAAAAAAGATTCAGCTAGCGCGTCGCGCTCGCATCATTTGGTTAGTGAAATACGTATGGTCTTAACGAATTCCTACAAACAAGCCTTAGAATGCCACTCTTCAGGTCTGAATAAAAAAAAATCACCACGTCCTTCGCGCCCACATATTTGATTAGAGAGATACGTATCATGTTCATGATTACAATGACTTCATGTTTATAGGTGTAATTATAAAAAAAAAAAAAACAGCATACAGTACATATGCTGTATGCTCTTTGTGAATTCTTTAAAGAAAAATAGTCCTTAAAAATAAATATCCTTGTTCGGGGATGATATATACAAAAAAATTAGCTCGAGCTTCGCGCTCGCATTTTTTTTGTTTAGTGGGACAGGTATGCATTATGATTACAAAGAAAATGCTTATAATGTCCCTTTTTAAGGTCTGAATATCTAAAAATTTCAGCTCGCGCTTCGCGCTCGTGTTATTTGATCAGTGAGATACCTATCATTACAATGGCACAGTCCTTAAAATGTCTTTATTAGGTCACAATACCTGGCTATTGAGCTCGCTTCGCGCGCCCTCTAAGTGGCTCAAAATTTTTGTTGGTTCCCCCATTCCGTTACCCACTGGGGGCGCATCCCCCACCAGCCCCCGTGCGCGCACGTTGGCGCTATCGCGCCAGATTTATTTGGCAAATTTAGCTGGTACATCCCCCCTCCAACAAAATGATTCTGGCTACGGCCCTGATAACAACATACATGACGTATGAAATATATACAGTATAGTTTTGCAGTGTCTATATAACTATGCGTAGTCATGTGGATCAATGTGTACATGTATACATAATAAAGTGAGACTCGTCTGGGATGAAAATGGATTTTTCAGTCGATCATTCAATAACACAACTCGATCCTTTATGTTTGTATTCAGATTTTGAATAGAGTCATAAGGTCACATCCCACGATATCAGTAAAGAAAATTGTAGCTACACGTACGTATGTAAGTTACTGTTGTTCCGGTATGTGGCTCACATCAACCGAAGGCCTTTATCGAGTAAGACATTTAATAGATGCCGGCTTGTGACAGCCTTAAACTTGGCCTTGATAATTCGTAGTGACTGGCAAGTTTAGTTTGTTTTAACCATTGTTCGGTGTATCGAGCATCTTCCTTCTTAAACCCGGGAATCATATCAATAACCCTCCGAAATTCCCCCAGATGGCATGACAAAGAACTGTAATAACTAAATCTTCAGCTTCTGCAGACTTGTCAGTCTTTTTCCTCGCCCGATGACGCCGCACTTGCTGACATTCGTCAAGTGAAGGAAAAGGAATAGGAGAACAGGTCATATTCTGGACTAGAGTATATACAGCTCTGAGGAACTTTGTTTATGTTGACACAATCAAATTCTCTTTCGATGTGACAAGCTAAGGATGTCTTGACAAGAAAGACTTGACTACTAGAGACTTGACAATGAAAGTCTTGACAAGGAATAAAGACTTGACTATAGGAAATAATTCACCTGGAAGGGTATGACTAGGAAATATATCACTAGGAAAGACGTGACTAGGGAAGACTTGACCAGGAAAGGCTCGACTGGGAAAGACTTGACCAGGAAAGGCTTGACTAGGAAAGATTTGACCAGGAAAGGCTTGACTGGGGATGACTTGACCAGGAAAGGCTTGACTAGGAAAGGCTTGACCAGGAAAGGCTTGACCAGGAAAGGCTTGACTAGGAAAGACTTGACCAGGAAAGGCTTGACTAGGAAAGACTTGACCAGGAAAGGCTTGACCAGGAAAGGCTTGACTAGAAAAGACTTGACCAGGAAAGGCTTGACTAGAAAAGACTTGACCAGGAAAGGCTTGACTGGGAAAGACTTGACCATTAAAGGCTTGACTAAGAAAGACTAGAATAGGAATTAAAGATCAGAATAGGAAAGATGTGACAAGTGAAGGTTTGACTAGGATACACCCGAATATTAAGACTTGACAAGGAAAGTCTTGACAAGGAAAGACTTGAACAAGAAAGACTCGACTAGGACAAAATCCCGACTTAGAAAGACGTGCATATACATACCAAGATGGTGGAGGAGTCATACAAACCGTCACTGAGGAGGTGGCTCATTCTCGCCGGCGTCTCCTTGACCATCTTCCTTGAAGTAGGTGTCCTGAAGAGCTACGGCGTCTTCCTGAACGATATCACCAGGGACCTTGATACGACTACAGGCCTCGTGGGACTCGTCTCAGGACTTGCTCAAGGACTTACATATTTATTGGGTAAGTTCATTATCGATATGATGATGATGATGGTGATGATGATGATGGTGATGACGATGATGATGATGGTGATGATGATGTTGGTGGTGGTGATGATGGTGATGATGGTGGTGATGATGACAATATGACGACGATGATGATGGTAATGATAATGTTGCTGTGGGTTTTGATCCTAGAAATGTATTGATATATGAAATGATGTTGATGATATCGAGGTAGGCCATCAGAATCAACAGTAACATCATCTTACAGTTGAACACCATTGATTACGATAATGTTGTCGTGTGTGTGATCATCATAAAAATCATCATTTTTAATTATGTCGGTAATGAGTCAATAATTCTGAGAGGGCGAAACACTGCACTTAGGGCAAAATCTTTAAAAGATATTGCAATAAAGCGAATCGAGCGACACAATCTAATTTTGTGATAGATTTCGACATAGTTTTTGAATGCTAAAGATGATTTTTCTTGCCCTACCTTATTTCCCATGACTGTTTTGTTTATTCTTAGTCTTGTAACATTTAGAGGGGTGCCGACCCAGCCCCACAAGTGCCACCTCCCTCTATGCGCAAGTGACGGGGTGATGGAAGAACTGACAAAGAAAAAAAAATCAATAATTTAACTTAAAAGAGTTAAACATGTAAAAGGGGAATGAAACATTCGGCACAAGTGAGCTTGTGTGGAAATAGAAAAAAATCAAAGAAAAAGATCAAAGAAAGTTTGAGAAAAATTGGACAAATTATGAGAAAGTTTTGAGCATTTGAATATTGCGATCACAAATGCTATGGAAATCCTCCCATTGGCAATGCGACGAAGATGTGTGATGTCACATATGAACAACTTTTCCTTTGGTGGACTATAAAATACCTCCAAAATGTCTCGTTTTGCTCTTACGGTGATACAAACTCTCTATCCATAATTTATTCTTTGAAAACCTGTACATGTATTACATGCCCTCCTTAGAAAAAAAATATGATCTACTGATAGATGCGATAAAAGAGGCACTTTGAGTGAAATATGATATAGAAAAGTAATGGGAAAGTCGCTCACAAGTGACATCAAACATGTTTGTCGCATTGCTAATGAGAGGATCTACATTACAATAATGATCTAAACTTAAAATGCTCATAACTCTCTTACCATTTATTCAATTTTCTCAGACATTCGTTGATCTGTTTCTTTGATTTTTCTGTTTTCGCCCTGAGCTCTCTTGTTCAAAATCTTTCATTTTCATTCAACCGGATCAAAAAGTTAACGAAAATTTAGTAAGTAAAACCGAGAATTGAATTTTAACCCAAAATTGTGATCTACCTTGTCTAACAAATGCAAACCCATGGTTGTTGAAATTCTTATTGATTACTGATATTCTTATTTCTAATTAACTGCAAGCATATCACAATCTATTCAATCTCCATTTTGTAACGTAGTATGTTTAGTGTTCACGGTTTGTTTTTTTCTTGTCACACACCTCGATCAACTGGTATGTTATAAACAAATAAAATCCAGTATGGGCAAATGGGACTGCGAATCATGATCAGGAGTGTGAGAGTTCAGATTTTGAGCTGTTTTTAATTTTGTTGTTTTTATTTTCAGTTTAATTTCAGCCTTTTTGGCTTTCCTCCGTACAAAAAGTGTGGGAGCTCTTTCTATTTCAGAATTGTCCAACACTGTTCAGCTTTTTTCAGATCTTCTTATTTGTGACCACTCACACCCCTGCATGATTTAACTATAGAGCTATTACAGATAGCTCTATGATTTAACTATAAACATTGCATTGAATTCACGACGGATCGCTCAGCTCGGTAATGTATCCCCATTACCAGGTCCATGGGGAGGACCATAACGCTACAAGGATTGGGGCGGCCGGAAATCGCCACCTCGACATTTTGTTCGCAATTAATCTGCTTCGCACATGTCACACCCAAACTTGCTAAAAAAAAAGAAGAGTGAATTCATGTACGATTCAAATTGTCTTTTCAGCCAAAATTCATAAATGTCGCGTTATATCTACTTTTACTGATTAAAATCAACTAACTGTGTTTATGGTCAGAATTCAGTCGCCGAATTCCATCGAATAGACAATTAAAAACAAAAAGTCGAAACAAATAAAATATGAAAAAAAGAAAACTGAATACGTAAACAATTGCGATACCGATTTTTTATTCGTACATTTGGCCGGAATTCTACAAAAATTCTCCGAATAGAAAATTAGCAGTTTGGGGGCAGTATCGAGTTATGTATTATGTGCAAAATTTTGCGGCGCTTGCGCTGAGATCTCGAGTCCAAATTACCTGGCTCCATTGGGGTAAAGCCAAATACGTCCCCTGGTTGCTTGCTTAAAACCATTTTGGATTTCTTAGCAATCAGTTAAAAAAAATTACCACTCACACCATTACCGAGTTAACTGTCACACTTACCCATTTATTGTGTTGGGACCTTGGGGGTTCTTTGTGGGACGACAAAGGGTTGTGAAGTGGGGAGAGGGAGAGATAGCAAAAAAGTCCTTTTCTTTTTTCCCCCTGCACTTTAGAAAGGATTGTGTACAAAATTGTCCATTATTGGGTGGAGGGGGAGCATCACTAGCGTACCTACGGGGGGGGGGGGGGGCAGAGGGGGCAGTCTGCCCCCCTGACGAGCCACAACCCATGCAAAGGACGTATCCCTGCCCCCCCCCCCTGACGAGCTTGAAGACCTTTTTTTTTTTTTTTTTTTTTTTGCTTGTCAAATTTTTTTCTGGTACGAAATCCTTCATTTGTGATTGAAGACCTTTATTTTTTTATTTATTTATTTTTTTGGCTTGTCAAATTTTTTGGCGGACGGTTTTGCCCCCCCTGCGAAAAATCCCAGGTACGCCACTGGGGAGCATGCATGTTTGTTGGTAAGATATTGACCCGTATAAATATATACATGTTTTAATGGTACATTTCTTTTCAACGCAACATTGCCAAAGTTGCGTTGAAAAGAAATGTACCATTAAAACATGTATTTGGGTAAAAAAATTACATGGAGTATTTGGTATCATTTTACCCAACAAGCGTGCATGTTCCACGTTTGTCAAATGTTAATTGGGTAAACTGTCCTTTTTGGAGTGTGTAAAGTATATTAGAATTCCTAAATTATGCAAATAATATGAAGTATAATTAGAATTCTATTAGTAATAATGTAGTACAAGTCGAAGAGGGTTAGCATATTTCCAGGTGCTAGGCAGTGAGACCACACAAAAGAAATTCAAAGTAATTTAAAATTCAAATGAGGTAAGGGACCCTATAAATAGGAGTCGATGTCGCATGTAATCATCTTTTCAAAGTGAAGAGAGGCTCTAATAAATAACACGCGACAAAAAAGAGTGAAATGTTGCCAAAAAAGGACACCTAAAAGAAATTCATCCAGATAATCACATCCAGACATCAAACAAACATATCACACTAACTGGTTCACAGAAGGTTATAAAAAAAATACCAAGCATGAAAAGGTTGTTATCACAATGGACTCATACTCAATCACAAAACACATAATCATGATAATAGTACACTACATACAAGGCAAACATGGCAGATTCTGTGATTTGAACAATACAAACCCAAAGAGGAAGGGAGGGGATCTTTAAAAATATCCTTAGGGTGGGACCCTCTTCGACTTTTACTACATTATTACTAATAGAATTCTAATTATATACTTCATGTTATTTGCATAATTTAGGAATCCTATATATTACGTAACATTTGTACAAGTCTTCAGAGGGTTAGCATGTTCAAAGCTAAAATCACAGAAACTGAGATGAAACGGATATAGGATAAGGCATGAATAACACAACACTTTAATCTGAGTTTATAATCACGTTTACCCATGTCAAGAACCTTGGTAACAAACATAACAAGGTTTTTTATTTTTATTATACTTAATTCCTTTCGTATCATCCTGAATGTGTAACATTCTTTATATCATTCTTCCTCATCTTCTTCTTTTTTAAATTCTTTTTCTTTTTAATTTCTTATCCTTCATCTTCTTTATTTTGGTAGGATATTCATTTTCTATATAATGAAATAATTGTAATGTATTCAAACGCTAAGAGGAAAAAACACTCGGAGGAAGTTAACACCTTCTTACTAAAAAGAAAAACAACATTTCATACCCATGTAGAATTATCATGAGTGATCGGATAACGCACAGACTAAATGACTTCATCCTTCTTAAAATAACAAAATCTATTCAATTACAGCTTGAACTTCTACATCATAGTGATATGTCATGGGATAAAACCATTTATTTATGAAGTTTGTCCTAAATCATAAGATGCAAAAGAATATGTAACGACGATTGGTTCGTGGTAAAATTGTTAGAAAGTTTGGGCATTTGACCAGTCAGCTTTCTTCATTATTTCTTTCAACGTGACACCATGTGCGTATGCAGAAGAAGTAGCTGCACTTCTAAAACTATGAGCTGAAAACACTGTGGTATCAATGCCCGAAGCATACAAAGTGGTTTTCAGCCATCTTGCCAAAGTACTAGAACATACAGATTTGTGAGGTTTCTTAGTAGAAATAAAGAGCTTTGATTCGCCATGACATTCACGAAGCGGTTTAGTACGATGTAGATATTCCTTGAGGGTTGATAAAACACACAATTTCTTCTTCAAAGGAAAGGAAGGAAGTTCAACTAGTTGATTTGCAATACTCCGTTTTGGAGTTGTGGTTCTCAAGATTTCCATAACTTGAAAAAAATGCGCGATTATCAGAAATGTGCAAGAAAGAAATATCCAGATGATTGAGTGTCTGTATACGTTGCGCTGTTACAAGCGCCACTAACGACACAAGTTTGTGACTTAATTGAAATAAAGAAAGTTGGCTATTCTCTGCCAATGAACATAAATAATCCAACACTCGGGACACTTCCCAGGTATTTTGATACCTTGGTTTTATTTAGGAGGATTAGCACTGAATATCCCCGTCCGTGAAATAATTACAACATGTTGCATTCCAACATGTCCAACAGGAGTAATATGAATCAACCTCCATCAAATGGATAATTATTACAAACCAACATTTATGTTAACAATCTCTCAAAAACCATTAAGGCGTAGATATAACATTGGGCTTGGAATTTCTTTGTCCCAAAAATAGAAAATTCCTTGAGGATTATCTATTCTGAAGCATTCAGAAATTAAGGAACGAAAATCACAGTGTTCAGAAAAAAAGATTGGCCAGAAGAGTGCTAAGGGCCAGATACAGAACAACCAAAATGCAATTCCCGGGTGCCGTATGTATAATACACGCACGCGCTTTCGAAAGCCAAAAGCCAGCAAACCCAAAAGTAAATTTATTAAACGCCGCAATTCCATATCCTGACGTCGTGAATTTGGGGAACTTGTAGGGGTACGTAGTCGGGGGCGTTTCAGAGGGGGCGTCCAAATAAATGCTTTATACTGCGTTCCATATTTCCTTTTAATCGGCGATTAGTTTAATACTGTTCCTTATGTTATTTCCTGCACAATGATAAATTTCGAGCATATTTTATTCTCTATGCACTTCGACTTTTAATAATAATAATAATAATAATAAACAGTTCTTGTATAGCGCATATCACGATTATGAATAATGTCTCTATGCGCTTCCAAAGGACTTGGATATTATTACCCCAGCTGTAGCTTGGCAGCCGTAATTACTAAGATTACAGCGCACATGCATTTCAAGGAATAAATTCCTGCCAGGTACCCATTCACCTCACCTGGGTTGAGTGCAGCACAATGTGGATAAATTTCTTGCCGAAGGAAATTACGCCATGGCTGGGATTCGAACCCACAACCCTCTGTTTCAAAGTCCGGAGACTAATCCACTGGGCCACAACGCTCCACATGGTTTATACTGCGCTCCATTTTTACTTTTAGTATCCCGTAATTAGTAACCATCTGGAATAAAATTATTGGAAATGGTTTTTTGGCTGATTTGAGTAGGTATGGGTGTCAACATTTACCCAAAAAAAGTTAGGAGGAATACGGGTTGGGGAAATTTTTTTTTTTTTTTTCAAGGTCAAAGGTCAATGACCTTTTCATATATACTGTATAATGGTATCTCTGAGATGGAAAGGCGCAGGTTGGTGATCTTGGTGTTAAAATGCAGAGGTTCTAACAGGAAGATGAAATAAAATAAAGTACCCACAATGCTCATTCACCCATGAAATTCAAGGTCAAAGCCTTTCAAAGGACAATGACCTTTTTTTACATTATAAACGGTATAATGGTATCTCTGGGATGAAAAGGCGCAGGTTGGTTATCTTGGTGTCAAAATGCAGAGGTTCTTACAGGAAGATCAAATAAAATAAAATTTAGTACCCAGAATGCTCATTCACCCATGAAGTTCAAGGTCAAAGCCTTTCAAAGGTCAATGACCTTTTTATACATTATATACCATATACGGTATAATGGTATCTCTGAGATGAAAAGGCATAGGTTGGTGATCTTGGTGTGAAAATGCAGAGGTTCTTACAGGAAGATCAAATAAAATAAAATTAAGTACCCATAATGCACATTAAACAATAACATTCAAGGTCAAATCCTTTCAAAGTTCAATGACCTTTTTTTTACATTTGTATCATACTTTATATAATACTGTATATAATAATAGTATCTCTGAGATGAAATGGCACAGGTTGGTGATCTTTGTGTCAAAATGCACAGATTCTTACAGGAAGGTCAAATAAGATAAATTCAATCATCTAGAATGCATATTAATCCAAAAAGTTCAAGGTCAAATTAAATTAAGGTCATTTAAAATAAGGCAATCATTAGAGCTGCAGATTTTGTCATAGTAAATGAAGTTAAGTGTCTCAACTTCAGCAAAGAGTGATTAAACTCTTGAAAACCTTCTGACATTTTCAGGACTTTGATCTGTCCCATTCAATGAAAGCCTAACGTTCTGTCAAGGGATATCAGACCAGAATCTTATTATTACTGATATATTGCACAGCTTGATTCTCAAGAACTGGAAGTGGTGCTGTAGGAGTTTTGTTAGTTTAGGTCGATGTATGTGTACTTGTAAGCTATAATCTCCTTTTGAATTTCATTATTATATGCCCAATTAGTGCATGATAACAATAAGTTGTTCTAGACCAAATACATGATCCTTGTTCAAACTGATACCTAGTAGAAATAGCATCCTGTGTGACGTAAGGCAAAGAGCAGATATGAAGTTTTGTCCTGCAGCATTAGCACCTCAAGAGATTCTGGCAGCTCGCAATGAGAGGTAATTAATAATAATACGGGAATTCATCTTTGTTGAAGTTGAGATATGTAATGTCAGACACTTAAAGCCATTTACTATGACAGAAGCCGCAGCTCTAATGATGGCCTTCATTTCATCTTCATCATCATCCCTCTGCTGATTGGAAATGCTCTCAGATGATGCTAGCTGTGACATGAGAGTTAGACCTATCCTATACATTTTCAGAAGATTAAGCTAATAGTATTTATTATAGCATTGAGGTGAGTGGCCTATCGCTGGAGAGAAAAAGACACGACAACCTTGATTTAGATATTATGATGCATTAAATGCTGCTACTTAAGATAACAAGTGGAACGCCTCTGGCAGTCTCGCCTACATTACGCAATTTAATATAGCAGCAGTGCTAACTTTGAAAACTACTATAAAATAATCATTCACAAACACACCATTCATATAATGACATAATACCACGTTCATTGACCATAGATGACATTTGAACGGTGACTTAAGACTTGTCAAATACACCCATGTCCACATTTCATTCACTCTATCCATAAACTTTCAAAGTTATGATGGCAATTCAACAATTACCCCAACATGGCCTAAGTTTATTGACCTTAACTGACCTTGGTTTTGTGACCTGAAACTCACAGGGGATGTTTAGTGATACTTGATTACTCTTATATCCCAAGTTTTATGAAATAGATCCATAAACTTCAGAGTTAGGATGGTAATTCAACAAATACCCCCAACACGGCCAAAGTTCATTGACCTTAAATGACCTTTGACCATGGTCATGTGACCTGAAACTCGTACAGGATGTTCAGTGATACTCGATTACTCTTATGTCCAAGTTTTATGAACTAGATCCATAAACCTTCAGAGTTAGGATGGTAATTTAACAAAGACCCCCAACACGGCCAAAGTTCATTGACCTTAAATGACCACTGACCATGGTCATGTGACCTGAAACTCGCACAGGATATTCAGTGGTACTTGAATAACCTAATGTCCAAGTTTCATGAACTAGATCCATAAATTTTCAAAGTTATGAAGGTAATTCAACAAATACCCCCAACTTGGCCAAAGTTCATTGACCCTAAATGACCTTTGACCTTGGCCATGTGACCTGAAACTCAGGAAGGATGTTCACTAATACTTGATTAACCTTATGTACAAGTTTCATGAACTAGGTCCATATACTTTCTAAGTTATGATGTCATTTCAAAAACTAACCTTCGGTTAAGATTTTGAAAATAATTCTCCCAACATGGTCTAAGTTCATTGACCCTAAATGACCTTTTACCTTAGTCATGTGACCTGAAACTCAAGCAGGATGTTCAGTAATACTTGATTAACCTTATGTCCAAGTTTCATGAACTAGGTCCATATACTTTCTAAGTTATGATGTCATTTCAAAAACTTAACCTTAGGTTAAGATTTGATGTTGACGCCGCCGCCGCCGCCGTCGCCGTCGGAAAAGCGGCACCTATAGTCTCGCTCTGCTATGCAGGCGAGACAAAAATCATTTCAAATTATATACTTGATTTCACTTTTTTTTATTGCTTTTGGCAATGCATCACAATATATAAAGAAGTGTTATTTGGTTATCAACTTTTTTTTACTTAATTTCCACTGATATTTTGGAAAGAGTTCATTGACCTCTGACCCCTAAATACATTCTCCATGACCTTCAATATTTCAGACTGAAATTATGAAACCTTGTTTTCATTACAAAATTTTAGCCATATTTATTTACATTATTCACGAATAAAATATGAACACAAAGGATAAAATGTTTAGTTATTTTTATGTCATACATATTATATATATAGATATATTTCCTCTGATCTTGGATTTCAAGGGTGAAAGTTTATTCTTTATACTTATTTTGGTGTCTTTTAATCTTCTTGTACAAATCTTTGCATTTGGCACCAAGATCACGAACCTGCGATGTTTTATTTCAGAGATATCATTATTATTATTTTATGTTAAAAAGGGCATTGACCTTTGTCCCTGAATCTTATAGGTGAATATGCATTCTGGATGCTTAATTTTTTTTTACTTAATCTTCCTGTAAGAATCTGTGTATTTTGACACCAGGAACACCAACCTGCGCCGTTTTATCTAAGAGATACCATTATATAATATGGTATGTAATATGTTAAAGGTCATTGACCTTTGGCCTTAAATTGTATGGGTGAATGTGCATTCTAGGTACTTAATTTTATTATATTTGATCTTCTGGTAAGAATCTGTGCATGTTGACACCATAATCACCAACCTGCGCCTTTCCATCTCAGAGATACCATTACACAGTATATATGAAAAGGTATATGGTATATAATGTAAAAAGGTCAATGACCTTTGAATAGCTTTGACCTTGAATTGTATTGGTGAATGTCCATTCTAGGTACTAAAATTTATTTTATTTGATCTTCTTGTAAGAATCTGTGCATTTTGACACCATGCATGATCACCAACCTGCACCTTATCATCTCAGAGAAACCGTAATACTGTATGGTATATAATGTAAATAAAGGTCATTGACCTTTGAAAGGCTTTGACCTTGAATTTTATCGGTGAATGTGCATTCTAGGTACTAAAATTTATCTTATTTGATATTCTGGTAAAAAATTTGTGCATTTTGACACACCTATCACCAACCTGCGCCTTTCCATCTCAGAGATACCATTACACAGTATATATGAAACCCGTATTCCTCCTAACTTTTTTGGGGTGAATTGTTGACACCCATACCTACTCAGATCAGTTGAAAAACTATTTCCAATAATTTTATTCCAGATTGGCTTTTGGGGGGTCTAATTTAGGGATACTATTTCAGCCTTCAGGGACCAGACCAATGAACGTAGAGGGCAGCAACACTTTATCTATTCATAACTCTGTTTGCCCAACTATGGTTTGCCCTGTGTTGCTGCCCTCTACGTTCGTTGGTCTAGACATACACGATGTTGTGATTAATCCAATCAATCTCAATTTTGGAAATCTATCAAGATCATATTTTTCATAGGTCTACAGCAAATTGGTACAATGTTGGCCTATAATTTAGGATAGGACTGCAGTTATTGTCTTTGCCTTTACGTGTCCAATTCTGATCGGATCAACCACAACTCTCTTTAAGACGGAGTCCAAAGGGTTGTATTTGAAGATAAAGAAAACTTACCTCACATTGCAGTGTAATATTTCTCTGTGAATTATTTTTTTTCTTCACTCTTTCAGCCCCAGTGAGTCGGTTCTTGACGAAACATTTTTCGGTCCGACAGATTATAATCCTAGGAGCAATAATTGGAACTTCATGCTATATAATGACTTCTTTTTCACAATCATCTTGGCAGTTTGGAGCTGCTTTGCTCTCATCAGGTAATTATGGTAATTAAAAGGGAAAATTGTCACTTGGTCTACACCGTTGTGTCTATTTTCCATTTGGTCTAATCCTACTCGTTCCAATTCTAGTTGAGCCAGCTCTTCTTACCATTTTGGTCTAAATGCAAGTTAGCCCACTAACCATATTGTAGAGCTTCCAGTTAGACTATTATAACTTTTCTTCTTAAATCAATTTGGTCGAACACCACTTAGTCTATAATGTTTGGATAAACTATTTACCAACTAAATTTTTGTTTGACAAAGTAAGAAGAAATTAGACCACTTGGGTATTATCAAATTACAATTAGACTATTAAGTGGGTATTATAAGACCAAATGTAATATAGACTGAACGGCAAATAGAGGTAGTTTGCATAGCCCATGTGGAATTATACTGTCTTTGATTCAAGTAAATATAAAGCATTAATTCGATTGAGTTATTGGGAAGAATTTTGAGAATTTCCAGATAGTTCGTCAGATATAAGATTACAAGCACACATGTTCAGTCATTACCTTTTTATTTTTTTTATGTATTTCATTGATATAGTTTTTAGTCTAAAATCGGCGCAGATTTGTCCGAAGTATTATATGCCCTTGTAACCACACATTCATAAGTTATATATTCCATATGCAGCTTATAATCATAACAGTCTAAACGAAAATAAAAATTTCTATAGAAACCCCCAATTACTGTCTTATCTTTCATCATGTTTCTAAAAGGAAACTTCGGAATGCAAACTTTTAATCTCAAGTCTTTTTTTTTATATAACAATGCTTGTTTTTTGTTTTGTTTTAAAACTTTCATTCCAAAAACTGAGATTTCGATGAAAGAAAAAAAGTAAGTTTCGTAATTTGTAAAACTTTCTCTTACCGTGAAGATTTCTAACTTTGCAAACCTAGATCTAACGTTATGGTCTCAAAATGTGCAAACCTCTTTCCAACATCAACGTTTGAAGATTGTAAACGTTGGTGAGAAATAAGGTTTGCAAATTTGTAAACATTCACGGCAGGAAAAGGTCGACAAATGTACAAGCCTTGATGCAAAAGGTAGATTTGCAAATTTGGAAACATTGAAATCCAAAGCAGGATGTAAATATTAAGAAACCTTGAAGCCAAAGCAAAATGTATAATTTTGTATGCCTTGATGTCAGAGCAAGTAGTATGAATTTGGAAACTTTTATGTCAGAGCAAGGTTCGTGAATTTGTGAAATCTGGAAGTCAGAACCAGGTTTACAGATTTGGAAACCTTCATTTCCAAACAAGGTTTGCAAATTTGGAAACCTTGTTGTCAAAACAGGTATTGCTAATTTGTAATCCTTAATATCTAAGCAAGGTTACAGTCAAGTGCAAACCTTCATTCTGGAGAAGGTTTTACAAAATTTGAGACCTTGATGTCAGATCAAGGTGTACATACTTATAAACCTTTACGGCAGAGAGAGGTATGGGAATTTTGAAACCTTCACGGTGGAAAAGGTATGGAAATTCAAGGAAACTTACTTTTTTCCTTCATCAAAATATCTCATTTCCCCGTAAAAACATGGATATGATAATAAAAAATGATTACTTTCGGGTCAAATTTTGAACTTCAAAATTTTCTGGACTCCCATGGAATTTTTCATATTTTTGTTTAGCTGTGTAATTTTGTCATTTATATATGTAATGCTATATAAATTACCATAATTAGCAATATTTCGCATCCCCAGGTATAGGCTACAGCATGGTGACGTTTCCTGCACACGCACTTCCGGTTCGGTACTTCCCAGATAAATTCGAATTAGTTTCTAGCATCATAATGACAGCTGGTGGTCTAGGCATGATGTTGATCCCCGTCATAGCTGAACAACTTAATCGCATATACGGTTGGCGACAAGCCATGCTACTTCTTGGTGCATTCAGCTTCCACAACATCCCCATCGGTGCGTTGGTGAAGGAAGAGGGAAGAGGGAATGTCTCACAACCGCTTTTGGAGTCAACATCGATCAGCAATCGAGAAAATAATCCTGACGAGGAAAATCACTTGAGGGAACTAAGTAAAGCAGAAGCGGATATACAGTCAACGGAATCTTCAGATGTGAAGCCCAATTCAAAGACGATTGTCACCGAGAAAGAGACAGACGGTGTCAAGAGCACGTTACAAGAATCAGTCTGGCATTCGCTGAAAGCTCTTACATGTTTTGACATTGTGGAAAAGAAGCCAGATGTTTTGAGTGTCATATTCGCCATGTTTATGCTAGGCATGTCTTATAGCGGTTGGGTTATATTTATCGTACCAAACGGCATCGCGAAAGGATATCCATTGGAAAATTCAATTTTCCTTGCCACAGTCGGGGGAGCTGCCAATGTCTTTGGACGTTTCATCGTAGGGTTCGTAAGCAAGTGGCAGCTTTTCTCAAACAACAAGCTATTTGTTATGTTATGTTTTGTGTCTTTCGTGGCATACACGATGAACATCTCTGCAACTCGATTTTGGGACTTGTGCATTCTTGCAGTTTTAAATGGTAGTACCTTAGGTGCTATGACAGGTATGATAACATTGCTTTCCCGGGATACAGCACCTGACGGGGACGGGGACGTAGAGGGCGTGATATCTCTGCTTCTTATGGCAGTCGGAGGAGGTCTTCCTGTCGGTGGCTTTACTGTTGGTAAGTTACTCGCAACTGTTTCTCAAACTTCATTCAAAGCCAGTTTAAAACTGTGTGTGTGTGTGTGTGTGTGTGACGGCGTGTGTGTGAGAGTGGGGGGGGGGGTGTAGGGGTAATGTATCACAAGCTAATGGTTCATTTCCATCTTTCACCACATTGTTTGAGGAGATATTGTCCTTTAATAACTGTTTGGCAAAAAAAGAAGACTTGCATGGGCACAGATGACTATTCTGATTATCTTTACCATTTTTTTTGGTTTTATCTACTTCAGGTTGGTTATTTGACAAGTCTAATTCGTACGACGCGTCTTTCATTTTCCTCGGCTCGGTCAGTCTGGTCTCAGCCTTCTTTCTCATCACCCCAAGCATACCCGATGCGTGCCGTTGCGTCTACCAGTCTATCTTTTACCGATGTCTCAACCAGAGGAGTCGATTCCGGGGGGCGTGAGAACGATAGAACCCTACCATCGATTTGCCACCCCCCAATAATTTTGACAACTCGAACAAATTAAAATGTGCAATGTAAATAATATACTCTCAACAAACATTGAAAAGTACTATAAAACCACTTAGATTGTAAGTAAAAATACTACTAAATATACAATTGTGTTTTTTTTGCGCTCCGCTCGTGCAATGCAGTAGGCCTTAATAGTTTTTCACTTCTGCCCCCCCCCCATCCGAAACATGGATGGACGATGGACGTCCCTGATCTCACCGTTATGCTGAAATGAAAGTTTTGTTGTACCGGTGTTGCTTTAAAAATCCCGTGCTATAGTTTAGCTTTCCTTTTCGTCTGGGTAGATGATTGTGTTTACTTTATTCTGGTTGGCCAGGCCTGTTTTCTTTTATAAAGTTTCCTTTGTTTTTATGTCCCGTATTCTGAGGTCAGGTTTAACTTAATTAGACCAAGGTCTAACTCTGTTAGAATTATGGGGAGCCAAAAATTCTGTTTATATTGTCTATTTCTTATGTTTACTATTTTGTTTTCTTTTGCTTTTATAATGAAGAAATATATTTCGAAATACTTAAGTTATCATTCCCAGACAATCTGGGCGTCATATGAGTTAATAAATCGAACGTGTACTGTTAGGGATTTGTGCCCCATTGGCTATCCATAGTTACACCACAAATTTAAACCAGAGTTTAAATTAAACCCGACTTCAGAATACGGGCCTATTTATAAGTGCCTGCTGCTTGTTTGGGATGGGATGATGATGGTGGTGGGGGGGGGGGGCGGCGAATGAGTTGATGTTTTGTTTTGAATAAACTCATTCATTCACCTTGACTCTGCAACTTGATAGTAAGATAATCACTGTACATTTTTTGGGTATCATTTTGTCATCATTCCCCCCCCCCCCAAAAAAAATAAAAATATATGCACTTTGTATCAGTGTTTTGTATGTACCGAAAGGAACGAATCAAATAAATACTCCTACTGAAAAAGAAGAGGTGATCCTCATTACCAGGTATCTCGGAAAGGATGTTGGCCTGAAGCCGTTGAGCTCAATCGTTCAGAGACAGAAAGAGCTAGAGAAAGAGGGGGGGGGGGGGGGCACGCACAAAAAACGAGTAGAGCAGCACATAGAGAAAGATATGAAAACACACAACGCACATACGCCACACTCACCCACACACCAGGTGGGTGTTTCATAAAGCTGTTCGTAAAGTTACGCACATTTTTACGTACGACTGGAACATGTTCTTCAGTCATATATCAATTATACAGGGATACCATTTAGCACAAGAAAGGATCACCAGTCGTGCGTAAAGTCATTTGTAATTTACGAATAGCTTTATGAATAGAAAGGGCATATTCTATCGTTTACAGCAATTAGTCCGGGATCAAAATCTCATAGGGCCCACAAGGCCCTCACGTAGAACCAACACGAAAATAGAGGTTTGACACCATAGGGGGATAGTATGGACCCTCTAGATTACTGCTAGGTACGTAGTAGTCTAAAATTGTGGAATCAGTTTTTTCTATAAAGTCGAATTTGAAGAGCAATGTAAAAAATGTAAAAAAATCAATAACCTTTAAGGGTAAGGTGAAATGTATGTTGCCATATCTCCGCTTGTATATGCCATAGTACGTCATTCATGTATCAAGATGTTGGTGGGTGACAGCTATAACGTAATAGTAACATTACAAAATGAGATTTAGATATCAAACCTTCAAAAAAGGAATACACTCATGGCCAATATCCACTTCCATCTCAAGTAGATATGAAAACATTGATACGATAACGTGTTTTGTGTTGTTAAACATGAGGAGCTTTATATAACTACAATATGTGTTATTCATAAAAAAATGAAGATTTTCGCAATATTTCTAAACGTTTCAAATATGTTTTAACAACCATATATGGGCTAGTTTTCACAATCTTGTAGTGCCGTTAGTTTGAGATCCAACGCTTTATGAATCAATTAGCATTTCTTGTTCACTGGGGAAATCATCTGATCCCAACCATATTCCATTTTCTTTCTTCAAACTCTTTTTTTTTTCTAATTTCTTTACATTTTAAATTCTTTTAAAGGGTTCATTGACCGAATGGCCTCCCCCGGGGGGGGGGGCGCCAAGTCACCCCATCCTTTCTCCGAAGTTTGTCAATTTCTTGGAAAATTTGTCATTTTGAAGTCCCTATTGAGAGAGGAAGCATTTCTAATATGTAGTAAACCCTCTTTTATTCATCTGAAACCACTTTAAGACAAAGGAGTAACCTTTTATATATCTGTTATTAATAAAGAGGTGCTGCAACCTTCTCTCT